>NC_047115.1:14669396-14989396 GCF_902500255.1 Thalassophryne amazonica | reverse complement strand
CAATTTTATAGCATCCAGCAAACACGGTAAACCCAAAGTCAACACAGAACTGAAGTGGACAATTTTTCCCCAAATGGTAGACACCGGGTTCGTCGGTGTGGAACGTAAGGAGCCATTGCCGGAGACGACCGGCCCACGGGGACGTGTTACCGAACGCACACGAAAAATGTGACACAATCCTGCATGACTGCGTGGCCTAAAAATACCAGAGGACCCAGATCAGGTTTGACTCGATGTGTTTTACTACCAAAATTAGTCAGAGAGCAAAGGAGGAGACGTCAACGCTGGCCTTTGATGCGTTCAGGCGCAGTGTGTGTTTGAAAAGGTGAAAAGGAAGCTGGGAGGAAGAGACGAGAGCGGGCAGAAGAGCTGAAATCAACTTTTCCTCTTTCTGTGTCGCCCATATTTTGAAGTTGAAACAAGAGCGAAAAATCAAAGAAAAAGAGAATAAAAGAAGAAAAATACAAGAATGAATCTTTTTTTTTCATTTCATTTGAATGAATCAGGGGCAAAATAAGTGAAGCTTTAGTGAGACTGCAACTTTAGGCATTTTTCTGAAGAAAATTAAAGGCATGAAAGAAAGTAAAAGATAAGGCAAGAGTGGAATTGAGAAATTCAGGAGGTACAACAAGTGAGAATCCAGATGACAGACGTGTTTGACATGAATATGAAACAGCAGAGTCTCTAAAACATGGAATCGGTCTGAATCATGCTTCATCGATCAAAGCACTTCTCATTTCACTTTGGTTTCAATGCATGCGAGGAGCTGAAATCTACTTTTCTCACTCGTGTGGCACTAAATGGTATTAGTGATCCCGAGAAGCAAAAGCTGAAAAAAAAGAAGTGGAAAGAAGAAAAAACCAAAGAAAAAAAAAGAAAAAAAGACAGGCTGGTTGAATTGTGGTGCGTGTAGACCTGCTGCAAAAAAACAGATGAGAGAGAAATGTGGGAGGCTGCACACAGACAGAACAAAACGTAGGAGAGCTGTGGCCTAAAAAACATCGGCTCCATTTTGAAGTGAGATGTGAAAACGACACCACCGTCTGTTCAAAGTGTTGAAGTGGTGAGCGAGAAGAGAACAAAAAAAAAAAAAAAAACAGCTCTAATGAAGCCTCTCAAACACACCCACAACAATGACACTTAACGGAATTTGTCAAAAGTTAACGAATCCTTTCTGCTGCAAGGTTTTTGTTTGTTTGTTTGTGTGTTATTTGGGTGAAAAAGGAGGGAGGACTTTCTGTCCCATACAACCCCCCCTCCCCGCCGACCTGCCCCTTCCCACACAAAAAGTTAAAAAAAAATAAAATAAAATCAAACAAACAAACAAAAGCCTTGGGTTTCAAATGAATCTCATAAAATCTCTTCCACCTCACAAAACAAGTAAGTTGCCCCTATTAGGGTTCACAACTGAAAGTAGATTTTTGGCCCATCAACTGGCCCTTATTTTTTTTTGGGGGGGGGGCTTTTAAAAATGTCAGAAATGCATGTTTTGTTTTTTTATTATAATTGGCATGCAGAGCTTTGACCTTCCAGCATTAATGTATAAATTTTTTTATTTTGAGTGTTTTACAGTTCTTGAGTTTTAAGATATGATAGTTTGACAGAAGGACGGAATTTCTCCTGACAAGCACAAATTATAGTAACGTGAAAAATAAACTGTTAAATTACCAGATTAAAAAGTCAAAATTTGGATGTTCCAAGTCATAATTTTTACATTTTAATTCAAGATTATGGCTTTCTAAATACTAACTATGAGATTAAGATGAAACTACGCTTCCTAAATAATGATGATGAGATTAAAAAGTCAAATTGTTGTTTTATTACCTTATAATTATAAGTACAAAGTAAATAAATAAATAAGATTTTGGCTTCTTTTGTTTTATCTTTTATGCCTTTAGAGTGACTATTAATCTCATCATTCCAGGGTTTGGTGTGGGAGCATGCACGGTGCCACGTGTCACCACATCCACCACACAAATGAAGGAAACCACCTTGTGTCCTGGATGGCAACCACCCAGACAGTAACCACTAACTAACTGTTTGTTTGACACAATGCTTAGTTTTAATTTATTTCCCAAGTCATTCCATAACTGTCATCTCCAACCCCTCGCCTCCCTGAGTTAGAAACAGGCTTCTGGGTAATCTGAATGTGAATCCTGATCATTATATTTTACATAGGGAAATAAGGTATTTTGTGTTCCACAACACTTGACGGACGCATCAACGAGTTGGAACCCATTCCATGTTCACATTCACCTGGAGGCAGATGTGGAATTCAGGTAGATTCTTTACTTTCATTTCATTTCCCAGGCAAGTTGGGGTGTTTTTTTTTTCACTATTTAACAATGAGGTCATCTGGTACGCAGCAAGAGTCTTGGTGCAAGTTGTAGGTTCTATCAAAACTCTATGTGCCTTCGCTACAGTAATAGAGACTCTATGAGCCAAACTATGATTTTGCACTCACTGACCCCATGACCATTACTATACAAATCAGTTCACTGCTACTATGATCAGAGTGCACATAACTGGTACTCGGGATGCTTGGGCATGCTAAAAATAAATGATGTGTAGCAAAAAACACAAGGGAAGCGCGTCATAAGAGGAAAGCAATGACAGATTGTAGGAAAAGTGTTTCCCTCTGCTGTGCATCAATGATGTGTAGTACACACGAGCACGATGAATACCAGTTATGTGCACCACTAACTATGATCATCATTCCCCCTATCCAGTTGTTAAGTGTGATGTAACGCATCATGTGATTTTCAACAAAAAAGCCGCGCTGTCATTAACACTGACCTGCACTGAGACGCTCTGATCAGGCTGCACTTAAACTGTTGCACACTGACAACAGCATTAACATTGCATCATAAAACTCTTTGTATATTGTGCCTAAAACTCTCCTGGATATATTAACTGGGTTTTTAGACGTTATTGTGTTTGTTTTATGTAAAAATATCAGAAGCTCAGGTCGTTTCTCCGTTATTTTCAATGGGAGTTACTGTGAACTGCGATCGCTTCCTGTTCATGTCGTTCCTGGGAAAATGAAGTTAGCACTTTAACGTCCTATTTATTGTCCTTTACAACACTGTTTGTCCTCTTTGTTCCAGAGTAATATATATAAGATGTCTAAAATTCGGTTTGCGTTTATTAAATTCCACGCAGGTTAAACGTAGCAGACATGGATCATTGGATCATTGGTAATATGTGTTTTAGCAAGTTTTCAGGATGTCATGGATGCAGTCTCTCATTAAGGTGATGAAAAGCATAAAAAATTACATTTTAGTAGTACAGTGGAACCTTGATTTACGAGTTTAATTTGTTCCGTTGGTCACAGCTGCTCATATTTCAAACAAGTTTCCCCCATTGAAAATAACTAAAATAATTTTAATCCTTTAATCTAAATTATGACAAAAAAACATTTTATTAACAAACAGACATGTATATTTTACCTGTGCATAATAAAATATATAAAGTAAAAGAGTTTTATT
The DNA here is from genome assembly GCF_902500255.1 of Thalassophryne amazonica. Taxonomy (NCBI): domain Eukaryota; kingdom Metazoa; phylum Chordata; class Actinopteri; order Batrachoidiformes; family Batrachoididae; genus Thalassophryne; species Thalassophryne amazonica. The sequence goes on along the minus strand of NC_047115.1, from coordinate 14,985,908 downwards.
AAGTGTTCTTACCTTAGAAACAGACGAATGCAGAACACACATTCTTATATCTTATTATTTATTATTATATATACACCTTTTATCTTGAGCCGCTTGGGTGGGTAGGGAGAGTTCCCATGGGATAAAAAAAGCTTTTCAACCTAACATCCCTGGTTTTCAAGACCAGGCACCTAAGTGGCTCTACTCTACTCTTTTCTACTCTTCAATTTTACTTTTCCATTTTAGATATTTAACCCCTTAACGCCCGAATTTATATAGCTGTATATAAAAAAATGTTTTGTGTGTGTTTTTGCCTTTAAGTAGATGGTAAATAATGTTGAGATTATTAATTTCACTTTTGCACAAAAACTAGATAGTAATATTGGGTATTCTGGTAATGACTTTATGTTATAATGTTATAATAATAATGATGGTATGTTGCAAATTTGCGACAACGGGCATACAGGTCAATTTGGTAAGTTGCATATTTGAGTCAGAGATTGTAGCATGTATGCGACAATGGGCGTTAAGGGGTTAAATATACCTTAGTATACTAGCATAGTTCCACCTTAGTATTGGAATATAATATATAAGATATACCTTACTGAATTTTCAGAAACTAAACTTAAACTGTAGATCCTTAAAAGGATCATACACATGTAACTTTAATTGTACACTTGCAGGTCTTTGGACCCGGAAACAGATTTATCACGTGATGCGTTACGTCAGAATTTAACAACCAGATTGGGACTACCCACGTGCAAAGTTTGGTTGGTTTGAGCCTGAGATCCTTGGAGATATTGTGGCAAATCCGCCACCCACCTATACTTTGGCTGGGTGGGTTGGGGGTGCAAATTAGCCTTGCAATTCTGACGTTAGTACTGTTATATAAATATATATATAATTAGTTCCACATTCTCAACATCATAACAGCCACACGATCCAACATGCATCACTACATCAAACTCACCCAGGGACATTTTATTTGCAGCTTCCTGTGTCAATGGGGCATCACAGGGGCTCGTCACGGAACCTTTTTGTTAACGAAGCATCGTGGTGAGAAACAGCTGCAGCTACTAAAATTAATAGATGGGTATTGTAATTAAGGTAATGAGCGCATGTGGGTAGACTGTCGATGCTCACTAATCAACACGTATCAAACTTAATTTTATTAGTGGTGGCTGTGTTAAGGGCCCGCCGGACGTGTGCAGTTGGCCTGATGACATCATCACATCCAGTCAGTGAGCGTAACTGACGGGTTTAATGATTGTCTGACACGCTCGAGCTTCATGCCCGAGAACACTGATAATTAAATTCACTTGCTCTTCAGAGCCCCCTACAAAATATCACTTCGGTTTCCAGAGGAAATGCTCAGAGACCAGAAGGCATTGTGGGTAAAGCGTGCGCCTTGATTGTACGTAGTTCATGCACATTGATGGGTCACTGTTACAGAAGTCAAAGGTGTTACTGGAAGCTGGTGATAGGGGTTCCCGTGAGGAGAAGTGCTGAAGGGAAGTCAGCTGCGTGAACAGGGATGTGCACTGACTACAGTGCATTCTGGGAATCTTTAAAGGATGCAAACGTCATCACCCTTGGAGCCGGCAGCCAATTTTGACCCGGTTGGTATCAACAAAAGTGGTATGACGACACTTAAAATCCATGCATGACGCACTGTGACCCACAAATAAATAAAATGTGGCGTAACCATCCCAGAGCTGGCAGTCGCCAGGCAGAAGACATGCAAGATTTACACAGGATCAAAGTTAAACATTCTCCAGTCTTTTTGTAAAGTATACCACATTATTTATCGGCTCATATTCAATCCAAAAAGGTATCATTTGAGCAATCTACAAGCTAAGAGGTACTGACTTATGAGCAAAAAATAATAAGAAAAAAAAGAGACAGGCCAATCCAGTTTGGACACAGGTCAAATATTAAAGTTGTTTTAATTTTAGATTAAAAAAAATGTTATTTGGCAAAATATATTATATAATCAATGGATGCTGACCAAAATTGTATTTTACTTTGGAGACAAAAACATTTAACACAATCTCTTTTGTAAATGCCATTAGCTCAGCCAATCATTTGCATGTTTTTTTAACCTACATCTCCTAGTAACTGCTCCACTGTGTGTAACGCCATCTGTGCCACCCTGTGCTTATGTGTATGTAATATCTTGATAATGACTTCTTGTATGAAGGTGAAACTTGGTACACAAAGTCACATCACGAAGACCACAAACAACTTCCACCCTGAGCAGGTTGTGACTAACTGCGGCAGGAATGGAGTCTCTGACAGCTTGTGTACATGATATCTCAATGACGACTTCATGTATCAAGGCAAAACTATATATGCAAGTTTGTATACAGGTTTACCTCATTAAATCCCCAGACAAGTTCAACACTGGGTGCAATTTGATCATAAATGTGGCTCTAACTTAATCTACAAGATCCTGCTTTTTTATGGTTTGGAAGGTCTGCCTTCTACAATCTGATTAGAGATTAGATAGAACTTTATTAATCCCTTGGTAAGACTCCCTTGGGGAAATTGAGGTTCCAGCAGCATTATATAGCAGCACACAGGGTAAGAAGCACACAGTATCAAAAGCAAAAACAATTTGCAAAATGTAAATACAAATATAAATACCAGGAATACTGCTCGCCACTGGCTTACTGGCTACTACTGCTCCTCTCCTTCCCATCCTCTGTCTTCCTGTTACTTCTCCTCCCCCTGAGTGAAGGGTTGTACAGTCTGATGGCCTGAGGGACAAAGGTCATCAGAGCAGTGTGTGGCTGAAGAGGCTCCTCTGGTTGCTGATGACGGTGTGACTTTTACTTCTTTACTTCTTACTACTTTTTTTTTTTTGACAGGTGTGACATACTCCAGAAAATACAGTAGACCAAAACTGTTTTTACCCCATAACTCAACAACTTTGCACTGTGGATAATACAAACTCTAGATTTTTAGAGTCTTTAAGATCAGACAAATAATGTGTGAATATCTCTGAAGATGATTGGAGCATTTTTAAATTTTGATCGCTGTTTCGTCCTGAGCTGTCACCTACCTGGTTACAGCTGCCACTGTGGGAATGACAACCTACAGGTTTGTCTAGGCCACGGTGTACTGAGTCTGGATAGTTCGAGTCATTTTGCCACATCAGTTGATGAAAACTGATTTGGCTGACGGACTATGAAGTGAAGTAAAAATTTAGAAAAAAAAAACAAAAAAAATGCCAGAAACATAAATTTTCATACAGTGGAGATAAAACGCTTTGATCCTAATTTTGAAACATGAAGCATCTGTTGCAATGCATTTTTAGTCAGAAGTTGAAGAAATAAACTGATCACCTCGTGTCTTTTGCTCATAAAGTGTTCTTAACCATCGGACTGTTTCCTTCACACCATGTGAGTGTTTTTTCACAGAATGATGACTTTGTGGTGACATGTAGATGTGCAGCTGTCCTCACGTCAAAGGCAGCACAAACCTGCAGAACTCCTACAGTCTGGGACACGACCACAGGTGGGAGAAGTCTCTCACACACACACACACACACACACACAAAACCTCTTTATGCAAGTTTAACATTACTAACAAAAAACATTGAAATAACAGTCTTCTGCGACAAATTCAAACCACTGGCAATTAAAAAAACAACTAAAGCCAATTTCTTTTTTTTTTCTTTTCTTTTTTTGGGGGGGAATTTTTGATACATTTTGAAGTTCTGTCATATTTTCTTTACCAAGCAACCTCCTCTGCAAATAACCATGAGCTGGTCTAATACTGTTGCATTTTTATTATTCAAACTTCAATGAATATAAAGAAAAAAAGTCAAAATACTCACTGCCTTAATGTCCAAAACAACAACAAAAAAAGGTACAAGACTTTGATCAACAATCTAAGGCAAAATCAGTCCTTTCCAGAAGTTAAATTCTAGGTCAGGTCAGTAATGGGAGTGTGCACCGGTGCCACGTGTCACCACATCCACTATAGACCCGCCTTGGGTCTTGGATGGCAGCCACTCAGGCAGAAAACTCACTACTGGTGTATCCAAAAGGCTCAAAAGTCGCCACTTATCTGCCGCAGCCAGGCAAAATGCAAGCATGTCTGTGGGCCGTCCCATTCTCTGGGGTCGTCAACACCCAAGGTACCAAAGATGATAGTTACCTTTGGCCATTGGTTACTATCTCAGTTTTACAACCATACATTAAGGCAGGCAGCACCAGGACCCTAAAGACTTGGACCTTCACTCTCCTGCAGAGGTATCGGCATCAAACACCTGTTTCCAGCAACCTCATCAATACATCAATTCTTTCCAGGCATCACTACAAGACAAACGACACATCAAGACAAGTGAATGTCTCTACAACTTCAGCACTTTCACTGCATACAGCTACACTTCTGATGGCCGAATCCAGGAGGTCATTTAAAGCATGGACCTTAATATTGATCCACAACAGTCACAAAGCCAGACATCGACTCGTCACACAGTTTGTCAAGGAGGATTTTCTTAAAAAGAAAATGGGAAATTTCACCTACAGTTTTGCTCTGTGTACACGGGGACTCAAGCCTGGATAAGTTACCATTTGTATTTCTTATTTACCGATTTGAATGAAGTCCAAGAACACTGGCTATAAAAATGATGATTTGTATGAAAAATAATCCTTATATTCAGTTTGTTCAATGAATTATGGGATCTAATATAGAGGAACTGTAAAAAAATATTGGTGGGTGCCAGTGTTACCCCTCTGTCTCCATGGCAGTGAAATCCCTGGGTGGCAGAATTCATGTGGAATGAACAAGACCTTGTGGCCTGTGACCTTGAGCTCAAGGTCAAGGTCATCCATTTTCAAGCTTGACAGTGTTCTTGACCTCATACACCTTTCCTGTTAATTTCTTGACCCTAGGTCTCTCCATTCCAGATCAATCCCACTAATGAGAAAATCCTCGTTTGACTTGTGACATTGACCTCCAGATCATCAATTTTCAAACCTGACCTGACCGAGGTCTTGACCCCATACACCTTTCCTGTATGTCTGGTGACCCTCGACCTCTCCATTCCACACCAATCACGCTATTGAGAAAATATGAAAATTTGGCCTGTGTCCTAGATGTCAAAGTCAAGGTCACCATTTTCAAACTGACCAAGGTCTTGACTTGATATACCTACTGTAGGTTTAGTGACCCTAGGCATCTCCATTCAAGAGTAAAGGCGCCAATGAGAAAGTCCTTAAATTTAGGCATGTGACCTTGACCTCAAGGTCATTCATTTTCAAATTTGACCAAGGTCTTGACCTGATGCACAATACCTGTAAGTTTGTTAGTCCTAGACCACTCCATTCTAGAGCAATCATGCTAAAAGACAATGCCTGCCCAGCTGCTGGGGTCACAACAGCACCCCTTCAGGCTGAAGGGGTAAAAAAAAACAAAAAAAATGATACAGTTCCCAATAATTCTGTTAAACTCTTTGAATTACTGAAAGTCGACACCACCAGCACATCATCATCCTTGTTGATTTCAATTTGGTTGTGGCGAGAGGCAAAATTACAAAAATTCTCTAACTGTCCAAATACTTAAGTACCAGACTATTTTAAGAAGATTACAACACTTTTCCCCCACAGTGTTACAAAACAATTACCAACATAATCAAAGTTCTATATTACAATCATTCTCGCTGCAGTTGACGGTAAGACATTGATGAGGTAAGACATGCAGCAGAGTTGTCAACATCTGAAGAATTTTCCTATGTGGTGAACTGGCAGCTCCACTTTAAAGCAAACAAACCGATTTCTCAATATACCTCTAAAATGTGGCATTTCCTTACAAGGGCTCAAGCACATTGTCAACTTGCCCTGAATAAATAAACTATTGTTCCACACCGCCATATGTAGCAGTGGTGGGGATGCACGTGTCTGCATTGTTTGGCAACACTTGTGTTCCCAACATGCAAGTGAGGGAACACACACACACTACTGCACAGGCTTTAAAGGTTTGTCAAAAGAGCTACAAAATGTGTTGCATATTAGAAGTGAAATTCAAATTGTGCACCATTGCTAAACAGGTTCATGATTTAAACAAACCTGATGACCCATCATGACACTGTCATTTAAACAGTTTGTGCAGTTTTTGCTGACACACCAACTTTATAATCCAAACAATTCCACGTTTTCAGCCTAGATGGTTTATGTTTAGTAGAAAAAGTAAAGGGAGTTGCACACTGCTGAAGGTCTGTCCTGGTGCTCTGCTGTGAGGCAAGGGGCCAAGAACCAAGTCCTGAGGAAGCGGGTTCTTCATAGGTTCTTGCTATTCTTTCTGTATTTGGCACCTTAGGGAACACTCATGCGTAGTTCTGGGATTAGATTTCACTGCTATGCCGATGATTTACAGGTGTATATACCAGTGCATACAGGAGATAAATATTGCAAGGTTGGAGTCTTGCCTGGTTGCTGTGAAGAACTGGACGTCCTGCAACTTCCTGCTGTTCAATGCTGATAAGACTGAGATGCTAGTTACTGGACCTGCTAAACTTTGATATTGTGCGATATAATCTGATCCTGTCTAAGTGGCAGGATGACTGAAACCAATGAGACAGTTCAGAATCTTGGTGTGATTTGTGATTGCAAAGGCTACGTCTGATGGAGAAGTGCTGATTCATGCTTTTGTGACGTCTAGAATTTATCATTGTAAAGTATCGAGCCACAAGGCAAGACTCTGGATTTACCATTTGATTTACACCACTATCCTCCCCGGTAGTCATGAACTCTGGGTTATGACCGAAAGAACAAGATCGCAGATACAACAGGTAGAAAGGAAATTCCTCCATGGGGTATCTGGGCTTACACTGTTGGACAGGGTGAGAAGGTCGAATATCTGGGAGGGAATTGGAGTAGATCAACTGTTTCTTCTCATCAAATGGATCCAGCTGAGATGCCCCCTGTTTGTCTCCCTGGGGACATCTTCCAGGCATGTCCAACTGGGAGGAGGCCCTGGAGAAGACCCAGGACACAATGGAAGAATTGTATTTTCCAGATGGCTTGGGAACACCTCAGGATCTTGCAGGAAAAGATGTGGTCATGGATAGGGAAGTGTGGGATGACCTGCTTGATGTACTGCCACCATGACTTGGAACCAGATGAGTGGCAGAAAATAAATGAATCCCTGAATGTGCTATTTTTGGGCCTGCCCCTGAAAAGCTTTAAAAGTCTTCAGATGGTTAAAAAAGCAGCTCGACCATATTAGCATATTACTACAGCGTTGGCTTCTCAAGATCCTGTTACTGACTTACTCGTACAATATACGGAATGGTTGTGCGCCAGTCTACATGAACAGTTTGGCTGAACCATACAGTATGCTCCCAACTCACACGTTGGGAAGCTGAAGTGATTTGCTATGTATCTCAGAAGTTCATAAGAAAACTGGGAGGTAGAGCATTTTCCATTCATGCACTGTTGAATATGGTAAATTTGTCTAGCACTTTTCCATCTGCATCAGACACTCAAAGCGCTTTACACATTAAATGCCTCACATTCACCCCGATGTCAGGCTGCTGCCATGCAAGGCGCCTACTGCACACTGGGAGCACCTAGGGGATTAAGGACCTTTCCCAAGGTGATTTTCCGGTCAGGCTGGGATTTGAACTGAGGATCCTCTGGTCTGAAGCCCAACGCTTAACCACTAGACCATCACCTCTCCTATGCTGTGGAATAGTCTACTGGACTGAGGTAAGGCGGTCAAGTTCAGTAGAGGTCTTTATGTCCAGACTGAAGACTCGCACCTTCAACTGCCTATGCTCAATGAGGGTCTATAATATTTAGTTTTGGCTTAATTACGCCAAATAACTCTCAATGCACTGTTCTATCATCATGATAATCTCTTCCAGCAATCTCTGATGGTTTTTGGTTACTATTAAAGTTAACATTTTTGTCTTTTGTTTTGGATTTTGTGCACTGGTCAAGGTCCATAATCAGAATTTGCTCTTGGTGTGCAACTGAGCACCTTGCATGGCAGAATGGTGACATCAATCAATGTGTGCACAGGATCATAATCACTGCCCAAATTATCATTAGCTGCCCTCTGCCCAGCTTGGAAACCATCACCACATCCTGCCACCTGAGGAGAACCGAGGCCATCACAGTAGACCCCACACATCCTGCCCACTCTGTTTGACTGGTTGCCCTCTGGGAGGTGCTATAGGTCAACAAAGTCCCACACCAGCAGGGTGACAAATGGCTTCATCCCCTGGGCCATACGTACTGCAAACATCCATGGACACACACACACACTCACCCACAGACCTACTCCCATAAACACCCCCCCATTCCAGACAACAAACACAATCTAGCCCCCCCCCGGACAACAAATAACCCAACATACCTCCTCTTGCCTTTAGCACATTAACAGTACTGGCTTCTGTGCCCCAGTGTCCACAATCACTGCTCTGAATATTTACAAACCTTTTTTTTTTTTTTTTTTTTTTTTTTTTACACACACACACACATATATACATATATATATACACACATACGAGGTCTGTTAGAAAAGTATCCAACCTTATTAATTTTTTCAAAAACCATATGGATTTGAATCACGTGTGATTGTGTCAGCCAAGCTTGAACCCTCGTGCGCATGCGTGAGTTTTTTCATGCCTGTCGGTTGCTTCATTTGCCTGTGAGCAGGCTTTGAGTGAGGTGTGGTCTACCCCTATTTTTTATTGCGAATAAATGTCTAATGTTCGGCACATTAAGACAGACGTGCGGAGGAGTTCAGCGCATCGTGGTGCAGCCACTCGGCCCAAAGAAACGCCGTGATGAAGCCTCACAGGACATGTTGGGGCTTGTCCAGCTCAAGCTCAATTTCTCGGATATTCACACGACAGAAAAGCAACCGGAATCCGTCTGAAAGCCGTCCTGAGAGACCAACACCGAGGTGGTTTTGTGCCGCGTCCCTCAGCTTCTTTTTCCATGAAAAAAAAAACTCCTGTAACGGTGGAATGTGCCAGAAAAAGTGCTGATGTCCACGTCTTTTCACAATTCCTGTGCTAGTCAGAGGACATACCAGATTAAGACAGCGTCCAGTTTAGAAATAAACGGCACATTTCACTGTTACAGGAGATTTTGTCATGGAAAGAGGAACAAAGGCGGAGGAATTCCGCACGTCGCGGCGGAGCTGCATGGCGAAAAGAAACGCCGTGATGAAGCCTCACGGGACATGTTCTGGCATGTCCAGCTCGTGCACAATCACAATCGGATATTCACACGACTGGAAAGCAACCGGAATCTGTCTGAAATACACCTTTAAGCCGTCCTGTGAGACCAACACAGAGGTGGTTTTGTCCCGCATAATGAATGGCTCCGTGACGCGTCCCTTGGCTTCTTTTTCCATGAAAAAAAACTGAAACGTTCAATGTGCCGGAAAAAGTGCTGATGTCCACATCTTCTGCCTTTTTGTGAACGTCAGACGTGGTCCCAGATCAACAAAGCTTTCACGCTGGAAATGATCTGGTTGTTTGTGCGGGGTGTCAGCCTGTCCATCGGCGCTGGGAGCGCGCTGCGCTCTCAGCAGTTGTGGGCCGTCCTTAAAGGGGCAGTAACACCCCGTAATCTGTTTAATCCCCATAAAATCGTCCCTGAAAGCCATATTAATTTTTCAAACGGTGTCCACCTGGAGATCTCTTACAGTTTCTGGAAAAAAATTGATGCAGCAAAGATCGAAATCGTTCAGACATTTATTTGCAATAAAAAATAGACGAGAGGGGTAGACCACACCTCACTCAAAGCCTGCTCACAGGCGAATGAACTCACGCAAACTCACGCATGTGCACGAGGGTTCAAGCTTGTCTGACGCAATCACACGTGATCGGATACTTTTCTAACAGACCTCGTATGTGCATAAATCTGCATGGAGTAGACAGTTCTCAAAAGCTGAGTGACTGTGCAAGGAGAAGAGTGAGGAAAGCCACCAAGACAACCAGACAACCCAGGAGAAGTTATAGGCTTATGTGGTTGTGATTGGAGAAATTGTGCACAGTGCAAGCTTTGCATTTTGCATCACTACTCTTAGCTTCATAGTGGAGTAGAGCAGAGAAGGATTTTCTGTCACCAAAACAGGTCAAGTCCAGGCTGGCACCTCTGATGTACCTTGTCATTTGTAGCTAAACTCTCAGGTCTTCTTTTTAAGAAAATCTTCCTTGATACCACTTCATCATGAAGACGGATAAATGGTGATACAAAATGCAAAGCTTGCACTGTGCATAATTTCTCCAGTCACAGCCACATAAGCCCATAACTTCTCCTGGGTTGTCTGGGTGTCTTGGTGGCTTTCCTCACTCTTGTACTTCTTGCACAGTCACTCAGTTTTTGAGAACTGTCTGCTCCATGCAGATTTACAGAGTGTCATACTGTTTGTATTTCTTTGTAACTGATGTAAATAAAGTCCGAAACGTATTCAGTGGCAGCTTTACCATCAGAGAGCCTCGTCCACAAACTACCACAAAAGACTCCAAGCTGCTGTTGATGTTAAAGGGTAAAAACACAGTATTAAGAACAGAGGTATATAAACCTTTGATCAGGGTCATTTGGGTAGTTCTCTTGTCATTTTGATTTAAAAAGAGGAAACAGTTGTTTGATAAGAAATGGCTTCACCCAACCACTAACCATGAGTGAAAAAAACGTTTTGTGTTATTCATATTCTCTTAAAAACAGCCAAAAAAAAAACAAAAATTCTGCCGGGGTATGTAAACCTTTGAGCACAACTGTGTGTAATATATATATATATATATATATATATACACACAGTAGTGTTGAGAATAATAGTAGTGCTATGTGACTAAAAAGATTAATCCAGGTTTTGAGTATATTTCTTATTGTTACATGGGAAACAAGGTACCAGTAGATTCAGTAGATTCTCACAAATCCAACAAGACCAAGCATTCATGATATGCACACTCTTAAGGCTATGAAATTGGGCTATTAGTAAAAAAAAAAAAAGTAGAAAAGGGGGTGTTACCCTGTACAATGACAATAAAGACTATTCTATTCTAGGGGAGAGTTGGAAGCAAGTATTTACTACCATATTAACCCCTTAACGCCTGAATTTATATAGCTGTATATAAAAAAATGTTTTGTGTGTGTTTTTGCCTTTAAGTAGATGGTAAATAATGTCAAGATTATTAATTTCACTTTTGCACAAAAAATAAATAGTAATTTTGGTATTTTGGTAATGACTTTATGTTATAATGTTATAATAATAATAATGGTATGTTATGTATGACAACAGGCATACTGGTCAATTTGGTATGTTGCATATTTGAGTCAAATATTGTAGCATATATGCGACAATAGGCATTAAGGGGTTAACAAAAAAAGTCATGTATATTCTATATAGTCAAATAATATATGTGTAATTTACGGTAACGGAATTACAATGACAGAAAAATCTGGTCATATCTTAGCTCACCATTATAAATTTGCACTGAGTGTAGTTCTGTTACCATAGAATTGCCTATATACAGACTAGGGGGAACAAACAAAGATAAGGAGGAGAAAAAGTTTATAAGCGTTGTGCAGCAGTAGAATCTTTGTTTCTCTTGTGTTCTTTCAAGTCAAATAATTTCCCCGTGTAAAAACCCAAGTAATCCCCACTGATTTGTGAATTCCGAGGCTGAATCACTGGGAAGACGATACCATCAGTGGTCATGTTGAAGCGTGTGGAAAAAGAGAAACAGTTTCATGAAGCAGAACCTGCTGGGCAGGCGGTGACTCAAAGACTCACATGCTGAATATCAGCAAAGGTGTTGATGGGGTGATGATGTCAAATCATGAAGTAGTTACTGACTAAGCACCAGTCATTCTGTGGCCGTAGTAAATCCACCTCAACAACTTTGAAATGTACAGTCATGTCTTCTGAGTAGTACGGTGAAGGGAAAGCACAGTATGACAAGGCAGTCCAGAGCATCGTGCACTGCAAAAACAGTCGGATTAAAAATAAGCTATCCCTAATAGGGTACGCAAATTTTGCATGGCTAGAATTTTTAAAACTACGAGGTCTGTCCATAAAGTATCGTACCTTTTTATTTTTTTCAAAAACTATATGGATTTCATTCATATGTTTTTACGTCAGACATGCTTGAACCCTCGTGCGCATGCGTGAGTTTTTCCACGCCTGTCGGTGACGTCATTCGCCTGTGAGCACTCCTTGTGGAAGGAGTGGTCCCGCCCCCTCGTCTGATTTTCATTGTCTGGAAATGGCGGAATGAAAAGGACTTTTTTTTCCATCAGAATTTTTTCAGAAGCTGTTAGAGACTGGCACCTGGAAACCATTCGAAAAATTTATCTGGCTTTCAGTGAAACTTTTACGGGCTTCACAGAGAATAAGGACTTTAACTACAGGTTTAAGGACCCCTTTAAAGGACGGTCGGTGCGCTGCGCTGCGAGCTGCGACGATGCGGCACAAACCACTGGATCATTTCTAAGCTGATGGCTCTGTGGATACGAGACCGTCGTGTGCTCTTTCTCTGGTTATCACAAGAGCTGGACATCAGCCATTTTCCGGCAGATTTCACTTTTAACAAGAGATTTTGTCATGGAAAGCCGCGCGGAGGCTTCGCGCGTCACGACCGATTCGCTGATGAAGCGAGACAAAGGAACACCTCCGTTTCGGAGTGTTAGAGGACAAGTTGGGACATGTCTATCTCGGCTTTCAGTGCTTACCAGTCGAGTGAGTATAAAAGAACTTGTGGAGAGATAGACATGTCCCAACTTGTCCTCTAACACTCCGAAACGGAGGTGTTCCTTTGTCTCGCTTCATCAGCGAATCGGTCGTGACGCGCGAAGCCTCCGCGCGGAATCTGTGTGCGCCGCGACAGGAAAAACACCTCCGTGTTGAAAACCATTTGTAAAATTCAGACGGCTTTTGATGGCTTTCAACAAGTGAGTAACTAAGAAATTGTTTAACAGCTTGGGCATGTTCCAACTTGCCCGTTAAGGTTTCCAACGGAGGTGTTTTTCCTGTCGCGACCGCCCGCGGTCGGGTCCGGCCCGACATGCGACTCTGCCCGCACGTTCTTTCACTACAAAGTGTCCGAATAAACTCCTCATGCCGACTTCTTCTGAAAGTTCTCTGTTCTCTGATGACTTACTGGGTCAACAGAGCCTGAAATGTGGAAGTTTTCAACTTGAAACGGCGAGACGCTGCCGCCTCGAAGTGCAGATCGCCGTCAGGCGCCGTGGGCCGTCCTTACAGCGACACTACAGACCAAAATCTCTCATCAGCTGTTAAAATTTTTACCGAAAACCAGCTGAATTTATTGAATGGTGTCCACTCAGTTGTGCCTTACAATTTTTGAAAAAATTTTTATCAAACAAAGCAGCAGTCTCTGAGCCATTCCTAAACAATGAAAAAACAACAAGAGGGTGGGCGACTCCTCACTCAAAGACTGCCCACAGGCGAATGACGTAACCAACAGGCGTGAAAAAACTCTCGCATGCCCACGAGGGTTCAAGCATGTCTGATGTAATCACACGTGATTCAAATCCATATGGTTTTTGAAAAAAATAATAAGGTCCGTTACTTTTATCACAGACCTCGTATATGTGTGTGTCTTGTGTAGATCAGTGCATGGTTCTGTTCATAATGTTAAATGTATAACAGATAAATTCTAACTTAAACTGGTGTCATTTCATGAATTCTTAAACTGAGGTTGTGTTACGTGCTGTTACTCTCAAAACTAGAGCACTGTGCTTGTACAGCGTAAACCTCCACCAACACTAGTTTCCAATTCCACAAATTTTTACTTTGGAAAATATTTTCAAGGTCAAAGTCCTGTTAGAAGTGGCTTTTCATGAGCTAAAATATAACAAAATATATCAAAAGGGCTTTTCAATGTTAAAAAGAATCAAATATCTGCTAAAGCCGCAATCTACAGACACTGATGGACTGGATGGGGACTGTATAGGACAACCATTGATTGCATTGCATTGTTAATGGCCCCTTCACACATAGCGCAAAGTTTGGATGGCATTTAGATGGAAATGACAAAACAGTACGAAACAGTTCGAAATTAGCACACGAAACATTGCGCCGACGGGCAGGTGTGCACGAACTTGGATTTGCTGTGGCAACCCCGAGTGCAAACAAGGGAGCAGCCGAAGGGACTTACTTTACTTTTGATGATATATATATATATATATATATATATATATATATATATATATATATATATATATATATATATATATATATAAATTTGATTGGAAAGCCTATATAGATTACATTCAATTTCAATTTATTTTCATTTATATATCGCCAAATCACAACAGAGTTGCCTCAAAGTGCTTCACACAGGTAAGGTCTAACCTTACCAACGCCCAGAGGAACAGTGGTAAGGAAAAACTCCCTCTGAGGAAGAAACCTCAAGCAGACCAGACTCAAAGGGGTGACCCTCTGCTTGGGCCATGCTACAGACATAAATTACAGAACAATTCACAGAACAATTCACAGATAAATATACAAGAAATGCTATTGGAGCACAGGACAGGAGGATGGCCAACACGAATACAACTCCCATCTCTGGATGGAGCTGCACCTTAAACAGAGAGAAAAAAACAGAATCAGACATCAGAAAGACAAAAATAGAAATACTAAGGTGACTATTGTAATTCATTATTATCAGGTTGTCCTAAAAGTTCCCTAAAAAGCCTTCAGTTAATTCAAAATGCTGCAGCTAGAGTACTGACGGGGACTAGAAGGAGAGAGCATATCTCACCCATATTGGCCTCTCTTCATTGGCTTCCTGTTAATTCTAGAATAGAATTTAAAATTCTTCTTCTTACTTATAAGGTTTGAATAATCAGGTCCCATCTTATCTTAGGGACCTCGTAGTACCATATCACCCCAATAGAGCGCTTCGCTCTCAGACTGCAGGCTTACTTGTAGTTCCTAGGATTTGTAAGAGTAGAATGGGAGGCAGAGCCTTCAGCTTTCAGGCTCCTCTCCTATGGAACCAGCTCCCAATTCAGATCAGGGAGACAGACACCCTCTCTACTTTTAAGATTAGGCTTAAAACTTTCCTTTTTGTTAAAGCTTATAGTTAGGGCTGGATCAGGTGACCCTGAACCATCCCTTAGTTATGCTGCTATAGACGTAGACTGCTGGGGGGTTCCCATGATGCACTGTTTCTTTCTCTTTTTGCTCTGTATGCACCACTCTGCATTTAATCATTAGTGATCGATCTCTGCTCCCCTCCACAGCATGTCTTTTTCCTGGTTCTCTCCCTCAGCCCCAACCAGTCCCAGCAGAAGACTGCCCCTCCCTGAGCCTGGTTCTGCTGGAGGTTTCTTCCTGTTAAAAGGGAGTTTTTCCTTCCCACTGTAGCCAAGTGCTTGCTCACAGGGGGTCGTTTTGACCGTTGGGGTTTTACATAATTATTGTATGGCCTTGCCTTACAATATAAAGCGCCTTGGGGCAACTGTTTGTTGTGATTTGGTGCTATATAAAAAAATTGATTGATTGATTGATTGATTGCCGGCCACTAGCCCTAAACATCACTAAAAGACACAGAATTTAGGTAAAGTTGAGGCCGCGGCCAACTCCAATTACTAATAAATGAATTAAAAGAGTAAAAAGCGTAAAACAAAACTGTACCAGTATGCTAGCCATATGAAAGGGAAAATAAGTGCATCTTAAGTCTGGACTTGAAAATCTCCACAGAATCTGACTGTTTTATTGACGCAGGGAGATCATTCCACAGAACAGGGGCACAATAAGAGAAAGCTCTGTGACCCGCAGACTTCTTATTCACCTTAGGGACACAAAGTAGTCGTGCACCCTGAGAACGTAAAGCCCGGGCCAGTACGTAAGGTTTAATTAGGTCAGCTAGGTAGGGAGGTGCCAGCCCATGAATAATTTTATAGGTTAGTAGGTTAGATTAGGTTTCTTAAGTAATGGTTTAATCACTGCAGATTTGAAACATTTAGGAACAGATCCAGAAGTTAAAGAAAGATTAATAATTTCCAGCACAGTCGGCCCAAGAGTGGGCCACATGTCCTTAAACAGTTTTGTTGGTATAGGATCAAATAAACAGGTTGTGCTTTTTGTTGACATTACGAGTTTTGTCAGCATGCCTGGTGAGATACTATCAAATTCTGTAAATCTAGGTAATACCTCAGTAGTGGCGCCCACATCAATAGCAGGGTGTAGTGTCTGGATTAAGGCATGCCGGGACATGTTTAACCTGATGTCTATTTTCTTCCCAAAGTAATCCAGGAAATCTTGTGCTGTAAAAGGAGAGTGAACTACAGGTGGTTGTCCATGCATAAGTGTTGCCACCATGTCGAACAAGAACTTTGAGTTATACTTGTTTTTGTTGATCAAATCATAGTAGTAAGTCCACTTTGTAGCCAGTAATGCATGCTTATAGTCTAAGATAGCATCACGCCACTCAAGGTGAAATCGCCGTAATGATATATAAAGTTGTTGTTCCACTAAACACAGCAGCGAAACTGTAAACTTAGTGAGTGATCAGAGACCAATGATGTAAGAGGCATGAAGTCAATATTCGTGACAGCAATACCACGTGCGAGAACCAGATCCAGGGTATTTCCACTAATGTGCGTCGAATCCCGAATGCATTGCCGAAATCCTAATGCATCCACAATTTCCATAAATGATTTGCAGAGGGGATCAGGAGGCTTATTTATATGAATGTTAAAGCCACCAATGATCAGAATGTTATCTACACTAGTTGACAAGTTAGAGATGAACACACCAAATTCATCTAAGAATTCAGAATATGGGCCAGGAGGCCTATATACAGTGACAACATAATACGACTGATTTTTATTCTTCTGACCTTGGCTATGTGTAATATCCTGAGCAGAGCGGAGAATCAGATGCTCAAATGAGTGATATCTGTAACCTCCAGCAGCTAATAAGCTAAACCAAGATTTAGAAATAAGAGCAACACCCCCGCCTTGCTTCACATCACGAGGGACGTGACTAAATGTAGAAGCTGGTGGGCAGGCCTCATTTAAGGGGAGGACAGCTGTAGGTTTAAGCCAGGTTTCACATAGCCCAATCATATCTAAGTGATGATCAATAATTAGATCATTGATCAACAATGATTTTGAGGACAGTGATCTTATGTTAATGAGACCCAGTCTAAGGACCACAGTGGGGTTGACAGTTGAACTGTTTGGGTTTAGCGGTGGTTCCAGAGTAGCATATATAAGATGCCTAGAAGTAGGTTTAGGTTTAAGACATTCCACGCGCGTTGTAGGTACCAGACATGAAATCTTTGCTATTGCTGGCACAACCACTGGACCATCCTCAGTTTCAACATCATCCAATATAGTAATGGGTATTAAGTTTGCAAAGCATATCCCTCTATGATTTTATGGACATGACAACGGAAGCAGGCCACAGTCTCAACTTGATGAAATTCCCTCCCTGGCAAATAAACTGCACTATCACCATACATACATTACATAAAAAGGAAAGTTAGTAAAAGTATTGGCATTTTATTTAAAGTAAAAGACTTGTTTGATTGTAACTTGTTGCATGTGCTGTACTGTTCAGTGACTGTCTCATACTGCAGTTATTGTACTGAAGTCTGGGGTAACACATACAGCAATACCACTAAGTCTTTGTATCTGTTACAAAAAAACGGCCATTAGAATTGTCAAAAAAAAAAAAAAAAAGGTTACAGGAACATACCAGTAAATTGTTTATTGCAACTAGTCAACTAAAATTTAAGGATCTTGTCAGCTCAAAAATTGCTCTTATTATGTGGAAAGCTAAGCAAGTACTTTACCAGATGGCATTCAAAATTTATTTAGCTTTGTTACACAGGCCCGTTTGCCATAGAAGAAAATATTTTTGGACTACATTTGCACGGACAACTATGAAACAGAAGTGTCCTTCTGTTTATGGCATTAAACTTTGGAATGCATTGAATGAAGAAATGAAATGATGTACAAATGTTTATAAATTCAAAAAATGTCTAAAGCATAAAATTATGAGTGAATATAGTAAATTAGAAGTAAAATGAATGCAACTGCTGAAATGAAAGTCAATCATGTTATTGTTAATGATGTTTATTTGATGTTTAGTGACTTGATGAGGAGACGCGTTGGGTTGGAATCAAGGAAACAAACTGACTTACTTTTTCTTCTGAATTTTGTTCCCAGGAATGGAGAATACAAGATTTATCTTCCTTGTGTTCCTTTTTGTTCATGAAGAAAATTTTGTTCATGAATAAAGAATGACTACTACTATAATAGTAACACACAGATGATAGATACAGTGAGGAAAATAAGTATTTAAACACCCTGCGATTTTGCAAGTTCTCCCACTTAGAAATCATGGAGGGGTGCATGTCCACTGTGAGACATAATCTAAAAAAAAAAAATCAGAAATCACAATGTATGATTTTTTAATCATTTGTTTGTATGTTACTGCTGCAAATAAGTATTTGAACACTTGTGAAAATCAGTGTTAATATTTGGTACAGTAGCTTTTGTTTGAAATTACAGAGGTCAGATGTTTCCTGTAGTTTTTCACCAGGTTTGCACACACTGCAGCAGGGATTTTGGTCCACTCCTCCATACAGATCTTCTCTAGAGCTTTCAGGTTTGGAGTTTCAGCTCCCTCCAAAGATTTTCTATTGAGTTCAGGTCTGGAGACTGGCCAGGCCACTCCAGGACCTTGAAATGCTTCTTACGAAGCCCCTCCTTAGTTGCACCGGTTGTGTGCTTGGGGTCATGGTCATGCTGGAAGACCCAGCCATGACCCATCTTCAGTGCTCTTACTGAGGGAAGGAGCTTGTTTGCCAAAATCTCGCAATACATGACCCCATCCATCCTCCCTTCAATATGGTGCAGTCGTCCTGTCCCCTTTGCAGAAGAGCACCCCCAGAGTATGATGTTTCCACCCCCATGCTTCACAGTTGGGCTGGTTTTCTTGGGGTTGTTCTCATCCTCTAAGCATGGTAAGTGGAGTTGATTCCAAAAAGCTCTATTCTGGTCTCATCTGACCAGATGACCTTCTCCCATGCCTCCTCTGGATCATCCAGATGGTCACTGGTAAAATTCAAATGGGCCTGGACATGTACTGGCTTGAGCAGGGGGACCTTGCTGCCCTGCAGGATTTTAAACCATGACAGCATCATGTGTTTCTAATGTAATCTTTGTGACTGGTCCCAGCTCTCTTCAGGTCATTGACCAGGTCTTCCTGTGTAGTTCTGAGCTTTCTCAGAATCATCCTTACCCCACAAAGTGAGATCTTGCATGGAATCCCAGACCGAGGGAGATTGACAGTCATCTTGTGTTTCTTCCACTTTCTAATAAATAATCATAACAGTTGTTGTCTTCTACCAAGCTGCTTGCCTGTTGTCCTGTAGTCCATCCCAGCCGTGTGCAGGTCTACAGTTTTGCCCCTGGTGTCCTTAGACAGCTCTTTGGTCTTGGCTATGGTGGACAGGTTGGAGTGTGATTGATTGAGTGTGTGAACAGGTGTCTTTTATACAGCTAACAAGTTCAAACAGGTGCAATTAATACAGGTGAAGAGTGCAGAATAAGAGGGCTTCTTAAAGAAAAATGAACAGGTCTGTGAGAGCCAGAATTCTTGCTGGTTGGTAGGTGTTCAAATACTTATTTGCAGCAGCAACATACAAATAAATTATTTAAAAAAATCATACATTGTGATTTCCTGATTTTTTTTTTTTTTTTTAGATTATGTCTCTCTCAGTGGACATGCACCTAAGATGAAAATTACAGACCCCTCCATGATTTCTAAGTGGGAGAACTTGCAAAACCGCAGGGAGTTCAAATACTTATTTTCTTCACTGTATTTATCGTACTTCTAGATGATTCAATGAAAAAAATAATTTCATGTTATTGAACAGTGACATATGTTTAGCTTTTTTCCCCAGTGGAAAATAATGACTAAGAAATTGAGGAAAACATTTTACTTCTTTTTTATTGTTCTTGTTTTTGGCTGCTTGGCAGAGGGATGCACTCTAACCCTGGTTCAAGATCAGCTGTAATAGCCAATTAAGACAAAGCTAGATACATCATCTTAAAATAGAATTTCTTACTTGTGCAAAATTTACTTGTCATGATTATTTTTCTTTTGAGAAAAAGAAATCCTAGAAACAAGGTTTTTTTTTTTTTTGCTTTCTTCAAAAAGAAAGCAGAGCTCTATTGAGTCGAATATTCCTTTAACTTTAACTACTAATGACTTCATGACTTTCTTGGCAAATAAAATTGTAACTATTAGAGAAAAAAACTATTATTATAACCATCCCAAAGACATATCTTTATGTTTGGCTGCTTTCAGTGATGCCGGTATTTGGTTAGACTCTTTCTCTCCGATTGTTCTGTCTGAGTTATTTTCATTAGTTACTTCATCCAAACCATCAACATGTTTATTAGACCCCATTCCTACCAGGCTGCTCAAGGAAGCCCTACCATTATTTAATGCTTCGATCTTAAATATGATCAATGTATCTTTATTAGTTGGCTATGTACCACAGGCTTTTAAGGTGGCAGTAATTAAACCATTACTTAAAAAGCCATCACTTGACCCAGCTATCTTAGCTAATTATAGACCAATCTCCAGCCTTCCTTTTCTCTCAAAAATTCTTGAAAGGGTAGTTGTAAAACAGCTAACTGATCATCTGCAGAGGAATGGTCTATTTGAAGAGTTTCAGTCAGGTTTCAGAATTCATCATAGTACAGAAACAGCATTAGTGAAGGTTACAAATGATCTTCTTATGGCCTCGGACAGTGGACTCATCTCTGTGCTTGTTCTGTTAGACCTCAGTGCTGCTTTTGATACTGTTGACCATAAAATTTTATTACAGAGATTAGAGCATGCCATAGGTATTAAAGGCACTGCGCTGCGGTGGTTTGAATCATATTTATCTAATAGATTACAATTTGTTCATGTAAATGGGCAGTCTTCTTCATGGACTAAGGTTAATTATGGAGTTCCACAAGGTTCTGTGCTAGGACCGATTTTATTCACTTTATACATGCTTCCCTTAGGCAGTATTATTAGAAAGTATTGCTTAAATTTTCATTGTTACGCAGATGATACCCAGCTTTATCTATCCATGAAGCCAGAGGACACACACCAATTAGTTAAACTGCAGGAATGTCTTTCAGACATAAAGACATGGATGACCTTTAATTTCCTGCTTTTAAATTCAGATAAAACTGAAGTTATTGTACTTGGCCCCACAAATCTTAGAAACATAGTGTCTAACCAGATCCTTACTCTGGATGGCATTACCCTGACCTCCAGTAATACTGTGAGAAATCTTGGAGTCATTTTTGATCATGATATGTCCTTCAATGCACATATTAAGCAAATATGTAGGACTGCTTTTTTGCATTTGCGCAATATCTCTAAAATTAGAAAGGTCTTGTCTCAGATTGATGCTGAAAAGCTAATTCATGCATTTATTTCTTCTAGGCTGGACTACTGTAACTCATTATTATCAGGTTGTCCTAAAAGTTCTCTGAAAAGCCTTCAGTTATTTCAAAATGCTGCAGCTAGAGTACTGACAGGGACTAGAAGGACAGAGCATATTTCACCCATATTGCCTTCTCTTCATTGGCTCCCTGTTAATTCTAGAATAGAATTTAAAATTCTTCTTCTTACTTATAAGGTTTTGAATAATCAGGTCCCATCTTATCTTAGGGACCTCATAGTACCATATCACCCCAATAGAGCGCTTCGCTCTCAGACTGCAGGCTTACTTGTAGTTCCTAGGGTTTGTAAGAGTAGAATGGGAGGCAGAGCCTTAAAAGGGAGTTTTTCCTTCCCACTGTCACCAGTTGCTTGCTCATAGGGGGTTGTTTTGACCGTTGGGGTTTTTCTGTAATTACTGTATGGCATTTGCCTTACAATATAAAGCGCCTTGGGGCAACTGTTTGTTGTGATTTGGCGCTATATAAATAAAATTGATTTGATTCAAAATCTTTTTTTTTTTTTTTTTTGCAGTGTATGTGCACAACACACTGTACAAATGCAAGTTGGAGACTTGCTAGAGACAGATTGAAAGATGAAATGATAAAAGAGGCAGAAATGTCACCACGCTTGTATTCCGAGTCCAAAACATGGCACTCGTCTAACCCAATCTAAAATAAATGTTTGTCTGTAGAGTCCCTGCATCCATGTCGAGATAACACCCGACGCTTCCTTCAGAGCCACAGAACAATATTATTTCACAGTTTGCAAAGGTCAAGCTTTGCAAATCATACGATGTGCAAAATTAGCAGAATTCTGGGACAGAAATTCTGGGATAAGCTCCCAACGGTCATTGAACAGACCGCCCATTTATCTCAGGGTCAAATCTGTAGAATTCTTATTAAAGTTTTATCAAAATTACCACATGCTTTAGTATAATATTCAGCTGAGCCTTTATTTCTGTAGATTTTCCTTTGATCAGTCAGCACCTGATCAGTCAATCTGAAACTATCTGAGGATTCACAGGAACAGAGCTGTGAATGGAGAATCTGTCTGCAAAACAAGCAGGTATTTATTAGCAGTGTGGCTCCACCTTTTCCAGGAGGCTCAAAAATCAGCTTCTTTTTTTTTTGTCAACTTCTGAAAAACAAAACTGAGAAAAGGTTTGTGGCTTCAGGCCACAAACTATTCAGGGAGAGATGTTTCATATACTGATGCTGCTGACATTTAAAGTTTTCTCGATGTGCCATCTGTAGAGTCACGTCCCAAATTCACAAAACCCCTTTTCAACACCTAATGTGACTCACTTTCATTGTCTTTTTTTTTTTTTTTGGCTTTATATTTTGTAGAACTCTAGCTGAAGTGATGCCCATCGGAGCTTTTCTTCTCTACAGTAACATGTGCTCTGGGTGTGACTCAGTCAAGGTAACATGTGGTTAACTTCTGAGTGGGAACTGATTCATTTCTGATTACAAATGTCTTTTGGTACTGCACAAGAATATAATGACCACAAACAATTCTTTTACTAATCATCTGACGAAGTCGTCCCCATCCTCTGATGTGACACTCTGATTCATTTTTTCCCAAATTAAAAAGTATTAATTTACATCGTTAACTGAATAGAATTTATTCATCAATGCTTAAGGACGGGACAAAGACATGATTCAATCAGAAATTTCAAAGTGTTCAGCCTCAAGCTGGTTTATTCTGCAACATTTATCAAGTTTTATCAAAAGGTACTTAAAGTATAAAGCCCCTTGGAGATCGTGTGGTAGAACAAAAGCACTAATTTGGAAAACTGAAAAAAAAAAAATGTTGTGGCCACAGTTTCCTAATCCATGTGACGATGGCCAGCAGGAGTCGCTGTGCATGTAGTAGTCAACAGGCCTCACTCCCCGGACACCCAAAGGATACTTTGGCCAGTCAGACCAGAGCCGGGTTTTAGCCGCCTGGTCAGAGCATCCGCCTCCTATGCTGGTCATGAGTTTGCGGCCCAAGGGGAAGGAGTGGGAGGAGTCAACACACAGCAACACAACACAGAGAAGCTGCTACACATGCACCTAGTTTACTAATCCAATAGTTTAATAATACATGACCATTGTTTAACAATCTGTTGCCATAGTTTTATAACTCATGACACTGTTAAGGAATCCTGGCCTGCCAGTTGAGTACTATGTGCGCCCGCTGGTTGAGGAATCTGCGCGTCCGCCGGTTGAGGAATCTGCGCGTCCGCCGGTTGAGTAATCTGCGCGTCGTCGGTTGAGTAATCTGCGCGTCGTCGGTTGAGTACTCTGCGCGCCCGCCGGTTGAGTACTCTGCGCGCCCGCCGGTTGAGTACTCTGCGCGGCCGCCGGTTGAGTACTCTGCGCGGCCGCCGGTTGAGTACTCTGCGCGGCCGCCGGTTGAGTACTCTGCGCGGCCGCCGGTTGAGTAATCTGCGCGGCCGCCGGTTGAGTACTCTGCGCGGCCGCCGGTTGAGTACTCTGCGCGGCCGCCGGTTGAGTACTCTGCGCGGCCGCCGGTTGAGTACTCTGCGCGGCCGCCGGTTGAGTACTCTGCGCGGCCGTCGGTTGAGTAATCTGCGCCTCCGCCAGTTGAGTAATCTGCGCCTCCGCCAGTTGAGTAATCTGCGCCTCCGCCAGTTGAGTAATCTGCGCCTCCGCCAGTTGAGTAATCTGCGCCTCCGCCAGTTGAGTAATCTGCTCTCAAGAGAATAAGAATCTCAACCCCAGTTTAACAATCTGTGACCACAGTGTAAGAATCTGTGCCCACTGGTTTAATAAACTGTCTCCACAATTTAACAGTCTGTGCCCATTGTTTAAAAAATATTTTCACATTTTAACTATTATATGGCTCCAATTATGAGTTTATATTTTATTTAAACTTCATGACAACTATATATTATGTGACATTTCAGATATAAAATTCATGACTTGCTACAAAAGACAAAATAATAATAATAATAATAATAATAATCATCCATGCAGGCTCAGTTTGAATTACAGTGTTAATAAACCCTTTCTTGTACTTCGTCAGAACTTTAGATTTATGCATTTCCTTTCAAACTGCACAGCGCACATCTGAGGAGCTCAGAAGATAAGCACATATCTGAATAACATAAACCCACATTTGGAAACAGATATCTTGTGTCTACACTCAAGCAATACTGTATATTTATATGTGAAGGAATTTTCACATTGTTCTTGAGAAGAGGTAAGCTGCTAACAAACAGGAAAGTCTCCTAAATAGAGTCCAACACATGTTTCTGAAATGTTGAAATCACAGGCTTTTATCAATATATTTCTTTAAATGTTATTTATTTTTAGTCTCTGCCACCTGCCAATTACAGCTGTGTGTAACATTCAAATTAGTTTTTAATGTTCAAAGGTCACACTCATCTGCTCTAAATGCCATGCTGACACTGTGTAGAACATCAGGAAATGCACCAAACTGCAAAGAGGAAAATGACTATTCTGAGACACGTGCAAAGCTGTGAGGTTAACCTTTAATCAAAGTCCTGCAGGCAGTGATAAGCAAATTGTTGAGCCACTGCTATCAAAATTCAGTCAAATTAGTGCAGTTCCACTGATTAGTGCAGCAGGTAGCTCAATGGGATACAGAGATGAGTTACCAATATGTAGACCTGGGTTTGATTCTTGGACAAACTACGTATCTGTCTAGGACTTTAGCCAAAAACACCGTCTGAATTGTTCCAGTCCACTCAGCTGTACCTCCCTCTGGACAGGATGACAGTCTGAGGCAGGTTACTTCCCCAGTCAAGGCTGCCTCAGACTGGTATCCCATCTAAAGAAAGTCACAGACTCTCATCAGCTTCATGCTACAGAATCTGGGAGTAAGCACCGGCACCAACAAGTCTCGTGATTACAGACCATTTCTGGTCTGTTCACATTATTTCCAGTAAACTACAAAACAGCAGTTTGTATTGCAAAAGCGAAATCACTAACTGATTTATATTAGCCGATAGGTAACCTCAAATGGTTACCTATTGATGCATATATTTAATGCAGGTGGTTGGTGTGACAGAGGAAGATACAGACGACAGGGTGAGATGGAAACGACTGATCTGCTGTGACGACCCCTAACGGGAACAGCCAAAAGACAAAGAAGAATAGGTAACCTCAAATAACCAGTAAGGGCTGCAAAATAAGGTAAGAAACTTTATTGATCCCACAGCAGCAGCAGCAAGAGTAATACAGTAGTAAAGAAAAATATTTACATTAAAGAGGTAACTATGGTATGTTGAGATGTTTGCTGGTGGGTGAATAAATACTGATGTGAACAGATTATGTGAAAAATAGAGTGGAGTATAATATATATACATACATATATATATATATATATATATATATATATATATACATATATATATACACACACACACACACACACACACACACACACACACACTGCATATAGGATAAATTGCACAGTTAAGCACAAAAGGTGACAGTAGATGTAGTTGATAGTGCAAAATCAGCATGAGATTATGGTGCTAGAAACATTTTGAGGTATTATACAGTCTGACTGCAGTTACAACATTACAGCATTAGGCTAGTTCACCACAAACATCCAAACAAATAAGAAGCAAATCCACTCAGTGGTGGTCACTGAGACCTAGCTCCAGACAGATGGACATGCACATATTAACAGTTTCAATATATCATGTATGTATAGGGAATACTTACTTCACAAATAATTTTAAGAAAATATATTTACAGTAAGTAGCTCACAACGGAAGTGACGCTATAAATAAAATTCATACTTTCACGGCAGCTACATTTGCAGCGTCTCTACTAGTCAATTCCCCAATGCTGGAAATGCAGTATTCCCCCTTTACCCCGGTATTAGCAATAAGGCAATAATAATAATAAGCATCAATAATAGCACTAGTTCTTACACTGAAATAGAGAATTGTTGGACCAATTTGAAAAAGTGTTTCAATGATTAAAACTCAAATTAATTCACCTGATCTAAAATTAATTTAATATTTACACCAACTATATGTAACTCCAATTGGATAAACTTAATTTATTTGTGTTAAAAAGAGAATTATTGAACTGAAGCAGTTTATTTAGGTTCTCTCTTCTTTGAAGTACTGCAATGCAAATACTGCATTAGTAGTAATGTTTCACCAGCAGCAGTGGTTGAGGTTAAGTAATAAGAGAACTGCTAACAAATATATTTATGTCCTGTTACAGCACTTGATGCATTAAGAAATATTTTCTGTAACACTGAAAGTGCATCAACTACTAAAATCAAAGTCAATAGTCTAAATGAAGACAAAAAATAAAAAATAAAAAAACACGATACTGGCCATGGTGTCCTATGAAGATTCAATCTCCATGATCCTCACAAATGAACGGCCTTTGAAAAAACTAACACAAGCATGGAGCACGTGTCATTAAGAGTGTGACAAAGTGTTACACAATTAATTAACAGCCACAGACTGGAAGCTGAACATAATTGGTGACATTGTCTTTTATTTCCACAGCCGGTTTGCTTGGTGGTGAATCCTTGTCCGATATCCTTGTTCAGCCTGACAGCGCGGTGACACAAACATGTTTCGGTGGCACCCACACGTGAAGAACTGACACTTTCCAACTACTGTGCGAAAATGTGTTTATACTGAAACCCAAAAACAGCGTTTTCAGTTTTACAAGTGTTTATTTCTCACTAGTTTTAAGCAATATGACAAAAGCCCCGGTCACAACCCACCGTGTGGTTTTTTTCGCCGTACGTTTTCTGCAGATGCCACGGCCACTACGTTTTTGTGAAAACATATGGAGGCAGTAGCAAGGGGAGGGAGGGAGTACGTTCAACGCACGTCTCTAGGAGTGTAACGATAAAGAGAGATGATAGTAATGCAGTGTGTGTGTGTGTGTGTGTGTGTGTGTGTGTGTGTTGCTTTTCTTTTTTTATGAGCGGGACCGGAGCGGCAGGTGTTTTTCGGCGTCGGCGATGCATGAGCATGTCCAGCCTGCAGCGGTCAGTTGTACGAGTGTTTACTTGCCTCGAAAAGTTACAGCTAGTTAACAGACTGAAGCTGTGGAGTGTTTGTGTTGCTGACCTTTGGAAATAAAGTCCAAGTTCAAGTGAGAAGCTGTGTTGTGCATGCAAGTCTGTCGGCCTCCAAATCCGTACTGCCTACGATCGGATTTGGTTAATTCAATAGTAATTGAATGAAAATGTGCTGCTTTGAATCCGTACTGAGGCAGTACTCACAACGTGCATCATCTGTACTGCTGGTGAAACTGCAGCCTGACCGCAGCGAAAGTTCTGCATGCACTAAAACCTCTACGGCGTGTCTGCATGTGTCTGCGTGCTCCTAAATTCGTACTGAGGCAGTACTTACGAAGTACGGATCTCCAAATTTAGCCCACGTTTTTGCAAGTAGACTGCACGCATGTGCAAGTACGGCGGGTTGTGACCATCGTATGACTATCCGAGAAATTGCGCAAGAGGTGGACATCAGCACTTTTTCGGCACATTCCACTGTGACAGAAGATTTGGCCATAAAAAGAGTTGCAGCGAAATTCATCGGCACGAAGCTGACGGAGCAAAAGCGCCTCCGTGATGAAGCCTCACAGGACATGTTGTGACATGCCCAGCTCATCCACAATTCTTGGATAGTCACACGACTGAAAAGCCACCGAAAGCTGTCTGAATCTTCCGAATGGTGGAAGAGGTGAGCATGTCACAACATGTCCTGTGAGATTTCAACACGGTGGCACTTTTGCTCCGTCAGCTTCGTGCCCAAGCCATCGGCAAGAATTTCGCCGCCACTCTTTTCATGGCCAAATCTTCTGTCACAGTGGAATGTGCCGAAAAAGTTGCTAATGTCCACCTCTTCCGCAATTTCTCGGATAGTCACACGACGGTCCCACATCACCACAGCGTTCACTTTGGAAATGATCTGGTCATTTCAGCGTGTTGATGGCCAACTAGAGCGCAGCTCGCTCTCCACCATTGTGAGGCCGGTATTAAACCAGGTTGTAACACTCAATCTGTGTGATGCCCACAGGATCATCACCGAAAGCCGTCTGAATAATCTGAATGGTTTCCACCTGGCTGTCGCCCAGTTTCAGTTTCTGGCAAAATTTGATGCAGTCGCGCTGCTCCAGTCGTTCTGCCATTTCCTTGCAAAGAAAAAACGATGAGAGACTACACCCGTCCTCACACAAAGGCTGCTTACAAGCAAATGACACAATCGACAGACATGGAAAAATTCACGCATGCGCACGAAGGTTCAAGGTTGGCTCATGCAAGCACACGTGATTCAAATCCATCAGGTTTTTGAAAAAAATAAAAAGGTTGGAAACTTTTCTAACAGACCTCGTATTTACACATAAAGGAAACAGAGTTTGCAGCTAGCGAGACCAGCCTGTGACGACACCACGCTAATGTCCACGAAATGTCTTGAAAATCACTTCAGAGGTGTTAGTAGGTTCCAAAAACAGCGTTTTACAAGATTTTACATAATATTTGACAAAGATGTTATATTTACACACAAACGCAGAGTTTGCAGCTAGCTAGATCAGCCGCTGATGTCACGGTACTGCTCTACTCTGATTGGCTGAGGCAAATGAGGGAAAAAAGTCAAGTACGAGGGCTGTCAATAAAGTAACGGTCCTTTTTATTTTTTTCAAAAACTATATGGATTTCATTCATATGTTTTTATGTCAGACATGCTTGAACCCTCGTGCGCATGCGTGAGTTTTTCCACGCCTGTCGGTGACGTCATTCGCCTGTGAGCACTCCTTGTGGGAGGAGTCATCCAGCCCCTCGTCGGAATTCCTTTGTCTGAGAAGTTGCTGAGAGACTGGCGCGTTGTTTGATCAAAATTTTTTCTAAACCTGTGAGACACATCGAAGTGGACACGGTTCGAAAAATTAAGCTGGTTTTCAGTGAAAATTTTAACGGCTGATGAGAGATTTTGAGGTGATTCTGTCGCTTTAAGGACTTTTCACGGTGCGAGACGTCGCGCAGCGCTCTCAGGCGGCGTCATCAGCCTGTTCAAGCTGAAAACCTCCACATTTCAGGCTCTGTTGATCCAGGACGTCGTGAGAGAACAGAGAAGTTTCAGAAGAAGTCGGTTTCAGCATTTTATCCGGATATTCCACTGTTAAATGAGATTTTTTTAATGAAAGACGTGCGGACGGATCCGCGCGTCGGGACACAGCCGACGCGGTGCGGCGGCACAGGAAAAACACCTCCGTGTTGATAACCATTTGTAAAATCCAGGTGGCTTTTGATGGCTTTCAGTGGAGTAAGTATATGAGAAATTGTTTAACAGGCAGGACATGGTCCAACTTGTCCTTAAGGCTTTCAACAGAGGAGCTCTCAGGCTGATGACGCCGCCTGAGAGCGCAGCGCGACGTCTCGCACCGTGAAAAGTCCTTAAAGCGACAGTCTCACCTCAAAATCTCTCATCAGCCGTTAAAATTTTCACTGAAAACCAGCTTAATTTTTCGAACCGTGTCCACTTCGATGTGTCTCACAGGTTTAGAAAAAATTTTGATCAAACAAAGCGCCAGTCTCTCAGCAACTTCTCAGACAAAGGAATTCCGACGAGGGGCTGGACGACTCCTCCCACAAGGAGTGCTCACAGGCGAATGACGTCACCGACAGGCGTGGAAAAACTCACGCATGCGCACGAGGGTTCAAGCATGTCTGACGTAAAAACATATGAATGAAATCCATATAGTTTTTGAAAAAAATAAAAAGGACCGTTACTTTATTGACAGCCCTCGTACTTTAACTATTCACTATTCTCATATTAAAACTATTCAATACTATTTATCTTTTAATATAAAACAAATATAAGCCCATATTGATCTAATTGCATAGCAAAGCCTATTAAATAATAATGATAATAGTGTGGCAAGCTGTGTGGAAGAACAAAGACTGAGCGAGAAGTTTTGTCTTTTCTGCACTCTACCTCAAGGAGGTGCTGTTATTTTTAAACAACAGAGACAATGGCAGAAGTCATCAAACACACTACACTTTACACTTACAGTGAGGAAAATAAGTATTTGAACACCCTGCGATTTTGCAAGTTCTCCCACTTAGAAATCATGGAAGGGTCTGAAATTTTCATCTTAGGTGCATGTCTACTGTGAGACATAATCTAAAAAAAAAATAAAATAAAAAAAATCCGGAAATCACAATGTGTGATTTTTAATAATTTATTTGTATGTTACTGCTGCAAATAGGTATTTGAACACCTAACAACCAGCAAGAATTCTGTCTCACACAGACCTGTTAATTTTTCTTTAAGAAGCCCTCTTATTCTGCACTCTTTACCTGTATTAATTGCACCTGTTTGAACTTGTTACCTGTATAAAAGACACCTGTTCACACACTCAATCACACTCCAACTTGTCCACCATAGCCAAGACCAAAGAGTTGTCTAAGGACACCAGGGA
Organism: Thalassophryne amazonica; assembly: GCF_902500255.1. Classification (NCBI taxonomy): domain Eukaryota; kingdom Metazoa; phylum Chordata; class Actinopteri; order Batrachoidiformes; family Batrachoididae; genus Thalassophryne; species Thalassophryne amazonica. Next base: position 14,955,018 of record NC_047115.1, on the reverse strand, counting down.
CAAAACTGTAGACCTGCACAAGGCTGGGATGGACTACAGGACATCAGCCAAGCAGCTTGGTCCCTCGGTCTGGGATTCCATGCAACATCTCACTTTGTGGGGTAAGGATGATTCTGAGAAAGCTCAGAACTACACAGGAGGACCTGGTCAATGACCTGAAGAGAGCTGGGACCACAGTCACAAAGATTACATTAGTAATATGATGCTGTCATGATTTAAAATCCTGCAGGGCAGCAAGGTCCCCCTGCTCAAGCCAGCACATGTCCAGGCCCATTTGAAGTTCACCAGTGACCATCTGAATGATCACATGACCTTCTCCCATGCCTCTTCTGGATCATCCTGCAGGAGAGGGAGATTGACAGTCATCTTATGTTTCTTCCACTTTATCATAAATAATCATAACAGTTGTTGTCTTCTACCAAGCTGCTTGGCTGATCTCCATGACCAGGTCCTCCTGTGTAGTTCTGAGCTTTCTCAGAATCATCCTTACCCCACAAAGTGAGATCTTGCATGGAATCCCAGACCAAGGGAGATTGACAGTCATCTTGTGTTTCTTCCACTTTCTCATAAATAATCATAACAGTTGTGGTCTTCTACCAAAGTGCTTGGCTGATGTCCTGTAGTCCATCCCAGCCTTGTGCAGTTCTACAGTTTTGTCCCTGGTGTCCTTAGACAACTCTTTGGTCTTGGCTATGGTGGACAGGTTGGAGTGTGATTGATTGAGTGTGTGAACAGGTGTCTTTTATACAGGTAACAAGTTCAAACAGGTGCAGTTAATACAGGTAAAGAGTGCAGAATAAGAGGGCTTCTTAAAGACAAATTAACAGGTCTGTGTGAGACAGAATTCTTGCTGGTTGGTAGGTGTTCAAATACCTATTTGCAGCAGTAACATACAAATAAATTATTAAAAATCACACATTGTGATTTCCAGATTTTATTTTTTTTTTTTAGATTATGTCTCACAGTGGACATGCACCTAAGATGAAAATTTCAGACCCTTCCATGATTTCTAAGTGGGAGAACTTGCAAAATTGCAGGGTGTTCAAATACTTATTTTCTTCACTGTATGGTAACAACAACATGGCACTCAACCAAACTAACTAACATGAACCACAATAACAACACTTAAAACCATGAGCTCCCATGGTGCATTGTAGCACAACAATTTACAGTCTTAGCAACCGGCCAATCGTTTCCTCATCCCCCCCCCCCAAAAAAGTGTCTGATGAGCCCTTCTGGGTCATTACATCATTGCGACATAAGAACAATGTCAAACGGCCCAAACTATCTGGTGTTGGGTTGCAATTTAACAACAATGTCAAAATGGCCCAAACTGTCTGGTGCCCAGAAAAGGAAAAAAGAAGAGGAGGAAAGACAGAGGTACAGTAACAATAATGAAGCGATTGTCAGGATGGTTGCTAAGACTATAAATTGTTGTGCTACAATACACCATGGGAGTTCAGGGTTTTAAGTGTTGTTATTGTGGTTCATGTTTGTTTAACAGTGTTGTTGATTTGTTGTGTTTTGTAGTTCAGTTGGCTTAGTGAATTTGGTTGAGTGTCATGTTGTTGTTACCATAAGAGTAAAGTGTAGTGTGTTTGATGACTTCCACCATTGTCTCTGTGTTGTTGTGTGTACAAATAAAAGCACCTCCTTGTGGCAGAGTGCAGAAAAGACCCAAGCTCTGGCTCAGTCTTCGTTCTTCCACGCAGCTCGAAACAGTAACATGATTATTTTTCCCCTTGCATTGCATCAGGTAGCTAGCAGAGTTAACGTGCATTCATCCATGGTTTGCTCATTCCTAAGGCATTCTGAGGTGAGGTTCGCCTAACCTGACTGAGCCAAAATAAACCATTTCGTTGAGGTGGGAATAGTTAGTAGAGGCTTTGAGCGGTGTTTCAGTCATTTTGACACGCATTGATTGTCAAGAGGTATGTGTGTGTGTGTGTGTGTGTATGTGGGGGGGGGGCATTAAAAACCTTGCTTAGGGCGCCAAATTGGCTAGGGCCAGCACTGACAGAGGTTTTGATTTGTAATTTTGCAGTTATGTGCTGCATAACTTAAAAATATAGAATGAAACGAATGAACTCTTTATAAAAAATAAATAAATAAAAACAGTAAACAGTATGGGTTATTTACAAATGGACAGACTTAATAATTATATGGTGACAAAATAAAGCTGTAGCAATTTAACACTTGAGAAACTGCTGCAATTTAATTTCACACTGCCCCAACTTGTGGAAAAGAAAAAACAAGTTATTAATCTTGCACCATCCACTGTGTGTGGCAGCAAACATACAGAAACCTGTACATCATCTTGAAGTTCTGTGTGATGATTAATAACAGCACTTCAGAACCATTTAAAATTATACCATGTACCATATCATCCATATTCTACATTCTAAATATATAAATTTAAAAACAGAACAAGAATCATCTCATTTTACATCTTGTAACAGGAAGTTATTTAAGTGTTGTAGTTTTTGTGCACCATGCAGAAACTTAATCGCAATCGCACTGCAACTCCGGCAATATTCATTCATTTTCCAATGCTCATCCAGACCAAACAGCTCATCCCACACATTTGAACGTGGTGAACGTACATGCACATGCACTTTAACAAGTGAGATGATTCCACTAATAGCTAATTTGCAAACTGCTTGGTGAAAAAGACAGGGTTCACACGAGTGATGTTTTTACAGTAGTTGCAGTAACACAATTAGCTTCAGCTCTGTTACCTGCAGCACAAAAAAAAAGCTTACAAATGAAAGAAAAATTTACAATAAATTTAACTAAGTGAATAAACTAGTTCTGATGCATCTGAATATTTCATTACAAATACTGGCATTTGATATTGTGTCCACTTATGTCGGCATGATGTTCATGTAATTATGATTTATTGAGCTAAAAATTCTACACAAATGAGGATAAAGTCAATCGTCAGTAAAATGTTGTTAGTGTGCCTGTTTAAAAACAAAACAACAGAAAAATTTAAGCAATTTAGTTGAATTTTTATAACTAGCATAATGTACTAAATTTATCTCTTATGTATACTTTTAACTTTTTGTTTATATATATATATATATATATATATATATATATATATATATAAATAAGCAGGGGTGGTGGCCAAGTGGTTAATGCGCTTGGTTTTAGTTCAGAAGGTTCCGGGTTCAAATCCCACCCCTGCCACATTTCTCCATGCAATGTGGAGTTGCGTCAGGAAGGGCATCCGGCGTAAAACTTGTGCCAATTCAACATGCAGATCCACCTTGGAGCCATTTTTTCTTATGTCCAGGACCTGCGGATAAAAAATAACTCTGGTACATTTGCAGAAATGTTTATTAATGTATAATGTCCCTGCCAAATAAACCAAATCCTATAATTACATACTGTAAATAATTGCAATTTTACAGTTAATAAATTATGCATTGCATTTATAAAATGCATTGTTTCAAGCCCCAAAAAGAATATCATCAAGATGTATTTAAGAAAACGAGTAATACTTTAGGGTACAGTGGTTAAGTGCATTTATAAGCATAAATCAGTGAATTATGACTTTATAGAGTTTAGCAATCATTTATTAATGATGTTCAAAGAAACTGAACACCAAAAATAAATTATTAATGAACACTGTTAATTCACTGTTGGTTAATACTTATAACTGCAGCAACGAACATGAAGAAAACCATTAAAAATGGTTATGAAGCACAGTGAACCCTTACTTTTTGACACTTATTACTGGATTAACAAATGTCAGTTATTGCACCCTTATCATATAGTGCTGCCAGGAATGGAAAAAAAATAGATGTGCTGAAACAAAGATGAATGAATAATAATCCACCCCTATATCTAATTACACACTTTGTAAAATTAACCTCTCTTGATTTACACAGGAAGTAGTTTTCCACTCTGGTCATTGATCCTCAGTGTGTTAATGTGCAGCAAAACAAACTACAGCTCCTGATTTCAAGGTCCAAACAGTAATATAAAAATGAGCAATGAGTTGAAGTCAGAAACGCAATCGGCGCAAATAATATCTTCATCACAACCGCAGACATGTAGGTGACTCACAAACACACAAGACTGAAGATGTGAAACTTTATCTATTCAAAGTTCAAAGAAAATGAAATTCTTAATGTTGTAGTTGATTTCAAAAGTGGCTGCTTGAGAATATATGTATATACAAGTATTAACCAACAGTGAATTAACAGTGTTTATTAATAATTTATTTTTGGTGTTCAGTTTCTTTGAACATCATTAATAAATGATTGCTAAACTCTGTTAATTCCATTAACCAAAACATACACTGACTAAAAGTACCATTGTAGACTTGAATAAATGTGTCATGTTTTTATGTGTACAGTAATATGCTCTGCAGATGTTCTATAAGAACATTAAAAAAAATATTTAGTGTATAAATACATTTTAAAATGTAGAATTTAATATTAGTGATTGATTGTAGAGGCTTGTTAATGTATGTAAAATTAGAGGATACAAGTTTTAGTGACTGTGTATGAGAGGGACAAAACAGCGTCATTCCATGTGAAAAAAACAAACCACAGAACAGTGCTGACAAAGTAATTCACAGTTTTCAAAATGAGACTGGACAAAAATAACAATAGCAACAATTCCAGACAGACAGCTACTTATCCAGAACTCCAGGAACATACACAAAGAGAGAGGGGGAGTCACACCATTTTTAAGCCAAACTTCCAGCTTGTTTTACATTTTAAAAGCCTGCGATTTGCATAGAAAGCTATCTTTGGTGTGAAAACTATTTTTGTTCCAAGTCAGACACCTCAACAGAAACCAATCAAGTAGAAAATGGGAAATAATGGTTTGTCAGTTTACACTGAAACTCTGAAAAACATCAGTGCTGTTTTTACGAAACCTTTAAAAAAAAAGTAGTCAAATACGTTACCATCTCATGTAGTATTCATTTCAATAGCACATTCAGAATTTATAGTTTTAACCTAAAATTTATAATTTATTGTAGCGTTTTAATTTGGTGTTATTTTTTGTCATCCTATTAAACTTTAGAATTCATCTATAGATTCACTTTGTCTCTCTAATATATAAACACACAACATGAAAGGTACAAAAGAAAAAAAAAAACAAGCAAACAAATGACTATTTTCTCCCTGAACTGTAAAATGTGAAAACAGCAAGGGGCAAATTAACTGTAGACTGATTTGTTGTTGTTGTTTACAGAACTGTGTGTCAACATTACTCACAGATTGCTCCAACCTGAATTTCTGTCGTCTGTGTAGATATTTTACTCAAAAAGAAAATCAATACCTGTAAAACCCTGAAGAGTGATTTGCTTCATTAAAAATAAATTAAAATTGGAACTTGATCTTTCCAGATGATTTTATCAGATGAGCTACAATAAATGCTGTTTTTTAAAATAATTTTATATGAACTTGACACACAAGTCAAGAGTTAATTTTTCTATATTTTTCAGCATTATCAGATTCAATGTGAAGTTAAACTACTGTGCATTCAGTGGGAAATTTAATAGAATTTTAAACCATTACAAATAAATTAAAACGACATTACTGCAATTTGAAAAAACCTTATATGACAAGACGTTTTATTTTGATTTCTACATTTGAGTAATTTTCTTTGTTTTAGCTTTACGGTTCATTTTTACAACAATCTATAAACAGAGAAATGCCTGTTAAAGCGGAAAAAAGGGGAACAACAAAACATTTTATTTTGATTTCTACATTTGAGTAAGTTTTTGTTTAACTTTGAAGTAATCTATATGGACAGATCTCAGACGGATTTGTGATTAAAGTCTAAACGATTAGAATCTCATTTTTATTCGTTGTTAATGCATAAAGTTTTTTACTCCTTTCTCACGGTCATTTTGTAAAGATGTTTTTATATTTGCGTTTGTGCAGCTGTAGACAATATTTAACATTTTAAATTACAAACAGCTGATCAAACGTCGGATGGCCCAAATTCAACATTATAATGTCATTTAAGCATGGTCAGATTTATAATTTCTTATTAAAAGTAGATATGTTTTTTTGTTTTTTTTTTTTGTTTTTTAAGCTGCGTTTATTTTAAGCGCAAATACGACCTAAATTAAAGTGTCTTCATCTGAACACATTCTAAAACTGTTGGGGGAAAAAAATAATAATAATAATAAAAAAGAAGATCCAACAACGGCGGAATTTATCAAGATTTTTTTTAAACGTTATATATATTTCATATGTTTGACAGAAAATATTTGTTGGCTGGACAGATAATATGCGAATCATTTACACGTGTTAAAAAATCCTAAAACGATCTGATTCTATATATGAAACACTGAATTAAAAAAAAAAACATGAAGGTGCTTTTGTTTCAAATTACTAATAACGCAATTTACATATCGGCAGATCAAAGACATTCACCACTAATACCAAAAACGTGCTATGAGGAGGTCACGAGATGTTAAACACGTCATAAAGTGGTCTAGAATGAATCTAACCTCAGCACCGAGACTCGCTTCTGCAGGATATTAGCGTTTAAAGTGAAGTTATGAGAACATTGTGATCATTTGGATGTAAAAAGTCTTTATTTTGTTCGGCAGCAGCCCTCAGAAGCTGTAAATTCACATGCTGAGAGGTGAAATTCAGTGACAGACTGCAGTTTGTGTCGATGTCAGATCGAAATTAATTACCAAAGGGCAAGAAATTATGTTTTAGTTCCTTAAAAAAAAAAAAAAAAAAAAAAAAAAAAAAGTTGCAGGCGTCGATGACGCAGATCAGATTAAAAAAGTACAGCAGGAACCGACTGTTTTCTCATGAGTCAGCGTCGCCATCTAGTGGACACACACGACAATGCAGGAGGAAGAACGTTTACTGAATATCACTGGCTCACTGCTATAGACATTTACCACACAGACAGAACTTTTCATGCAGGTTGTCCATCCATCTGTTCAGTTCTTTTGAGGTCATCAGGGAGGTCAAAATAAAAAGGTCAAAAATAAGTATATATTCCATGTGGGAGCAATCAATAGTAAGTAGCACTCTGAGGACCTGTTGCACATCAGTTCTGGAAGTACCACCTTGGGTCTTGGATGCAAACATCCAGACAGGCACAGACCACCGATTCACCCCCACCTCACCTTTTGAAATGCCTCAAAAGTATTTTCAAAATAGTTAATCTACTAATTAATTAATCATGATTAATTGATCAGTTTTACGCTTACTGACCACAGTCGAAGGGTTCTGTGTTCACAGATGGTTAAAGCTGCAGTGTAGGATTTAGTGTCACCTAGTGGTGAGGTTGCAGATTGCATTTTGCTGTTTCCAGTCACGATTTAGTTTCACTTCATGTTTTCACTTGTTTGGTGATGGGGAATCATGGCTCCTTACCTTCTCTTGGGATAAACAACATGTATAATCCCCCATTTCAGAATAATGAGGGTTCTCAAACTTGTTAGCCTGCACTAGCAACCAGTAGACTGCATATAGAAGGGGCAACCACTGGTTCCTCTCTTTTTCTTCAGTCCTCCAACCGCGGTGCAAAATTAGAAAGATTGAGTCATTATGCCCGACTGTATCAACATGGTGGTGCAAACATGGCGGCCGCTGTAAGAAGGGTAACTGGAAACCTTGGAACCAAACAACCTCAGTAACAGCGGTACCGCTATGATCTCGGAACCACTACAATCAAGGTACAACATGTATTAATACACTACGATCTATGTTTTACAAATTAGAGCACATTTTTAGTAACTGATTTTGTGGCGTTGACTCTGAACCGAACAGTCCCCCTAAAAATCGGTCCCCCTGATGACGCGGTTCACAGATTATCACCTTGTTTCTGCTTCAAACTGCACTCCAGTCATCATCTATCCCAGCGACAGATATCTGAAGCGTTTGTACAACAATCATTTCCACATGAATTCAGCATTATTTCATCATAAAAGGCGGCGAACGCAATCAGAGCACCATGGATAAATGAGCTGCTAACTGATGCGTTCACTGCACGTCGGACATTTCAAAGCGTCAAGGAATTTTGCCTTGTTTCTGCTTAAAACTGACTATAGAATGATTTAAGAGGTTTTACCTTTATCATCTGATGGTTAATAATCCCATTAATCCATTTGATTGCTTTAGGTGAAGAGACGCCGTCTCAGACATGCTGCTGTGGTCTGAAATGACGCATGTGCAGATGCAAAGGCCGGGCCGATTTCCAGGGGCGGACCGTTCGGTCTGCTACACCGGCAGTGAACTTTGGGCCCCCTGGTGACTGCACCTCATGATGGAGGAGCACTTTAAAGCTCCTCTAGACTCACAGAGCCATGACACTGACATTAACTGGGCGTTTATCCCTTTCCCCGACGTGGCGGATTCCTCAACTTTCAGATGATCCTTCACGAGTGGACCACACGCAGACATCTACATAAGAAATGAAATTATAAAATGAAAACATATGACATTAATACACATTGTACCGAGGCTGTAGTGGTTCAGAGATCGTAGCGGATTAATACATGTGGTACAGGGATGGTACTGGTTCCGAGATCGCTGGTCCTTAGGTCGCATGGTTCTGAGGTCTCTAGAAACCATGAGGGGGCTGACTCCTGTGTAGATATAAAGAACTCATTCTAAGCTCACAAAAACACATCGAAATGGTTATGAATGCTACATTTAATTTTTGCTAATGCACGCAACTAGAACATACACACTGTAGCTTTAACTGTCAGGATGATCCTGGTATCTTACAAATTTACTGACAGATTTCAAGAGTATTGGTGGCGGCAGTGCAGACTTTGGATCAGTGAAGAGTAGACTGGATTGCAAAGAGGACCAGGATGGAAGATTTGTATTGTTTTTGTATTCCTCTTAGCTCTACATGTGATTGACTTCTTGAGACGTGTGCTGGGCCTGTTGGCAGAGGGATGATCTCTCCGAGTGCTCTCTAGCTGAAAATGGGGACTTCTATATATTTCATAAAACCACATTCAGTTTCTTCTCACAGAGGTTTTAAATGAAATTCTTGAAATCGGCTCGACTGTGACATTCTGAGTCATTTACTGTTTCTCGTAGAGTAATTCCTGAGTATAAGGTGCAGCAGAACACACACCCACACGCACGCCCACACACGAGTGACCTACTACCGTTTTACCTTGACAGGATATTCACACTGACATTTAATGATGTCAAAGCCTACATCACACTCAACACGAGAACACAAAGACACACTTCCACAGAGTTACGCATGATTTATCATCAGAGATCAACAACAACACGAATCAGGCCTCTAACTAACCACACAGTGTGTGTCCTTTTAGGAAGCATGAGGGGGATTCACCACACAGCTTTGACCTTTTCTGCTGACATCAGCACAATGGCGGCTTCTGACCCAGCAGACGTCTGTCCCACAGGAACTCATCTTTGAATAGCAAACAGGAACTTGTCCGTCATTTCGCACCAAGAAACTGGAATCGTAGTAAAACTTCTAAATCTGATGTCATTGTTTCATGTTCAAACAAACCAAAACCCGTTTGATTCAAACGAGTACTGAGATTACAAAGCGAGGCCTCGCTGGCCTCATACGAGTCTTCTCATTTCCAAAGGGCTTCTTCACTCTCACAATGTTTTTTTCTTGTATTTAAGTTATTTGAGTTTCTGCCGTCTTAATGATACCTGATAGTTTGTAAGTTCCATTTGTAAAATGTTAAATGGACTGTACTTATATAGCAATTTCATGCTCAAAGTGCTTTACAGTGATGCCTCACACACACACACACACACACACACACCAATGTTAGCTAATTTGTTGCAGAAAAGAGCAACTTGAGGATTAAGGACCTGACCCAAAGATCCCTTAATGAATTTCTAATCTGATAGGGACTTGATCCAAGTATCCACTTGTCACAAGCCCACAGCTTTTACCCCTTGAGCATCAGCCCCCCCCCCCCCCAACATTTTAATTGTTCTGATTTTGTTTAATAGTTTTGATATTTTATCATTTTAAATGCTTTGTATATTCTTCCCACTTAAAGTGCTAAATACGTACATCAATTATTATTGCAATTATATCATCATCATTATTAGAGCTGCAAGTATTAAATTTTTGAGTCATGTCCTGAAAATAATGTCCAAAGCTTCTTAAATGTGAATATTTTCTGGTTTATTTTCCTACTTTCTTTACTCCTCTGTGGAATTAAACTGAATATCTTTGGGGAGTGGACAAAACAAAACACTGATTAACATTTTTCACATTTCTGACATTTTGTTAACCAAACAACTAATTGATAGAATAATCAGTCATTTAATCAATTTTTAAAATAATATTTACTTGCTGTCCTGGTTATTATTTTTAATCATCATTATCTAGTTTAGACTTTTCAGACATGATCAGCAGCACAGACAATGAAAATACAGCAGCTATGCAGTAAATTTTGCACAGTGAAACAGAATGTCGTGAGTACATACCCACTCAAATCAGTTCCAAATCAACTATCATATTGTTAAATCAAGTTGATCAACTTTAACAGAGTTAGCATTTTTTTACCGTCATTATTTCTTTAATGGTGCTTTTGTATGTTTCCCCTTTAATTTATAGGGAAACAAAAAAGTGGCAGAAAATTGCTGCTGCAGTATTTTATCTTTTTAAAATGTTCCAGTTGTGACCTATACTAGAGCGATATATATTGTATATACAGACGGGTGTAAAATCAAAAATTTTAACAATTCATCTGTCCAATACAATAGAGTTGATTAAACAGCATTACAGAGTGGTACCATATGTACTCACTGCAGCGTCTGTTTTACGCTGAAAAATTTAGTGCGTTTTAAAACATGCCTTTTTGTGAACTAGCAGATCACTGTCTAACAAATAAGAAGCCCCATTTTATAGAAGTACTCACAAAGCTTTGTATATTAAATTTTCAAAATGCATAATTTCATTAAAAGTGCTCAGAGTATTGAGAAGCCACGTCCACATTACATAGAGGAAAAAAGTTATAATAAGTCAAGTTCATGAATTCCTTTCCGTAAAATTTGTCCTTTTTCTACATATTAACATGGTGCCAGAAATTTGACCTTGACGTCATCTATTGACTGATCCAAACCAAAAGCAAATACATGAGCGAATGCTTTTCGATTGAGCCCAAGAGTTTTGACTCGAAAACAATAATTACTGTCTTTTTAGCCTTATGTAAACCCAAACCTCAAGGATCGGAGCTGCTGTGATGAGAGTTTCAAGATTAATGTATTAATTCACAAAGTGAGACAGAATAAGAAATGTCAAAGTCATGGAAGTTCTGAAGGTTGAACAGATCATTTCAATTATTGAAAAGAGAGGACTCAGTGGTTTGGCCATGTCAAGCGAATGGAAGAACATAGACCTTTGAGGAAAGCTCTAGACTGGATACACAATGGTAGATGACCAGCGAGAAGATGTAGAAAGAGATGAACACATGATATCAAGAAGTCCTTTGATTTAAGAGAATCCTCTTTGATGGAAATTGAAAGTCTCAAATTGTATGACAGTCGCAAGAGATGGAAGGAATTTGTACTGGACCGGCCAACTGTGGCCAAACCGGGAGTGAGTGACAAACTGGGTGAGATTCTAAACCCATAACTTCATCACAATGGTATTGTAGTGATATTTTTGTAGCAAGTGCCAAATGTACAGTTTAGGTTCAGAAGTATCCATCCACTTCCAAGAGAGCTGTGCATTGTTAGGTTAGCACTGTCTCCTTGTGGTAAGAAGGTTGTGGGTTCCACCCAGACTTGGGTCCTGCACATTCTCAGTGTCCATGTGGGTTCTGCCTAGGTATTCTAATTTCCCATCTTTATTGTGTTTACAGACATAATCAAACATTGGTCTTCTGTAGCTGGGGAGCTAACAATCTGCAAATCAGACTGAAAGCAAATGAAAATATTGAAAATGCAAGGCCTGCTACGTCTCTTGGAATCTACCATACAACATGCTTGTTTAAGCTGCCTGCTTTCTTGGGGGCCCTGTTTAGCAGCGAGCAAGTGCAATTGTAGGCCACTTTGAATGCTTTCATCAAGTTTTTGAAAACTGATTCACTTGCCACACTAACTATTCAAACAAATAACACACATCTGTGGGAAAATAACCCCCTTTGTTAGCACCAATGAGCTCAGGATGGATTACTAGCTAGACTAGTTGACAAAGCTATGAGCTACCTGTTCAAATAAACAGCTGCTGTCAGTGCCCAACAAATCTTCCTTGCTATAAAAATATAGTGTCAATTAACTGTCCTACAACCCCAGTGATCTTTTCCAATATTTTCTTGTTGACCCAGTTTCGTTATATATTAATTCATTATTTACATACAGCTAAGTCTCCAGTTAGCCAATTCTGGATGGTATAAATCACGTGTGTGTCATGCAAATATTATCTGAGCACAGTTTAAATCAGTGTATACTCAAGGTTGAGGCATGAAGGACGGTTAAATCAGATTGTGTAAGTTTTTAAGTATAAGGGAGTGGGAGGGTGCTGGCTGCTTTTCTACCCGGCAACAGGGTGCTGGTGCTGAGTCATCTCTGTCATGGCCCTTCCCACATCCTACGTGCATTGCACCGCTCTCGGTGTCTCTCAGTGGTGGAGATGCATGGCCACGGACATGATACCAAAACTGACTGCATCACTTCATACAGAGCCACAGATGATCAAAACACACATTTACTGTAAACGGAGTGGGCGTGCCTAAAATGGAACAGGGCGGCCACACATCTCAGTGGGTTCAAACTGACTTTGTGAATGCACAACACACACACACACACACACACACACACACACACACACACACACACACACACACACACACACACACACACACACACACACACACACACACACACACAAAAGAAATAGTCAATGTACCATATTGGTTTTGGAAATAATGGGTTTAGGCCAGCACCGCTAACTTCTTTTCAACTACCCAGACAACACGGTAGGAGTTATAGGTGTCTGTGGTTAAGGCTGGAGAAACTGTGCATTGTGCAACTTTTGCCTGTTGCATCACTAGCTATACAGCTTCATAATGAAGAGGTCTAGAGGATTTTCCTAAAAAATACAGTCACAGTTAGTCAGAAGACACACTGGAAAACCAGAGCAAAGATTTGATCTGTTTTCCTATTTTACCATCCTTCTTTACTCCACTCCAAATGTGGAAGGTGAATGTTGCACCATCCACAGTCTGGTTAAGTCACAGGAGGTGGAGCACAGCTAAGCTAACAGGCTAACCTCGGTTCGGGTGTTTATTTAAAATCATATTTTTGGGGACTTAGTGGCAGTTCTCATAACGGTTTGCTTTTGTGTGGGCATATTAAGTTATGAGCCACTTATTTGCTCATTAAATGGAACTATCGTGTTAAATTACCAACTGCTGCTAAAAGTTCTAGCACCGTTAACAAACAAGATTAAATGACGAGAACCTCTCCCTCCATGAAAATATTGTAGTAGGAACATCTTAGATGATCCATTGGGACATTTCACAAAACAACAAACCATATTATTCCAGGTATTTGTAACAAAATGCTGAAAATGACGGACAGCCTCCCCAACAACTAGCGGCCGCATCGAGAGGACACTGGGTTACACATGCCATGAGAGTCAGAGGTGACACAGGTTTACCATACAGCACCATATGGTTTGTATTTGTTAATGACTGCTGAAAAATGAAGTCCATGACATGTCCAGTGACATTGAAATGTTCATGTATCCATCCTCTGAGTTGCCTCAAGAAAATCAGCTATAAGAGTGATGATTTAATCCTTATATTTCAAATAAATTTTCCCTGTTCCAACAATTTTTTGAAATGTGTTGCAGGAATGGATGTGTATTAGCAAATCAATTAGTTGACCACATGAATCATGAAATGTCTTGGGTGCAATGAAATACGATACAATGCCATCAAGCCTCAAGACAGTTCTGAAGGCAAAAGAAGGTCCAGCGCAGTAAAACAAAGTGTACTTTGTGGCCGATCAGTGTCATTTCTTGCAGTATTCTTTCTACCCAGTATTACAGACACATTAATTTCATTTACCTCAAAGTTTTTGGTACTTTTTTTATCCTTATTTAACAGCACTCAAAAGTGACAGGATACCAGTAGAGATGATGCCTTAACCCTTCAGTCGCCACTGCACCCTTGGATGGATTACTTTTAAACAGAATACAATTAGATCTAATAAACAATGAGATTTGCTACTCAAATGTCAGGTCTGGAGCATGTACTGGTGTGGGGCATGGCCTCACCCACCACAGTACAGAATGGCCTTGGGCTCTAGATGGCAGTCACCCATGAAGACAACTACATCGTAAACTCAAACAAAAGTAACCATCTATCTGCCACAGCCAGGTGGAACATGGGCATCTACTTGTTCTTTTAACAGTTGCTAGTAACAGTTCATTTGACACTGTCATTCAAGTGGTATCTAACGATCATCTGAAGACACCTTGTACCATACACATCTAATTGCCACCTGAGGTCGCAGGTTAGCATCAGAGTGTCACAACCATACAGTAAGACAGGTAACACTAGGACCATAAAGACTTGGACCTTTGTTATCGTGCAAAAATACTGGCTTTGATGAACACCTCTTTCTAGTGGCCTCATAACTAAGTTCTGAACAAGCATCTCTCAAACTCAAAAGCCCACAACCTAAAAGACATGAGTGACACTGTCAAGATAAGTAAACGTCTCTTCAAGTTTGACACTTTCGCCACACACCAATCCATGTCTGGTGGCCGAGTCCAGAAAGTCTTTGAAATCCTGGATCTTAGCTGTGATCGAGAAAATCACAAACCCAGACACACAGTCTCCTCACACAGCTTCTCAAGAGCAGGTTCAAGCCACTAGTTTCCACAACCCCACCTAACACCCAGTCCATGCAAGCACTGGCCACAGCAAAAGTCACAACGCATTCCCGAGGAACACCAGAATTTACTTTGAAGAAAGTCAGAGTCTCTGCAAAGTCTCTGCCCCACACTATGTTCACAGGACCTGTGTCCAGGAAGTTGTTGGGGATCCCACTAATTTTTAGGATGTCCCAGAAAGCTGACTGGTGAAATGAATGAATCGCTTTGCGAAAATCAATACAGGCTACAAAGAAGACAGCCTATAATCACCTTTATGTTTATGGAGAAACTGAACATAATGAAAACTGGGTAATGCTCCTTCAATGGCATTGATCACTGAGTCACCAACTGCAGTCCATTTACTGAGACTCTGCTCTTCACCATTTGGAGCCACTGGTCAGTGCAACCACTTGACTCTAACATGTATACTGTTGCTTAACTGCAACATTTTTGTCTCTGTATGTTTGGCAACTTTGTTGTGCTTAGATTCATTTGTCATTTTGCTGTTGCTAGAATGCCCAAAGCAAATGGTCATCCCACTGACTCTGGTCTGCTTAGGGTTTCTTCCTATAGTCAAGGCACCTGATAGACCTTGGGCAAGACACCTCAATGTGGGTGTGTCAAGACCGCCTAGAGTGGCAAAACTTACCAACCACAATTTACTAGATGTATATATCTCCAATATTATTTTTGGATGATAGCCATGCCAGGGTGATATCTATAGCCATGTAGGGGTCAATGTCACCATGTTGCCTTTTTTAAGTCACTACAGATAGGTAACCAAACTGCCATATCAAAATGTTTTGCCATGCTGGGTGGTAGTGACAAACTTATCTGGCCCAGAAACTAGGTCAGTTTTTTCATTTGACTGTTGCCAATGTGATGGGTTGCAGAAGGTTCGACCTTCCTTGTGTGTAGTGCTTTGGAGTGACTTACTCACTCTCACTCATCTTCAATCCCTTTTCTTAGACAGGGTCACAGGGGCAAGAGCTACAGCAGGAAACCCCAAACTTCCCTTTCCCAGACCATATTGACCACCTCTGACGAGGGGATCCCAAGATGTTCCAAGGCCAGTGTGGAGATATAATCTCTCCACTTAGTCCTGGGTCTTCCCTGGGGTTTCCTCCCAAATGGATGTGCCTGGAACACCTCCATCAGGAAGTGCCCAGAGGGACATCATTATCAGATGCCCAAACAACCTCAGCTGGCTCCTTTCAATGCAAAGGAGCAGCAGCTCTACTCTGAGCTCCTCACGAAAGACTGAGGTTCTCACATTATCTCTAAGTAGACACCAGCCACCATCCTGAGGAAACCCATTTCGGCCGCTTGCACCCGCAATCTAGTTCTTTCGGTCATGACCCAACCCTGATGACCATAGGAGAGAGTAGGAATGAAGCCTGACCAGTAGCTTGAGAGCTTCCCCTTTTGGTTCAGCTCCCTTTTCATCACAACAGTACGGTAGAGCGAATGCAACACCGCCCCTGCTGCCATTGTCCCCT
This sequence comes from Thalassophryne amazonica, assembly GCF_902500255.1. Taxonomy (NCBI): domain Eukaryota; kingdom Metazoa; phylum Chordata; class Actinopteri; order Batrachoidiformes; family Batrachoididae; genus Thalassophryne; species Thalassophryne amazonica. The sequence goes on along the minus strand of NC_047115.1, from coordinate 14,938,672 downwards.
CAATCGTGAACAAGACCCTGAGGTACTTTAACTCCTTCACTTGGGGTAAGACCTCATTCCCTACCCAGAGTATGCAATCCATCAGTTTCCTGCTGAGAACCATGGCCTCAGATTTAGAGGTGCTGTTCCAGTGAGGCCAACAGGACCACATCATCTGCAAAAACACAGTGATGAGACCCTGAGCGCACAAATCTGAAGACATCCAGACTACACCTCGATATCCTGTCTGTGAATATCAGAAACAGGATTGGTGACAAGGCGCAGCCCTGGTGGAGGCCAACTGCCACCAGAAACAAATCAGACTTACTGCCGAGAACCCGAGCGGGGTGACTTATGTTGTGATAAATAAAAATATTATGACCAAACAAAGACACGGCCCATTCTCCAAATATCTTCAATGTAGAACATATTATGGAACAGTGGATGTGTGACATCATTACGGAACTACACAGAGCGCAGAAAATGGCTCGTTAGCCTGCTCAGAACGAAAGCTTCTATGTTGATAGCGTAGGTGAATACATGTGCCGTTTGTGTTTGTGTGGACGAATGTGCTGCTTACTGATATTACACAGATTGTGAAACTCCCACTGACGTCACCAAAGACTCATTTCTGTACACCGACTTCATGAGGGTGATTGGAGAGATTCTAAGATAGACACAGTTGTTCCATCTTTAGAAAGCTGCAATATCACCACAACAGCACCACCACTTTCACTGCAGGCCTTCAGAGGAGGTGTGGTCAGCGCAACGGATCATGATTACACGACTAAGTTTGGAGCAGCTGGCGCAAAGAGCCAAATATAACCGGGCAACCTGATCGAAGGCCAGTGACCTGCAGATATTTGTCCTCACGACGCTTGTTAACCATCTATCACATGATGTGTCGCTTATTTCCAGAGTCAAAGTTTTAAAAATCTGAGGTCAGCAGCAGCTCTAAGATGGGATAAGAGGATTAAAATTAACTCAAAGTAAAGCCAAATAAACAACCTGTGCCTCACCGAGTTCCAGTCACCGGAGTTCGGAAAACAGTTGTCATATTTTCCATCTCACTCTCATCTAGTTTCTTCGTAAAACGCAACTTAAAGAATACATTCGTCACATTTACTTTGCTTTACTGGATCTTTCAAGGCAGATCAGACATTAAAACCTGAAAATTTTGAGATTCCGAGGTGTACAAACCTCTAGATTCCATTACCTGCCAACAGTCAAAACACAAAGGAGAAGCTTATTGCACTCACCAGTTTGTCACTCTTCATCCTCCTCTTCATCAGAAAGTCTACTGGCCACTGAGGAGAGCAGAGAAAAGCAGAGGAGCAGGGGAGGGAGTGAGAGAAAGAGATGGAAGGAATGTTATAATCACCCTGAAGGAAGCCAGATATCTTCCCACACACATCTCTAAGTGTCCAAATGTCTCAGTCGCATAGTGAGACGCCTCCTGGGGTCAAAATGAATCAGCAGAAGGAAGAGAAGATGTCAGAACACAACGTTTCACAAGAAGAAGGGAGGGAAAAAGACAATTTGGAAGAGAATCAAAGAAAAGCAAATGACAGAGAGGGACCAGCGAGCACACATACAGTGTGGAGAGAGAGAGAGAGACTACGTGTTGGCTGAGTCATCTGTAACCTTCGACGCTTTGCAAGAACTCGACTAATGACTGGCCAACCTCTGAGGCGATGCGGGCACACTGAAGTCTGCTGTTCAGATCTTCACTCCTCCTCAAACTTCAAAGTGTTCCACATCCTGTCCCTCAAAGAGAGTATGAGCAAACATGAGAAAGTGACCCATGACATGACCTCAGTCTCTGTCATGAGAAACAACATGCTGGTCAATTTAAGAAACCGGAAATGTCCCGCCTCTTTCCCAGAATTCCCATTATGGACACAAATCCTGGGTTGGCTCCAAATGCATAGTTCACACAGCAAAGAGCAGGATGTGAAATGGTAAAGTGGTCAAGATATTTGGAGGGTGGGGGGGCTCTCTGAAGTGAAAAAAGAGAATTACTTCATGAAATTAATGGATAAACAAAATACAGCACATACAACCCCAATCAGAAAACGTTGGTACATTCTTACATTCCCCTTGACTTTATTTCACTGCAGACAGCTTGAGCGAAAGATATGTCATGATTTGTGCAGCCCACTTAATTTAATTTGTTCATATACAGTATTAGTCAAATGTCTGGACACAACCATTCAACTGAATGGAAAAGTGAGTCCAAACGTTTTGACTGGTACTGTACATCCGTTCCTACATGTACAACCTTCAACAGATTAAAAACAACAACAACAACAACACTGGGACAGGGGCAATTTAAGGCACATAATGAGGTAGAAATAAACAAAAATCAACCAATAATGATGCTATTTCAATCAGGTGGTGCCAACAGGTGACTGTAATCATGGTTTGGTACAAAAGCAGTAATCGGAAAAAGTCGTCTTTCAGGAGCAAGGATGGGTAGATGATCTCCAGGTGGTCAACAAATGGCTGAGAAAATTACTGAAATGTTTTAAAACAATGTTCATCAAAGAAAGATGGGAAGGGATTTGCATATTGCTTTCCTGTACAGAGCATAATATTAAAGAATTCAAGGAATCTGGAGGATTTCAACACATAAAAGGCAGGCACAAGTCACAGCTGAACACATCTCTGATCCCTCAGATGGCACTGCATCAATAGCTGATATACCCAACAATATGGGCAAGGGATTACTTTGGGAAATCCTTGTCATGCAGTACAATATTGAGTTACATTTGAAAATGCCACTTAGACCTTAACTGTGGATCTTAACTCCGAGCTCCTCACTCGGGAGGAGCTCGGAGTCGAGCCGCTGCTCCTCCACGTCGAAAGGAGTCAGTTGACGTGGCTCGGGCATCTTTTCCGGATGCCCCCTGGACGCCTTGCTGGAGAGGTGTTCCGGGCACGTCCCACTGGGAGGAGGCCCCGGGGAAGACCCAGGACACGCTGGAGGGACTCCATCTCTCAGCTGGCTTGGGAACGCCTTGGGGTTCCCCCGGAGGAGCTGGGGGAGGTGTGTGTGGATCGGGAGGTCTGGGCGGCTTCGCTTGAGCTGCTGCCCCCGCGACCCGACTCCGGATAAAGTGGAAGAAAATGGATGGATGGATGGATGGATCTTAACTGTGGTAAAAAAGAAGCCTTATGTTAACCTTGTCTAGAAGTGGTTTCAACTTCTCTTGACTCAGATGCACTTGGGTTATCAGAACTATCAGTATTCCAGACCTTTTTTTTTTTGGATAAAGTGTGCTAAATAGATGAAAAAGATAATCCAGACGTATCAGCAACATTTCCAAAAAACAGGGTCTGTTATGGTACGGGGTTGTGTTTGTGTCTTTGTGTCATTCGTGATGGCAGCATTAAAAGTACACCGAGCTTTTCCAGCAACACATGCTGCCTTCAAGATGGCATCTTTGCCAGGGACACGCCAACATTTTTCAACACGACAATGCAAAGCCATACTCTGAACAAATTACAAAAAAGGCAGAATTTTTTTTAAATCAAAAATGCAAAAAATGACTCCATAATGTTGCACACTTTGAGACGTGTTTGCAGGAAGAATGGAACAAAATAACTCTTGAAATGCTTCGGTACCTTTATTCTCAATGCCAAAGTTCTTTTATAAGTGTGAGAAGGGATGGCAACACTACATTACAAAGTGGTAAATGCTATAGTGTCCCAACTTGCTTGGAATGTGTTGCAGGCCTTAAATGCAGGAATGGATGTATATTAACAAATTAAACTAATATGACCAAACAAAACATGAGATATTGTGGGTTCACACACTGTGTTAAAGAAAATGCAAACCAAGGTTCATGCGAGTGTAATGGTTGTGAACCCAAGTTACAATGGTGCCTCGATCAAATGGGAGTGAAGTTTAGAGGGGTATCTGTGGAATCAGGTGATGGGCAATGAGCAACACTCACTCAAAAAGAGGTTCTAGCAAAAGATAGTAGAAACCTTGAGATTTAGCCTCTTTGTTAGAAGGTCCGCCTCCAAAACCATGAGACAGAGTCGTGTGCAGGACAGATATGAGTCAGGTTACATAAGCACATACAACCCCTGGCAAAAATTATGGAATCACCGGCTTCGGAGGATGTTCATTCAGTTGTTTAATTTTGTAGAAAAAAAGCAGATCACAGACATGACACAAAACTAAAGTCATTTCAAATGTCAACTTTCTGGCTTTAAGAAACACTATAAGAAATCAAGAAAAAAAGATTGTGGCAGTCAGTAACGGTTACTTTTTTAGACCAAGCAGAGGAAAAAAATATGGAATCACTCAATTCTGAGGAAAAAATTATGGAATCACCCTGTAAATTTTCATCCCCAAAACTAACACCTGCATCATATCAGATCTGCTCGTTAGTCTGCATCTAAAAAGGAGTGAACACACCTTGGAGAGCTGTTGCACCAAGTGGACTGACATGAATCATGGCTCCAACATGAGAGATGTCAATTGAAACAAAGGAGAGGATTATCAAACTCTTAAAAGAGAGTAAATCATCACGCAATGTTGCAAAAGATGTTGGTTGTTCACAGTCAGCTGTGTCTAAACTCTGGACCAAATACAAACAACATGGGAAGGTTGTTAAAGGCAAACATACTGGTAGACCAAGGAAGACATCAAAGCGTCAAGACAGAAAACTTAAAGCAATATGTCTCAAAAATAAAAAAATGTACAACAAAACAAATGAGGAACGAATGGGAGGAAACTGGAGTCAACGTCTGTGACCGAACTGTAAGAAACCGCCTAAAGGAAATGGGATTTACATACAGAAAAGCTAAACGAAAGGCATCATTAACACCTAAACAGAAAAAAACAAGGTTACAATGGGCTAAGGAAAAGCAATATTGGACTGTGGATGACTGGATGAAAGTCATATTCAGTGATGAATCTCGAATCTGCATTGGGCAAGGTGATGATGCTGGAACTTTTGTTTGGTGCCGTTCCAATGAGATTTATAAAGATGACTGCCTGAAGAGAACATGTAAATTTCCACAGTCATTGATGATATGGGGCTGCATGTCAGGTAAAGGCACTGGGAAGATGGCTGTCATTACATCATCAATAAATGCACAAGTTTATGTTGATATTTTGGACAATTGAAAGCATGTTTGGGGATGATGATATCATTTTTCAAGATGATAATGCATCTTGCCATAGAGCAAAAACTGCAAAAACATTCCTTGCAAAAAGACACATAGGGTCAATGTCAATGAGCAGATCTGATTTGATGCAGGTGTTAATTTGGGGGATGAAAATTTACAGGGTGATTCCATAATTTTTTCCTCAGAATTGAGTGATTACATATTTTTTTCCTCTGCTTGCTCTAAAAAAGTAACCGTTACTGACTGCCACAATCTTTTTTTCTTGATTTCTTATAGTGTTACTTAAAGCCAGAAAGTTGCCATTTGAAATGACTTTAGTTTTGTGTCATGTCTGTGATCTGCTTTTTTTCTACAAAATTAAACAACTGAATGAACATCCTCTGAGGCCGGTGATTCCATAATTTTTGCCAGGGGTTGTACAGCCACACAAAGCATGGGTGATACTCACGATTTTGGGAATACACTCACATTCACATGCACAGAGGCGAGGAAACCCTCAAGATGTGTCATGCACAATATGTGGAGTCATACTAGTGGTAAGAGAAACAAATTTCATCAGATGTTCAGCCCGTTTAATCATATGTTCTATATGAAAAAAGCGGTGAACAGGATATGAGAGTTCTGCAGCGTCTGTGTCGCAGTGCAAACTGTAATCAATGGTTTAGAGAAGCAAATCAGTAAGAATTCAAGTGACAGTCGACACTTTGAATGGCAGCAGTACTGCTTTCAAAAGGTTTTCTTAAAAACAAGAGCAATGCAAAGTGTAGCACATGCCACCACTGGTGTTAAGTTGCTGTATGGTTTCACAGTAGAGGTGATAAAGTCTGGTTTGAATAGTGAAAGACTGGTGCTTTAAAGATTGCGTCTTTACCATTAGTATGTGTGTGTGTGTTGACCCACATTTTGAAAAGGATACTTCCTTTAGTCTCCCCAATACATCACCAACAAATGGTTTCAATGAGACAAAGCATTAATTAGTTATTGGGCAGGGATAAAATTCAAGATGGCATCCTTAGTGAACATATTCAATGACAGATAATGGCCATTTTCAAAGGACGTGTCATCTGGCTTCCCATATGGTTCATTCACACAAAACTGTTCTTTAGTTACTGCGCAGAAATGAAAAATAAGATGCCACCCATGTTAGCCATATGATATACCAGACAACCCCGATGTCTGAAAATACTCTTCCTATAGCCTTCCCAGTTCACCACCAAGAAATGGTTTCAGTCAGACCAGGCATTTTTATTGTATAGAAATTAAAGTCAAGATGGCATCCACAGTAACGGTATTTAACAACAGACAGTCACCATTTTCGGGTGGGACTCTCCTCTAGCCTCATTACTCAGTTATTGCGCTGAAAAAACCCCCAAAATAAACAGACAGATGCCTGGGCATGGTGATTACATAATGCAACCCAACTGCGTTGGCTGGAGGTGTTAAAATGATTTAAACAATTACTAGTTAGTGCCTACGGTGACTCTGAAGGGGGATAACAAGGCATTTTCCCTTTCTTATAGCTAACAAAACCGTTTTTCCTCTCCTTTTAAACTATTATTAATAAAGCAGGTCTCAGCCTCATGATATCTAAACTGTATTAGTAATAAAGCAGGTCTCAGCCTCATTTTATCTAAACTGCACTATTAATAAAGTAGCTCTCAGCCTCATTATATTGAAATTCTGGGTCTGTTAGTGAAGCAAAGGGCTTCTCTGTTGATTTATTGGTTGCAAAACTAATGCCTTAAGTGCTGTAAGTGCTGCCAGATTGATTCCGCTCTTCTTTCCTCGCTGTCTGAGGTACTACTGCTGAGACTGGAACTAGGGACGTCCGGAGCCACATACTGAATGAATGGATGGGGTGTGTCCTGCACTATGTGGATGACAATGAAAACAGGGGCAACACAGAATCAAAACGATGGCCAGAAGAAGAAACTTTCTGGATTTACCTGGACCGACCGCTGGTCAACATGTGTTTTATTTTTGTTTTCTTGTCTGTCATTTGTAATAATGGGCTAAGCAGTGGATCACCCTTCTGAGTCTGGTCTGCTTGAGATTTCTTCATCAAAAAATGCCAGAGGGAGTTTTTTCCTTTCCGCTGTGGATTATGGTCTTGCTCAGGGGGTTTGATAAGGTTAGACCTTAAATGCCTCGTGGTAATTTTGTTGTGAATTGTCACTGTATAAATAAATTGAACAGAAGTTGTTGGAAAGCTTTGAATCTCCACATAAACAATTTTTACAGTTATCACTTTACAAAAAAAAAGGTTGGCGATATGTTTCAATCACTTTAGTGGTTTTAATTCATGTGGTTTCCCAAAATATGTTTTGTGTTATGTTTTGTTGGCCAGACCGCTGATATTTATTGATGCATGTTGTATCCAGTCATACACAGATTTATTTTTAGTTTATTTCCAGGATGTTTACCTCACCAACATGCAGCTCGTTTCAGTCCCGCCAACAACATTAAGGGGCGGAGAAACGCTGGCTCAGCAGAGTATTCATTGTGAAAGGATGGTGGGAGTTTGAGTCTCCACAGATGAGTGGAGAAGAACCATGACTCATAATATCAGAATGAATATACAGCGCTCTATCTTTGGTGTCACGGTATGAGAATCAATCCTCCCACCCACACACAGCTGCTGCCGCTAAAGGGTCCACACGCTTTTAATGTACATCTCTTCAAAATAAGAGTGTTGTACTCCCACTGTGAATGCAGAGGATAAGAAAATAACACCCTGAGCTGAGGTTTATTTAAGTGGATTTCAAATTCAATGTACATGTTGTAATTTACATTTAAAACAGATTTTACTTTGTTACATTTAAGTCCAAAAATATCATGGTTCCTGTGGCTGATTCTCCAGTCAACTCTGAACCACCAGAGATTGCAAGTTAATGCCATGTGACACTGTATGTCCACACCACGGAACCAGCCTGGGTCCTGGATGGAAACCACCCAGACAGACAATTGGTCCATCCATTTATGAGCTGCAGCCAGGTGAAATGTGGGTGTCCCCTTGGTATTGTCCAGTGACTACAAGGCAGCTGGGTGCTGGATTATAGCCAAAAAAATGTGCCACATGGCCAAAATGTCATAGCGGGCGTTCCCTCACTATGCAAGTGGAGCTCTTCATCTTAGTATCCATTTATATTTTGGTGAGTTCACAAAAGGCAGTGAGAGGGCTGAAGGCAGGAAAAGCTCCAGGGTCGAAAGCATTGGAGCTAACCTCCTCCAGGCAAGTGGAAATGCTGTTCTCCCAGCAATGTGGACAATCCTTATTTCAATGTGGGGGGTATTACCCCTACAGACTGGAAAAAAGGACTTCTTGTCCCACTCTGGAAAGGAAAGAGTGCTGGCTGGGCTCCCAATTACTCACTGCTCAGCCACCGGAGTGGTTTGGCTTCACACTGAAGGAGTCAACCATCAACCACAAGGTTTCTGTGCTACAACCCTAATTCCAATGAAGTTGGGACATTGTGTAAAATGTAAATAAAAACAGAATACAATGATCTGCAAATCCTCTTTAACATATACGAGGTCTGTTAGAAAAGTATCGGACCTTTTTATTTTTTGCAAAAACCTGATGGATTTGAATCACGTGTGCTTGCATAAGCCAACCTTGAACCTTCGTGCGCATGTGTGAACTTTTTCACGCCTGTCGATTGCGTCATTTGCTGGCAAGCAGCCTTTGCGTGAGGACGTGTGCAGTGCTCTCGGCGGATTTTCATTGCAAGGAAAATGGCGGAATGAATGGAGCAGCGCAACTGCATCAAATCTTGCCAGAAACTGGGCGACAGCCAGGTGGAAACCATTCAGATGATTCAGATGGCTTTCGGTGACGTTCCTATGGGCATCACACAGATTAAGGAGCGGTACAACTGGTTTAAAGACGTCTGCACAAGGGTGGAGAGTGCGCCACGCTCCGGGTGGCCATCAACATGCTGAAATGACCAGATCATTTCCAAAGTGAACGCTGTGGTGATGCGGGGCCGTCGTGTGACTGTTCGAGAAATTGCGGAAGAGGTGGACATCAGCACTTTTTCGGCACATTCCACTGTGACAGAAGATTTGGCCATGAAAAGAGTGACGGTGAAATTCGTGCCGAAGCTGACGGCAGAGCAAAAGCGCCTTCGTGTTGAAGTCTTACAGGACATGCTGGACTCCGAAAAATGATGCCCACCTCTTCCACAATTTCTCGGATAGTCACACGACTGAAAAGCCACTGAAAGCCGTCTGAATCTTCCAAATGGTTTCCACCTGGCTGTCGCCCAGTTTCTGGCAAAATTTGATGCAGTAGCGCTGCTCCAGTCGTTCCGTCATTTTCCTTGCAATGAAAATCCGCCGAGAGCACTACACACAACCTCACACAAAGGCTGCTTGCCAGCAAATGACGCAATCGACAGGTGTGAAAAAGTTCCCGCATGCACACGAAAGTTCGAGGTTGGATCATGCAAGCACACGTGATTCAAATCAATCAGGTTTTTGCAAAAAATAAAAAGGTCCGATACTTTTCTAACAGACCTTGTATTCAATTGAATACAGCACAAAGACAAGATATTTTGCTCATTTTGAAATGGATGCCTGCAACACATTTCAAAAAAGTTGGGACGGAGCAACAAAAGACTGGGAAAGTTGAAGAATGCTCAAAGAACACCTAATTGGGAACAGGTGAGTGTCATGATTTGGTATAAGGGTGATTCTTTAACTACGGGCACTATTGGCCTTGTAAATGTAATTTCCACCACACCATTGCCTTACAATATAAAACGCCTTGGGGCAACTGTTTGTTGTGATTTGGCGCTATATACATGTGCTCTGATGTCACTGTTTATCTCCATAGAAGCTACCCAAACAGTCTTTCATACAAACTGTTTAAAGGGACATTAGTGTTGTGGTGGAAATTACGGCAATAGTGTGGGACAACTACATTTTGTTTTAAAAAAAATCACAACAGTTGTATGACACTGAATACCCCAATTATGTTTTGATTATTTTACTGATATGTTATTCAGAGACGTTTTAAAACATTAGAAAAAACATTTCTTTACCATTCATTTTTATCATTGAAGATCAAACATCTGGGTGTGGGACAAGCACAAAAACGGCAATATTTGCATATAATGATGCTGAAAAAAGGTGAAAAAGTCATCATACACTACTAGAACAAATTTCTTAACACACTTTCATTGTAAAGACAACTATAAAAGTGTGAAATTTCCCCTTTTTTCTGTTTTTCATACAATATGATCAAAGGACATAATAAGTGCCCGTAGTCTAAGAATCACCCATAAAAGAAGCATCCCCAAAAGGCTCAGCCACTCACAAGCAAAGATGGGGCGAGGATCACCACTTTGTGAACAACTGCGTGAAAAAAATGGTCCAACAGTTTAAAAACAATGTTTCCCACTGTTCAATTGCAAGGAATTTAGGGATTCCATCATCTACAGTCCATAATATAAACAGAAGATTCAGAGAATCTGGAGAACTTTCTATATGTAAGCGGCAAGGCTGAAAACCAACATTGAATGCCTGTGACCTTCAATCCCTCAGGCGGCACTGCATTAAGAACCAACATCATTGTGTAAATGATCTTACCGCATGGGCTCAGGAACACTTCAGAAAACCATCGTCAGTTAACACAGTTTGTCACTACATCTACAAGTGTGAGTTAAAAGTCTACCATGCAAAGCGAAAGCCATATATCAACAACATCCAGAAACGCCGCTGCTTTCTCTGGGCCCGAGCTCATTTCAAATGGACAGACACAAAGTGGAAAAGTGAGCTGTGGTCTGATGAGTCCACATTTCAAATTGTTTTTGGAAATCATGGACGTTGTGTCCTCTAGACAAAAGGGGAAAAAGACCATCCAGATTCTTACCAGCGCAAAGTTCAAAAGCCAGTATCTGTGATGGTATGGGGGTGTGTTAGTGCCCTTGGCATGGGCAACTTACACATCTGTGATGGCACCATCAATGCTGAAAGGTAAATCCAGGTTTTGGAGCAACACATGCTGCCATCCAAGCAACGTCTTTTTCAGGGACGTCCCTACTTATTTCAGCAAGACAATGCAAAGCCACATTCTGCACATTACAACAGTGTGACTTCGTAGTAAAAGAGTGCGGGTACTAGACTGGCCTGCCTGCAGTCCAGACCTGTCACCCATTGAAAATGTGTGGCGCATTATGAAGCGCAAAATACGACAACGGCGACCCCGGACTGTTGAACAACTGAATTTGTACATCAAGCAAGAATGGGAAAGAATTCCACTACAAAGCTTCAACAATTAGTGTCCTCAGTTCCCAAACGCTTATTGAGTGTTGTTAGAAGGAAAGGTGATGTAACACAGTGGTAAACATACCACTGTCCCATCTTTTTTGAAACGTGTGGCAGGCATCCATTTCAAAATGAGCAAATATTTGCACAAAAACAAAGTTTTTCAGTTTGAACATTAAATATCTTGTCTTTGTGGTGTATTCAATTGAATATAGGTTGAAGAGGATTTGCAAATCATTGCATTCTGTTTTTACTTATGTTTTACACAACGTCCCAAATTCATTGGAACTGGGGTTGTAGTAATCACTGAACATACCGTAGGTAATGATAGAGTTTCTTAACCTGTGTTTGACTCGGTGGACTGGTCTGTTCTCTGAGGCATCCTGAAAATTTGCAGGATAGCCAACAAGTTGATGGACATCATAGCCAGGCTGAACACGGCACAAGTGTTGAGTGGTGGAGTGAACTAGAATCTGACTTTTTCAAGTGGATACTGATGTCAGCATTTTATACTTATACTAAAAGCTGAACTAGTGGATTGGCGGTGGTGTTGGTGGGGGGTCACAGTCATATTACTCTTTCTGGTGGGTTAATCCTCAGGGGACTGTTTCAGGCATCAGCAGTTGACCCAATGGTGGCACCCACAAAAGGCAGATTACTTCTTCACAGGGGAAGAAGACATTTATTGGGGAGGTGATGGTGTAGTGGTTAAGCGCTGGGCTTCAGACTAGAGGATCCTTGGTTCAAAACCCAGCCTGACTAGAAAATCCCTAATTAGTTGGGCATGGTCCTTAATCCCCTAGTTGCTCCCGGTGTGTAGTGAGTACTTTGTATGGCAGCAACCTGACATCGGTGTGTGAGTGTGTATGTGTGAATGAGAGGCCTCATTGTAAAGCACTTTGAGTTTCTGATGCAAATGGAAAAATGCTATATAAATACAGTCCATCTACCATTCACAGTTTTGTGTTTCACTCAGTGTAACATGTTTGGGGCTAAAAATATAGTCATATGATCCCTTAAAAATCCTTTTGTTTTCAGTGGTTGTTTGTACCCAACCTAGTTTTCACTGGATTCTTGGCTTCATTTGTGAAGGAAACTGGAAACACACCTATGGAAGTGAGCATGTGCCACGCTATCGCCCTCTAGTGTTTGGATTAAAAACCTAAACTTCATCTTGTCTCTGCAGAAGCAAAAGAATATGATGAAATATCATTACAAAATTAGGAAAAACTGCAACACAATATTTCATTCTCTTCAAAACGACACAGACCCGTCTGTCCTCCACAAGCTGAATCACCAGAAAATTGCCCTTACGTATTGCTGGCATTGCCATGCCAAATCAAATCAAATGAATTTTATTTAACAAACAGTTGCCCCAAGGTGCTTTATATTGTAAGGCAAAAGCCATACAATAATTACAGAAAAACCCCAACGGTCAAAACGACCCCCTGTGAGCAAGCACTTGGCAACAGTGGGAAGGAAAAACTCCCTTTTAACAGGAAGAAACCTCCAGCAGAACCAGGCTCAGGGAGGGGCAGTCTTCTGCTGGGACTGGCTGGGGCTGAGGGAGAGAACCAGGAAAAAGACATGCTGTGGAGGGGAGCAGAGATCGATCACTAATGATTAAATGCAGAGTGGTGCATACAGAGCAAAAAGAGAAAGAAACACTCAGTGCATCATGGGAACCCCCCAGCAGTCTAAGTCTATAGCAGCATAACTAAGGGATGGTTCAGGGTCACCTGATCCAGCCCTAACTATAAGCTTTAGCAAAAAGGAAAGTTTTAAGTCTAATCTTAAAAGTAGAGAGGGTGTCTGTCTCCCTGATCTGAATTGGGAGCTGGTTCCACAGGAGAGGAGCCTGAAAGCTGAAGGCTCTGCCTCCCATTCTACTCTTACAAACCCTAGGAATTACAAGTAAGCCTGCAGTCTGAGAGCGAAGCGCTCTATTGGGGTGATATGGTACTATGAGGTCCCTAAGATAAGATGGGACCTGATTATTCAAAACCTTATAAGTAAGAAGAAGAATTTTAAATTCTATTCTAGAATTAACAGGAAGCCAATGAAGAGAGGCCAATATGGGTGAGATATGCTCTCTCCTTCTAGTCCCCGTTAGTACTCTAGCTGCAGCATTTTGAATTAACTGAAGGCTTTTCAGGGAACTTTTAGGACAACCTGATAATAATGAATTACAATAGTCCAGCCTAGAGGAAATAAATGCATGAATTAGTTTTTCAGCATCACTCTGAGACAAGACCTTTCTAATTTTATAGATATTGAGTAAATGCAAAAAAGCAGTCCTACATATTTGTTTAATATGCGCATTGAATGACATATCCTGATCAAAAATGACTCCAAGATTTCTCACAGTATTACTAGAGGTCAGGGTAATGCCATCCAGAGTAAGGATCTGGTCAGACACCATGTTTCTAAGATTTGTGGGGTCAAGTACAATAACTTCAGTTTTATCTGAGTTTAAAAGCAGGAAATTAGAGGTCATCCATGTCTTTATGTCTGTAAGACAATCCTGCAGTTTAGCTAATTGGTGTGTGTCCTCTGGCTTCATGGATAGATAAAGCTGGGTATCATCTGCGTAACAATGAAAACTTAAGCAATGCTTTCTAATAATACTGCCTAAGGGAAACATGTATAAAGTGAATAAAATTGGTCCTAGCACAGAACCTTGTGGAACTCCATAATTAACCTTAGTCTGTGAAGAAGATTCCCCATTTACATGAACAAATTGTAATCTATTAGATAAATATGATTCAAACCACCGCAGCGCAGTGCCTTTAATACCTATGGCATGCTCTAATCTCTGTAATAAAATTTTATGGTCAACAGTATCAAAGCAGCACTGAGGTCTAACAGAACAAGCACAGAGATGAGTCCACTGTCTGAGGCCATAAGAAGATCATTTGTAACCTTCACTAATGCTGTTTCTATACTATGATGAATTCTAAAACCTGACTGAAACTCTTCAAATAGACCATTCCTCTGCAGATGATCAGTTAGCTGTTTTACAACTACCCTTTCAAGAATTTTTGAGAGAAAAGGAAGGTTGGAGATTGGCCTATAATTAGCTAAGATAGCTGGGTCAAGTGATGGCTTTTTAAGTAATGGTTTAATTACTGCCACCTTAAAAGCCTGTGGTACATAGCCAACAAATAAAGATAGATTGATCATATTTAAGATCGAAGCATTAATTAATGGTAGGGCTTCCTTGAGCAGCCTGGTAGGAATGGGGTCTAATAGACATGTTGATGGTTTGGAGGAAGTAACTAATGAAAATAACTCAGACAGAACAGTCGGAGAGAAAGAGTCTAACCAAATACCGGCATCACTGAAAGCAGCCAAAGATAACGATACGTCTTTGGGATGGTTATGAGTAATTCTTTCTCTAATAGTTAAAATTTTATTAGCAAAGAAAGTCATGAAGTCATTACTAGTTAAAGTTAAAGGAATACTCGGCTCAATAGAGCTCTGACTCTTTGTCAGCCTGGCTACAGTGCTGAAAAGAAACCTGGAGTTGTTCTTATTTTCTTCAATTAGTGATGAGTAGTAAGATATCCTAGCTTTACGGAGGGCTTTTTTATAGAGCAACAGACTCTTTTTCAAGGCTAAGTGAAGATCTTCTAAATTAGTGAGATGCCATTTCCTCTCCAACTTATGGGTTATTTGCTTTAAGCTGCGAGTTTGTGAGTTATACCACGGAGTCAGGCACTTCTGATTTAAAGCTCTCTTTTTCAGAGGAGCTACAGCATCCAAAGTTGTCTTCAATAAGGATGTAAAACTACTGACGAGATACTCTATCTCACTTACGTAGTTTAGGTAGCTACTCTGCACTGTGTTGGTATATGGCATTAGAGAACATAAAGAAGGAATCATATCCTTAAACCTAGTTACAGCGCTTTCTGAAAGACGTCTAGTGTAATGAAACTTATTCCCCACTGCTGGGTAGTCCATCAGAGTAAATGTAAATGTTATTAAGAAATGATCAGACAGAAAGGAGTTTTCAGGGAATACTGTTAAGTCTTCAATTTCCATACCATAAGTCAGAACAAGATCTAAGATATGATTAAAGTGGTGGGTGGACTCATTTACATTTTGAGCAAAGCCAATTGAGTCTAATAATAGATTAAATGCAGTGTTGAGGCTGTCATTCTCAGCATCTGTGTGGATTTTAAAATCGCCCACTATAATTATCTTATCTGAGCTAAGCACTAAGTCAGACAAAAGGTCTGAAAATTCACAGAGAAACTCACAGTAATGACCAGGTGGACGAGAGATAACAAATAATACTGGTTTTTGGGACTTCCAATTTGGATGCACAAGACTAAGAGTCAAGCTTTCAAATGAATTAAAGCTCTGTCTAGGTTTTTGATTAATTAATAAGCTGGAATGGAAGATTGTTGTTAATCCTCCGCCTCGGCCCGTGCTACGTGCATTCTGGCAGTTAGTGTGACTCGGGGGTGTTGACTCATTTAAACTAACATATTCATCCTGCTGTAACCAGGTTTCTGTAAGGCAGAATAAATCAATATGTTGATCAATTATTATATCATTTACTAACAGGGACTTTTAAGAGAGAGACCTAATGTTTAATAGACCACATTTAACTGTTTTAGTCTGTGGTGCAGTTGAAGGTGCTATATTATTTTTTTCTTTTTGAATTTTTATGCTTAAATAGATTTTTACTGGTTATTGGTGGTCTGGGAGCAGGCACCATCTCTACGGGGATGGGGTAATGAGGGAATGGCAGGGAGAGAGAAGCTGCAGAGAGGTGTGTAAGACTACAACTCTGCTTCCTGGTCCCAACCCTGGATAGTCACAGTTTTGAGGATTTAAGAAAATTGGCCAGATTTCTAGAAATGAGAGCTGCTCCATCCAAAGTGGGATGGATGCCGTCTCACCTAACAAGACCAGGTTTTCCCCAGAAGCTTTGCTAATTATCTATGAAGCCCACCTCATTCTTTGGACACCACTCAGACAGCCAGCAATTCAAGGAGAACATGCGGCTAAACATGTCACTCCTGGTCCGATTGGGGAGGGGCCCAGAGAAAACTACAGAGTCCGACATTGTTTTTGCAAAGTTACACAACGATTCAATGTTAATTTTAGTGACCTCCGATTGGCGTAACCGGGTGTCATTACTGCCGACGTGAATTACAATCTTACCAAATTTACGCTTAGCCTTAGCCAGCAGTTTCAAATTTCCTTCAATGTCGCCTGCTCTGGCCCCCGGAAGACAATTGACTATGGTTGCTGGTGTCGCTAACTTCACATTTCTCAAAACAGAGTCGCCAATAACCAGAGTTTGATCCTCGGTGGGTGTGTCGCCGAGTGGGGAAAAACGGTTAGAAATGTGAACGGGTTGGTGGTGTACACGGGGCTTCTGTTTAGGACTACGCTTCCTCCTCACAGTCACCCAGTTGGCCTGCTTTCCCGGCTGCTCGGGATCTGCTGGAAGGGAACTAACGGCGGCTAAGCTACCTTGGTCCGCACCGACTACAGGGGCCTGGCTAGCTGTAGGATTTTCCACGGTGTGGAGCCGAGTCTCCAATTCACCCAGCCTGGCCTCCAAAGCTACGAATAAGCTACACTACAAGTACACAAGTACACTACTACTACACTACAAGTACCATTACTGCTAAAGGAGGCTGAGGAATAACTAAACATTTCACACCCAGAGCAGAAAAGTGCGGGAGAGACAGGAGAAGCCGCCATGCTAAATCGGCTAAGAGCTAGTAGCTGCGCTAAGCTAGCGGATTCCTAAAAACACACAAAGTGAATAATGTGTAAATAATTTAGAGGTGATTCAGCAGAGGGAGTGCTTTAGTTAAGGCACGTGAAGATTACACTGTGAAACAAATCGTTATCTAGTTATCTAGATCAATCTAACTGCGCAGATTAAACAGCTAACAGATACAGCAAAACACCGCTGTGCTCCGGAACAGGAAGTGATACAATACCGCAGTGAGAGCCAACCACCAGTAGAGGCAAGCAAGAGTGAAGCAAAAAAGTACCAGTAAACATGTAATCTGGTACTACCTGTTCATGGTCAGGTGACCGGCAACTAAACTGGCTCACCCCACCTGTTTGTTTACAGGCAGTGTGGTTTTGGGTTGGCAGACACCCAGCAGAACGAAAACAGTATTTGCAAAGTGCAGATGAGCTCTTATTGAGCCAACGACCATCTGCCACTCTGCAACTCTCCAGCACCTCCGTCGTCTCAACTTATGTTCTGCCATGGAACCAGGGTTCTGGAGAAGGCAAGCGGCCTTGGTCTGTGTACCCAGGTCTGTAAAACTGTGCACACACTGTCCTATGAAATGTTCAGAGTGATAAGTCTTAAATGGAACAATTAGGCTGCTGATGTTTTGCCATGGAAACATATCGACCAGGAAGATTCTCACAAGAACTCATTCTTTGTGTTCATCTTCAACTATGGACAAAATAAGGCAAACTCCTTTAGTAGGAGCTGATGCAAGTCTGATGGACGGTAGTCACAGCAACGCTAAGAAGGGATGTCGCACAATTTGGCCTATTTTAATTCTGAATACAAATCAAATAAATTATTGTAATAACTTATTGTAACATCGCCAGAAGTAAAATACTCACCGAGATTAAAAATTTCTTTTTGATGAGTGTCAAAACGGGCGGCAGCAGAAACAGCACAGTCTCAGACACAGATAAACATAAAACATGACAAAACAAAAAATATCTAATTATACAAATATCAAAACATTACTACGTGAATGTTTAGCCAACCATTCCCATCAGATCGCACAAATTAAAATAGTGTAATTCTAAATATCCCATAAGTACATAAGTATTCACAGCCTTTGCTATGAAGCTCAGAATTGAGCTCAGGTGCATCCTGATTCCATTGATCATACTCGAGATGTTTCTACAGCTTAATTGGAGTCCACCTGAGGTAAATTAATTTGACTGGACATGATTTGGACCTTACATGTCTACATTTAATGGTCCCACAGTTGACAGTGCATGTCAGAGCACAAACCAAACCTCTGAGACAGGATTGTCTCGAGGCACAAATCTGGGGAAGGGTACAGAAACATTTATGCTGTTTTGAAGGTCCCAGTGAGCACAGTGGCCTCCATCATCCGTAAATGGAAGACGTTTGGATCCACCAGGACTCTTCCTAGAGATGGCCACCCATCTAAAGTGAACGATCAGGGTAGAAGGCCTTAGTCAGGGAGGTGACCAACCTAATGGTCATCTGTCAGAGCTCCAGCATTCCTCTGTGTACAGATGAGAACATTCCAGAAGGACAACCATCTCTACAGCAATCCACCAATCAGGCCTATATGGTAGAGTGGCCAGACGGAAGCCACTCCTTAGTAAAAGGCACATGGCAGCCCACCTGGAGTTTGACAAAAGGCACCTGAAGGACTCTCAGACCATGAGAAACAAAATTCTCTGGACTGATGAGAGAAAGATTGAACTCTTTGGTGTGAATGCCAGGTGTCATGTTTGGAGGAAACCAGGCACCATCCCTACAGTGAAGCATGGTGGTGGCAGGATCATGCTGTGGGGATGTTTTTCAGCAGCAGTAACTGGGAGACTAGTCAGGATTGAGGGAAAGATGAATGCAGCAATGTACAGATACATCCTGGATGAAAACCTGCTCCAGAGCGCCCTTGACCTCAGACTGGGGCGACGGTGCATCTTTCAGCAGGACAATGACCCTAAACACACAGCCAAGATATCAAAAGAGTGGCTTCAGGACAACTCTGTGAATGTCCTCAAGTGGCCCAACCAGAGCCCAGACCTGAATCTGATTGAACATCTCTGGAGAGATCTGAAAATAGCTGTGCACCGACGTTCCCCATTCAACCTGATGGAGCTTCCAACCACAATTAGGTACATAAATAAAAAAAAATAAAAAAAATCTTGACATATTATCAGAATAATTTAAACAAACAATTTTTGCAAAATTTTCTGTTTTGAAAAAAAAAAAAATCTTGGTATGATGTGTAGTTTTTTTTATGATCTATCAATATCTGTGCAAAATTTGCTGCTTTTACCCTAAAAATGCACAATTGTTTCACATATTGGACCAAGTTTTGTCCAAATTGGATCAAAACTCAAAATTGTGTTCACACAGAAAAAAAAAAACACCCCCAAGTACGTACACTGGCAATGGACGGAAATTACTGAAAGTTACTTTACAGATCAAACATCAAGTGATCAACTCTAAGTTAATCAATAAGCATATATTATATTATTTATAACAATAAATATTGTATTTGTTGTAGTTGCAGTGAGTTATTGTTTAAAAATGAAGCATAAAAACATCTCAAAAATGACTATTCATCCGTCCGTTCATCATATCTGATGATATTTAAAAACGCCCAAAGCCACCTGGTTAATGTCACTGATACGGTTAAGATCATCTGTGTGGTTACAACAAAGGACGGAAACAAACATCAAATTTGAGCTCTTCCACAATAAAAGAAGACAAAAACTGTAAAATACTGCTCTGGTGTTACTTTGTCTACTGGCGGCCTGTCCAGGGCGTGACCCGCCTCTGGAACAGTGCCTGTTTTACTGGAATAAGAGACGAAAATTGATGGATGGATGTTATTTTGTCCACAGCTGCAAGCACACACACACCCTCACCCCCATCAGACTCACACCCACCTCCCTATGTCTCCCCCTTAACTCGTCTTCCTCCACCCTGCCCGGGAGGAGAACCTGGTCAGTCTGGTTTGTGAGTCAGAGGAACTGAGTCACCTCGTGATCAGCCTCAACACCCTCAGTTCCCAGGTGGCAGACTGAGGTCAGCCACGACACACGGACCACACGGGAGAGAATCCAGGCCCCGCTTCACACAGTTTCCCAGAGGAAAGACAATAGATGGCGTATCACTGTGTGTGTGTGCCTATACATGTTGTCATCCTATGACTGCATGTGTGGCATTGTGGGAAAATCTGTGTGTGGTCGTGTGCATTAATATTCTGTGTGTGTTTGTGCCGCGATGATTGGAGACCACCATCACGCTTCTTTTCCCTGCTGAGTGTCTAGTTATGACTCACGTATCTCCATTCTTTGATCCACCAGACTGATAAAAGTGGATTATCAGCGCTAAGAGATCACATATTAAACATATCTAAGTCAAACTTCAATTCAAAGAATCTTAAAAATGTCATAAAATTAACACCAGTGGAGGAAAAGTAGGGTGGTTCAACATATAAATATGCCACTGCCCATTCTCTGACTCCTCCACCATCCTTTGGACAACTTTCACCGAACTTGGTACGTGGATGAAGGTAAACCCCGAAATTGCCTTAAAAGGGTTTGATTTGGAAAAAGTCGAGGTCAGTGGGTTCAAAGATCAAAATCTTTCATTTTCATTCATGGGGATAGAAATTAGGCTCCCAATATGTAGATCTGGGTTTGATTACCCTAACACTACTCGTCTTTGTCCTTGGACAAGATACTTCTTCTGCCTTGTTTCAGTCCACCAAGCTGTAAGCGGGTACCAGCCTTGGCTGGGGAAATAATCTCTGTCAGACTGGCATCTTGTCCAAGGGGAGTTGTAAACTACATTTACATGATGTTACCAAATCCAGCGATAAGCACCAGCACCAGTGGGTGTCATGGCCTGTACAGAAGACACTTCTTACTTTTTGTCACTTATCTGGGTCTGGGTCGCGCTGGCAGTAAATCAAGTCCCCCAAAGCTTTCTGGGGCAACCCGGGGTGTTCCCAAGCCAGCTGGGAAATATCATCCCTCCAGCTTGTTCTGGGTCTTCCACAGGTTCTCTTCCCAGTTGGACCTGTCTGGAAGGCCTTGCTCAGGAGACAACCAGGGGGTATCCTTACCAGAAGCCTGGACCCCGTCAGCTGGTTCCTTTCAATGTGAAGAAGCAGCTCTACTCAGAGTCCCTCCCGGATATTCATGCTTCTCACCCTGTCCCAGAGTGTTAAGCCCAGAGACACCAAATGGAGGAATCTAATTTCCACCGCTTGTATCCATGACCTTGTTCTTTCGGTCATTACCCATAGGTTATCACCACAGGTGAAGATAGGACTATAAATCAAGGGTCTTGTCTTGCATGTTGAGGTTAATCTCTGAATACCGTAGAGTAAAATGGATGAAACTCTGCAACTCTGGGATGGGACACCAGTCCATCACAGGTACTTCCACGGCCAAGGCTGGTATACATTTGCAGCTGGGAAGGCCAGTACAATGCAGATGAAGTGTCTTTCCCTAGGACACAGACAAGTAGCATGACCAGGAATCAACCCTATATTGGTAGTTACACTTGGTCAAATAGTCAAAGGTAAATCAGGTAGAAATCATGCCTGTTTGTTGTCCTACTCCTTCCAGCTCCTTTGGAAAATTTGCCCCAAACTCAGTGTGTGGATTAAGGTCAACTCTGGAATTGCTAATTTGGCCAAAGATTAAAGTCATTGAGGTCAAGATATACGATTTTCTATCCAGTGTGGATTTAACGACACCTATATGGGGGTTCTGGAATTACCCTGGCAAGGTCATCCAAAGCAAGATAAGATGATGGTCAAAGTCATTGGGGTCAAAGGTCAGGTTTCCACCAGGTAGTGCATTGTGTTAACAGGGAAATTCTAAACAAGGTGACTATATTATTATTGACACTGTACTTACTCTACTGACCTGCCATGTCCTTTAAAACTTCCTGACCATACATGGGTACTACTGCCGTGTACCAGTGGGCTCACAACATTATAAAAGTTGCACCATTGTTATTTCTTTATTTTTTTTAAATAGAGGACAAAAAAAAAAAAAAAAAACTGTAAGTGAGTGACAGCCAAGAAGTCGACCTATAAAAGTCCTGCGGTCCGTCGTGTTGGTGTATTATCCCCAGATATTTTGATGTGAAGCGGATGAGAGTCTATGAGTCCGTTTGGACAAGATGCCAGTCCATTACACTTTTCTGCTCCTTCAAAAATAATTTTTAATTAATTCTCTCAAACGTCTCACTGGAAAAACTGATATCTAAGAAAGTATAAAGAGACTTGTTTCAAGAAAATTTGACTTAATTTTTGTCTGAATAGAAAAATAATCTTGTCAAGCATATTTTACATTTGAAAAAATGTCTTATTTTGGGAAAATGTTATTTCACGTTTTCTTAAGTTTTTCCAGCTAATATCAAGCTGTATTTAACCAGTAATAAGGAAAGTCAATGGATTTCAAATCAACCAATCAAAGGAATAAGATTGTTTTCCTTATTTTATGACAGAGGCTAAACTTAAAATAAGAATTCTGTCTTGTTTTAAGGCACATTTTGATTATTCAGTACCTAGACATTTTGCTACTTTTGAGAATTCACTCACCCACTCACTCATCTACAACCGCTTAGTCCAATTAAGGGTCGTGGGAGTCTATCCCAGCAGTCAGGGTGCAAGGCAGGGTTCACCCTGGACAGAACGCCAGTCTGTCACAGGGCCACATATCGACAAACAAACACATTCACACCCACGGACAATTTTCTTTGGATGTGGGAGGAAGCCTGAGCACCCGGAGGGAACCCACGCAAACACGGGCAGAACATACCAACTCCACACAGAAAGGCCACAGGTGGGAATCTAACCCATGACCTTCTCGCTGTGAGGCAACAGTGCTAACCACTAAGCCACTGTGCTGCCCAGTTTTGAGAATTCTAACCAAGTAAATTTTTCTTACCCCATTGGCAGATTTTTTTTTTTTTTTTTTGCTTAATACAAGACAGTTTGGCTCAATTTGGGATTATTTGTCTTATTTTGAGAAGGACAGTTTTTGCAGTGCTCTTAACGCCAAACAGCACACAAAGTGCACGTTCCTAATTCAGTGAGTAAAGTTCACCATCTCTGTGGGTGAGCGATAACTCCAACATCAGAAAGTCGGAAAGACGACTAATAAAACCCAAGTAGGTGCCCGAGTTCTACTTTCTAATTGGAAACATTTTTCAGTTCTTTCTGTATTTGACTTTTGCATCTTGCAGAAGAACAGTCAATCGATCACAGGCCAGTCAGAGCAAAACAAAAACCAAATATCACGTTTGGGTCTGTAGTCTGATGGAAACTAAAGCTCAATTTTACCTACAACCTCCTCTTTCTGCCTGGGAGTAAGTGGAAACATCATACGTGCGTTTCCAGTTACAATGGAAGGGACCGTTAGTCAACCCAGTCCAACTTAAAGTCCATCCAACTGCACAACAGATGGGAAATTACTACTGCTACTACTACATGACAAACATATTTTTAAAATCAGTTAAAACCTGTTTTAATCTCATTTTGACAGTTACGTGTGATTGGTAATTTTTTTCTACATTCTCAAAGTCCCACAATTGCAAGTACAGGACCAACAGACTGAAAAAGTCCTTTGTCCCTCAGGACATCAGACTGCATAACTCCTCACTCTGGGAGAGGAGGAGTAACAGGAAGACAGAGGACGGGAAGTAGAGGAGCAGTAGTAGCCAGTAAACCAGTATGTCTGATATTTATATTGTGTATTTGTATTTATATTTGCAAACTGTTTTTCTTTTTTCCCCACTTTTGACACTGTGTGCTTCTTACCCTGTGTGCAGCTATACAATGCTGCTGGAACCTCAATTTCCCTGAGGGAGTTTTACCAAGGGATTAATAAAGTTCTATCTAATCTATTTCTCTGTCTGTGCATGTAGAGAATCAGCTGCAGCACATCTGTGAAAGTTCTTAGTGCAAAACCTTATTGTAGTAATTATTACATTAACTGTCACAATGGGGCACTCAGACGAGCACATACTCCTGCCAAAGTACAACAAGGAGCTGCACGCAGTGTTTCATGAGAATAACTTTTCACACAATGTTGTCAAAGTGTGCGTGTTTGGATCCTTGTACCCACACCAAAATTTTAAATAACCTTACTTGGCCGACGCCCCTTTCACCAAGTTACACGAAAATTGCTCCATCAAGTTTGAGTAATCCTGGTTTTAAAAAATATGAAACTGTGCAATAGAGGAAATGTACGAGTGGAAAAGATCACCATGATGCACAAACAAAAACCTCTATGCAGACAATATCTGACTGTCTCACACTGCAGGAAAAAAAACCACAGCAGCTGCACGTGCACAGTTAACAAATGCAAATGGAATTAACCAAACGCATTTCCACGGCTGTGCTGAGCGACGGTGTGAACCAAACTCTAAGCCCTTCTCACTGCTCTCCTCCATTGTTACTTTACAGACTCCAATCAATACCGCCAGCTGACACCCGCCAACCAATCAATACATTCCAGCTTCCCAGGGGCGGGGTTTTAGAGGAGGCGCCTTCACCTTTTAGGCATGAAGTGTGAAAGAATTTATTGATGGTGTGCTGGAGGGCAAAAAGATGAGAAGGCTCACTGAACCGCTGGTGTGGAAAACACTGCCCTCTTCTGGTGGAAAACAAAGCCTTTTTATCCCTCTGTAGGGTTTATTTGGCCCATGGACTAATGGGCCAAATGCAAATTATTTGTTGCTCTAATAAGGTTTTAAGAAGGAATAGTTTGCACCATCTGTCTTGTTTGGTTATGAAGTTATAGGGTAACGTGTGACGTGTCATATAGGATCCAGTGGACATTAAACCTTGTTTGAACTTTACTTTGGAGACCAAACATTCAACACAGTCAAAACTATTCTATTTATTAACCAATCATTTGCATCATCTTTTTTTAAACCAGAATTGGAGCAACTTTTGCCCCCTGTACAAACTGAAATGGACCTTTTTCCACTTTTTTTGCTGTTTTTACCCCATAACATTTCAGTCATAGATAATCCAAACTGTACCTTTGTAGAATCTTTATGGCCAAACAAATAAGTGGTAAACTTTTCAATATGATTGGAACATTTTTTTTTTATTTTGACCCCTGTGTAATCTCCTACAGACCCTGGGATGACCGCCAGACATTTCTGTAGGCCGTAGTACTCTGAGCCTGGATTCTCAGTGTTGTTTAGTCGTCTTTAGTGGTACTGTTTAGGTTAAAATTGTCTACTATCTTATGGACTATAACTACTTGAAAACACCCAGAACTATTTCAGGAAGATGGTGGGGGGGGCACTATTATCATCATAGAAATTAGCAAGATGTGCCTTTTGCACATTTTTGTTAATTTCTTACAAAAAATATTCATAGACCTAAATTTTAAAAAAGTCTGAATTGTAGTTAATGATGGGTGCTTTGTACCTTGGTGTAGGACTGCACACTCCTACATTTTAGGTCATCATCAAAAATATTCATGAATTGACCCTTAAGTGATTTTATTCAAGAAGTGTCCAGATCATTGAAAGGTCAGAGGTCAGCCCTGCTGATTGCACCACCCTGGTCCCTGACACTTTGCGTTTCTGCAAATGTTGCTGCAGCGTGTGTGAGCAATGCCCAAAGGTGCAGAATTCTCTGTGAGAAGCAGCTGCACCGGACAGATCTGACAAATCTCCCTGCAACTTACAAAAAAAATATTCATTTATTTATTTGTATTGGATATATTTTCTGGACTGGAACATTTTGCACAAAAAGAGAAACAACACGTAACTAATTATATTTCTGTCACTGACGAGATATACCCCCCTCATATACACACACCACACACACACACACACACACACACACACACACACACACACACACACACACACACACACACACACACACACAATAAATGTTGAAACACTGAGGCACTTGACACAAAATCTACTGTACAGTCCTACACGTAAGTTAAAGAGCAAATGTTCTGTTGCAACTAACTCCAGCAGGGGTCACTAACCCTGCATTTTCCAGGTGCAGCCAGATCTGATTGGTCAGGGCAGGTGTTTCCTAGCGCTTGATTGGCTGAGCACACCAGAGAGAGTGCTGGAAATCATGCAGAAAAGGTGACCTCCAGGAGCAGGGATGTGACCCCTGAACTACACAGAGTGCGAGGTGGAAAGAAATCAAATGTGTAGTCTACAAGTGTAATGTCTGTTTTATTCCACCAAGTGGTGCTCTAAGCATTCTTATAATCTCTGTTGGTGCGACATTCATCAGCCAGCAGTCAAATGTGGCTCTGACTCTTTAAACCAAGTTCACTCCTGAGGTTTTCTACACAAGATTTTTTTTTCCTTTTTAAGTTTTGCTTGCTCCGACAGTCAGTTGTTGCATTAAAAACCTTTGTCCCTCCTCCTCCTCATAGTTTCAGGCGTGGCTGCCACCACTTCCTCTGCTGTGCCGCCACTAGGCGCACATCTCTACTGGAAACCAGTGGCTGTGACTAAAAACCTCACAGCAGCAAGATATGGTGCACTTGTGGCAACACAAATGTTGAACAGTGTGAAACGGTTGACTTGACTGTAACACCAGCACACATCCTGCTGGCTCCAACCAGTGGTAGCACCTTACTGGAAACGGGTCAGAAAAACCTGCCTGCACAAACCAACAAGTGTCATCAGGTGCACTGTGACTCTACCAAAGACACTCTGTGTCAACAGTGTGATCAACCTGAGGAGGGATTCACACCATTGCTGCAGCAGCCTCGAACCTGCAGCGGTTCAGCTGCACCATGCAGCAGCCTCGCACCTCCATCCTCTTGCTGCTGCTCTGAAATATTTGAAAAGTGTCAGACCTCATGGTGAGGCTTTTCTCTTTGACATTCTAAGCGATCTCAAAAAAAAAAAAAAAAAAAATTGTGTTTATGTAGCGGCTGCACTCTGCATTGTGTTATGACTTCGCCCATTCGCTCCGCTCGGGACACAAACTCACAATCTCCGGCATGGGAGTCGGACTCTCTAACCAGAAGGCTAAAACCCAGGACTCTGGCCTTGTGACCAGAGAATCCTTTTGAGCTGTTGGGAGTGAGGTTTACTAACTACAGTACATCTGCACAGCGACACCTGCTGGCCTCCGTTACAGGAAAAGTTGTAATTCACATTTGTTAAGTCATTATGTGCGTAACTCAGTGAAAGATTATGGTTTTATTCATTTATACAAAGCTGTTGCTTGCAAAGAATGAATGAGAATGGCACATTGAGAGTTGTGATGTACATTTGCAGCCCTATTTCCTACTATAGTACAAAAATCACTCCACTATAAAAACTGCATTTAAGTCCAGTGGTTCCAAAGTTTTATTTGGATCTGCATTAAATCCTACACTTTCATGGATAGTCTCACAATAAATAAGCATGATAGACTTTGGGACGTTGACCAAATATTGTGCATATTTTGGAGAACTTTGTCCTGAATGCAGCAGGTGAGCTCGGCTCGAGTGGGCGGGGTTTGAGGCAGCAGCAAAAGATTTTCAATCAGGTTGTTATGTGCATTTTGTCTTTTTATTATTTTTTAACTATTTGTATAAGTTTTTTTTTTTTTTTTTTAATCAGTCTCTGAGTGAAGGCGTGACCTGCAGCCTGGTCTGAGAGATTCAGAGACCTTTTTATAAGGAATAAACAGATAGGACAAGCAGCCAAGTCAACTAAATGTTGTGCAAGTTATTAAGTGATAAGATTCCAGATGCTTACAGTGAGAAACGCACTGTGATAAGACAGAAAGGCTTCCTGCGCTTACAGACGAGCGCCTCGACTTTAAACTTACAAACTGTGAAACACCATCGTACAAAACAATCCATCCATCCTCACGATTCACAAATTATTCATTCCACACATTTTTGCCACTTCTGGATATTTTTCAGGTTTTCACCTCAATGGGAGGAGATTGTTTCTTTCCCATTTGAAATGAACAATTTCAGTTTATCCTGCAACAAATAAAATGTGTCACCACTCAACAAGGCTGACGTTCTCATTCTTAGTTCCTGGAAAGCTGAATGTTACTGCATGACTGAGGTGTTTGCAGCAGCTGAGGTATGAGGGTGACGAACAGGAAGTCACCCTGTCCTGTCCATTTATTTAGAATGCTGAAAATAACCTGCAAACACTGCTGATGGTGTCTTTATAATGCATTAAACAAAAACCTTTCAAGTTTTCTAATTTTTTGAACACAGATGCAAGAGAGAATAAAAAAGAGGGTTTATTGGCTTTTGATGACTGGTGCAACTTTGCATGAATATTTGTGCACAATCAGCTCAAAACATGCAGCTTAGTTCCCTCCTTCTCTGCAAATAAAATCAACACATCATCAGCAATGCTGTCGTTCTTGAAGGCCCATTCTGCCAACTCGAGAATCTGAGTTTGAAGATGACACGGAGCACAACTTTGGCTACCAAATGAACACTGCAGGCAAATTTGATCCAAATAAGACCATAACTGCAGCAGGAGAAGTTGTTTTCTTTCAAATTCTGGATGATGGGCACGGCACCACGGCAGAAAAATCCAGGCAGGTCTGGAAGCATCACAACACTGTGGAACCACCAAGCACCAAGGTAAAGAACCAGTTCACCCCAACACTCAGACATAAACACCCATCTGTCACAGCAGGTGAAATGTGGGCGTGTGTCCATCCTTCTCCAGCCCCCGAGGTCCTCAACACTCAGGAACCTGTGTGCCGGATCCTACGTAGAGCGACACGCCACATATCCAAAATGTCACTCCAGCTCCAGAGGGAGGGTTTAGAGGGTTTGACCCCCCCCCCCCACAGCCTGCTGCATAACAAAAGCTGATTGATGAGCTTCTAATTCTACATGCAGAATTAGAAGATTTCCACCATTTAAAATAAAGACTGTTTATTAAAAACAAACAAATTGCCCATAAGGTCAGGGACACAACTGTAAGTTGATTTTTGGCTGTCAGCCTGCCTTATTTTTACCAAATGTTACCTTCTCAAATGAATGAACAGGAGAGACCTCACTGCACATTTGAGCAGCTTTTGTCACCATCTAGTGGTTGATGTGAGCATTTCAGGGCTTCTGGAACATTTCCTACTTGAAACCCAAAACGCAGCTTTAAAAAAAAAAACATTTCTAAATGTAAGAAATGCATGTTTTGTTGGGGGTGTTTTTTTTTTTGTTATTGTTTTTTTGTCTATCCTCTCATCATTGTAATCCATTTGTTATTGTTGTGTCTAATTTAGAATGTGGTCTGGAACTGTGTGACTGAATGAGCTGCCTGTTCAAATAATAGTATTTTCAACCCAATCAGTAAGCTTCAGTCATGTTGAAAAACGTTGGGGTTATCCAACATTTTCCTGGAAGTTGTTGTGAAAGGTCTGCACATGTCAAATCGAGTGAAGGTCAAGGTTACTGGGTTTCAAATCCAAATTTCCAACAAACTTCATATACGTAGGTGGATTCCAGAATTGCCTAGAAGAGGTCAAATTTGCAAAAGGCCAGTCATTGGGGTCAAGGTCATGTCTGCTTGCTGTGTATTGGCCTCCCAGGTTCTTTGGCCAATTTCTAAGAAAGGTCAGTGTGTTATCAATGATTCAAGTGAAGGTCAAGGTCATTAGGGTCAAAAGTCAGAATTCTACTATTCAGTGAACTGTGTCATTTACCAGAAAGTTCTGTCCTCGACGAGCTCATGTCGCTGACCTATCGGTGAGGCCTTTAGTATCTTCACACCCACAGATAGTATTAGAATTTCTGAGGAAGCAAAATGGTGCAAGACACAAGAGGAAGTGTCTCTTTCTGGCATCACCTCTGCTGACTGGGAAGTAGAATAATGAACCGACTGGGCTGCGCATTTTGTCCTGTCGGCGACATGAAATATAATACTGAAGTGCAACAAAACCAGCCTCCGAAATAAAGGTTAAAGAAATAAAACCTGCAAACATTCTGCTTCCCTGTCTGACTTTCACACACACACACTTTGTTCCCTTTTCTCTGTCACACGTACAGTCTTCCTCTCTCTCACAGTCGCTCAATATCAATACTCAGCTCATATCCTGGTTGACGGATTTATAGTTCTCAGTTTGCAGCCACATGAATGGAGAAAAGGGTACAGGGAAACCCCACAGCACTCAGTACGAAAGTCAATCAGCCACCGTGCACATGTCACCTACAGTTCTGAACGGTGCAGAAGTGTGGCGGTGACTTAATGACAGTCAAAGGACACAATGAGAGATAGAATTCGTAGCCTCACATTTGCATAAGGCTGGATTCTCATTCACCCATTTATACACAGTCACAAGTGCAAATACAGGAATTCAAATGTATTATGTAGTTTATATAGCACCAATTCACGATGAGATCGTCTCAAGGCACATCACACAACAAAATAAAAACAGAAAAAACTAAAAAATTTAAAAACACAATAAAAAGACAAAACCATAAAAGAATACACATAACACTAATGACAAAACAAGGAAAACAAATGAGTCTTTAAACATGATTTAAAAGTCTCCACAGTATCCGACTGCCGTACGTATGCCGGGAGATCGTTCCACAGAGCTGGGGCATGGTAGGAGAAAGCTCTGTGACCGGCAGACTTCTTATTCACCTTGAGAACACATAAAAGTCCTGCACCCTGAGAACACAGGGCCCGAGCTGGTACATAGGGGCATACCAGGTCAGCCAGACAGGGAGGTGCAAGTCCATGAAAAATCTTATAAACTAATAACAGTACCTTAAAATCCAATTTTGCAGCGACTGGAAGCCAGTGCAGGACGCCAAAACAGGCGTAATGTGGTCAAAATTTCTGCTTAGTGTTAAAAGACTGGCAGCAGCATTTTGAACCAGTTGAAGACCCCTAATCCTGGACTGCGGTAAACCAGAACATGGAGCATTACAATAGTCCAGTCTAGAAGAGACAAATGCATGAATCAAAGTCTCAGCATCAGCCATAGACAGGATGGGATGAATCTTCGCTATATTTCGCAAATGGAAGAAAGCAGTCCTCATAATATCTATAATGTGGAGGTCAAAAGACAACACAGGATCAAAAATTACCCCAAGATTCCTCACTTTATCCGTATGATGTGTAACACACGGACCTAAGCTAAGTGCAAGCTGATCAAATTGATGCCGATACCTCGTTGGACCAAGAACCATCACTTCAGTCTTATCAGAATTTAAAAGTAGGAAGTTACTAGACATCCAACTTCTCACTGATGCAAGGCAATCTTCCAAAGATTTTATGTGAATGAGACTACCAGCAGTTATTGGCATGTACAATTGGGTGTCATCAGCACAGCAATGAAAGCCGATCCCAAAATGCTGCAGTATATTCCCAAAGGGTGCTACATAAAGGGAAAAAAAGCAGGGGGCCTAAACTGGATCCCTGCGGAAGTCCAAACTTCAGATCCCTAAGATCAGAAGAAGTGCCATTGCACAACACACAGTAAGAACGACTGGACAGGTATGACGTCAACCATGCAAGGGCAGTTCCCGTAATCCCAAAATGATTCTCCAGCCTGTCAAGTAAAATATGATGATCCACAATA
Source organism: Thalassophryne amazonica (assembly GCF_902500255.1). NCBI lineage: Eukaryota > Metazoa > Chordata > Actinopteri > Batrachoidiformes > Batrachoididae > Thalassophryne > Thalassophryne amazonica. The sequence goes on along the minus strand of NC_047115.1, from coordinate 14,906,978 downwards.
TCAAATGCAGCACTAAGATCCAACAGCACCAAGACTGTAGTGGTATCCGAGTCCATTGCTCACAAAAGGTCATTCACAACTTTAGTAAATGCTGTCTCTGTGGAGTAATATTTTCTAAGAGCAGACTGCAATGGCTCAAAAAGATTATTCTCAGTGAGGTAGTCCACGAGCTGCCGCGAAACCACTTTTTCCAGGATTTTAGAACAAAATTATAGATTTGTATCGGTCTATAATTTTTCAATACGCTAGGGTCGAGATTGGATTTCTTAAGCAATAGTTTAATCACTGCAGGCTTGAAACATTTAGGAACAGATCCAGAAGTTAATGAGAGATTAATCATTTCCAGCATAGTCGGGCCAAGAGTGGGCCACAGGTCCTTAAACAGTTTTGTTGGTATAGGATCAAATAAGCAGGTTGTGCTTTTTGTAGACGTCACGAGCTTCGTCAGCACGCCTAGCGAGATACCATCAAAATCTGTAAATCTGGGTAACACCTCAGTGAGACCATCCACCTCCCTAGCAGTATGCAGTGGTTGGACCAAGGCCTGCTGAGATATGCTCAACTTAATATCCACAATTTTCTTCTCGAAATAGTCCAAGAAGTCCTGTGCTGAAAAGGAAGCATGAATAACAGGTGGCCATTCATGAATGAGAAAAGTCACAGTTTCAAACAAAAACTCTGAGTTATGCTTGTTTTTATTGATCAAATCAGAATAATAGGCCTGCTTTGTGGCCAGGAGTGTATGCTTATAATCTAAGATAGCGTCACGCCATGCAAGGTGGAACACCTCTAATTTGGAACTATGCCATTTCCGTTCCAAACCTCTAGCCTTCTGCCTAAGGTCACGCAAGTAACCACTGAACCAAGGCGTGGCCTTAAAAGAGGAGGTGCAACCTTATCCAGTGTAGCCTTGAGCGCTGAATTCAAGCCATCCGCAAGACTATCCACTGACTGAACATTCTCCAACCCTGAAGCCAAAATTTCAGGCAGTCTAGCTTCGAGTTCAGTCATAGTTGAGGGATTAACGCGTCGCCGCAGATGTAGACAAGGCTTTCGCTCCACTAAACGTGGCAACGTAAATGTAAACCTATTAAATGAGTGGACAGAGACCACCGAGGCAAGAGGCAAAATTTCGATGTTCGTTACAGCAAGGCCACATGCGAGAACCAAATCAAGGGGATTTCCACTAATGCGCGTCGAGTCCTGAATGCATTGCTGGAATCCTAACGCATCCACAAGTTCCATAAATGATTTGAAGAGGGGATCAGAGGGCTTATTTATATGAATGTTAAAGTCACCAGTAATCAAAATGTTGTCCACACTAGCCGACAGGCTGGAGATGAACGCACCAAATTCATTTAAGAATTCAGAATATGGGCTGGGAGGATTATAAACCGTGACAAAATAGCATGACTGATTTCCTATATATTATGTCACATACATTCCCCATTTTCACATACTTGAAGTTTACTAGCAGGTGCGTGCTCTCACACACATGTATGCATTGTCACACGTGCACATCCTCACTTTCAAATACCTATTTTCTCACACATGCATGCATGCATGCATCCTCACTCACAGTCTATCACATAAATCCTACAGAGGCTCTGAGGTCCATCAGGCCGGTGCTTATTCCTGGATTCTGCAGCATGAAGTAGATGAGAGTCCAATACACCCCCCTGGATGGGACGATGACGAGGACACTATGTTTAACATCTGAAACTATTACAGCTCTTACAAATGGAGAAAACTTAAGATGTTTCCCATAAAATATTTTGAGCAAAAAGTTTTGTTTAGCTGCCTTAGGGGAGGTGATGGTCTAGTGGTTAAGGTGTTGGGCTTGAGTCCAGAAGATCATGGGTTCAAATCCCCGCCTGACTGGAAAATCACTAAGGGCCCTTGTGCAAGGCCTTTAATCCCCTATTGCTCCCGGTGTGTAGTGAGTGCCTTGTATGGCAGCACCCTGACATCGGGGTGAATGTGAGGCATAATTGTAAAGTGCTTTGAGCGTCTGATGCAGATGGAAAAGCGCTATATAAATATATAAATGCAGTCCATTTACCATTTTACCATTTACCTTACTGTGAGGAGAAAATGAGGCAAACATTTACAGTGCAGAGAAGGTGCATTAAAATACTGTAGGAAATTTCTTATCAGCAATGTAGCAAAGTCAGAATGCAGTAAATGTTTAAGGATATCCAGAGTTGGGTCATCATCTGATGCATCACAGACTCTTATATCATGTTCACAATTGATTAATTCTATGATGAGAATTACAATTGGAGCAAATTTTTTATTGATGAGATAAAATACAGATTTTTGCTGTCATTGTAATTCTGTTACCGTAGAACTGCCCAATTCAGAAATAAAATGTAGAATGTACCAAAAAAGAGCTACAACTGGAAGTTTCAGTTTAATTTCAAGTAAAAGCAAAAAAAAAAAAAAAAAAAAAAAAAGTAATTATAACATTAACTTTATTGCTTTTGAAATTGATGGCATGTGATTGTAAATCATTTCCAGTTGTCCTGTATTTTTTATTTAAATAAACCCTAATTATTCTGCTTTCATCTTGTTTGGATTTGAAGGTTTTCAATCTGTGTAACCCGGATATTTGAAGTAGACCATGTAGGCATCACCGCCTTTAAAGTTGAAAAATTCGCAGCCGTTCAGTTGCTCCTGAACGCATCACATCTCCTGGCGATTTGACACCCAAGAAGTTGTGATGGTCGCCAAACGGTGGCGCTCACGAGCCAAACATCGCACTGATAAGATTATTTAAAAGAGTTGAGTGAAGTTCGCACACCACACGTCACCAGATGACCTGAAGTTAGTTGTTTACCTGCTGCGCATTCATGGTTAAAATTGAGTGCAGGGAGAAAAAAAAAGAAAAAAGATGTTGGGGGGGGGGGGGGGTGCAGCAGAGTCAAAAAGTCGTTTTAGGTCAAAGTCATTAAGCAGCTTTAAATATATATATATATATATATATATATATATATATATATATATATATATATATATATATATATGTATAAAAAGGAAGAGGAAGAGCGGGTTACTATCTGTGTCTGACAGCGCGCACTGAGCGCAAACCGCTCGGGACGCGCCGCTGCGCTCTGCGCGGCCACACAAGTTTTTTTCTGTGCACATCTCATGTAGGTTTTACAGCTCTGCAGCCCTCGTTTGTGCTGCCCAATTATTAAAAACACAGCTATAATGTTGCGTAATTTTCCTGCGCTCGTTCCTGAGTTTAACGCACCGTCGTGCGCGCTTCCTCGTTTGGACTTTGAAGAGCGCGCAGCTGCGCACAATTCGACTTTTAGGAGTTGAATTCATGAAAGAGAATGAAGTGACCCACTTACCCAACATCAGTTGCGGTGAGGCGCAAACTTTGCACGTCTTTTTTATTTTTTTGTTGTTTTTAAAAAAAAAAAAAAAATCAGCGTGCATTTGCGCGTTGCGCGCTTTTCCCCCACTTTGCCCTGACACTGACATAACTTTGCACTTCACAATAAAAGTCATCCTGAACAAGCACACCGGATCCCCCCTCTCTGCTCACTCTCCTCTGCAGCTCCACCATTCATACTGACTACTGTCAGAGTTGCAGCGCAATACTTTTTCGTATTTTTAGGTCACGCCCACCTCCTGTCAGTCCTTCCCCTCTCTGCCACGCCTCCCCAGCGAGCAGTCGGTTTCCCATCTGTGTCAAACTAAAATAACACACACACAGACAGGCAGACAGACAGAGTTAGCCTTTAGGGAGAATGGCTGCAGGTGCATTAGGGGAGACCAGGCATGCTGACCCAAGGGTGTCCAATCACGTGACCACCAAAAAGCTAAACCCATACTCACTTTTGCAACAACAGAGAGGAAAAGGAAGCAGCTTGCACTAAATTTCAGTCAAATTTAGCATTTTACAGCAATAAGAGACGTGGTCTCTATGCCGCCATAATAGACAAGAAGTCTATTTTATGCAAATGCTGAACAACGCCACAGGGTGACTGCTAATGCAATTAAAGCTAGGGTAGGTAACTGTTCAGAAACACTTTTTGTTATATTGGGTGAAATGGTCCGTCTAACCTGACAGTAGTCAGTACATTATGTATTCAGAAAAAGGAATGGAAAAAAATCAAATGTCTGTAGCAGCTGTAGGATCGATAAAACTCCAACGAATATAAGCCCCGCGGTCCATTCTCAAAAAACCAATCAGATGCTTTCATGTCTAGTTCTTCCTGCTCACGTCACCAGGCTCAACGCCCCCCTCTGTCCCTCCCTCCTCCGCGCGTGCACATGCATCTCATTTCACCAAAGTTCGCTTCGGTACAAAGGCAGAGGGAATACAGCCGAAACTACCACTTCCACCGAAATGTGTCATGTCAGATTAATCATTTTCTCTGCAAATTGGCCGTTGAAAACAGCTGTAATCACTTCCTGAATCACAGAGGACCGCTCCAGCTTCAGGCGTTCGCGCACACCTAACAAGCTGCAGAAAGCATTTTTAGTACAGCAGATAACTGTAAGAATAGTTCAAATCCAGTTACAAGCACCAAAATTTGATTGTGTATACCTTTTGGTACATTCATTCATTCATCTTCTACCGCTTAGTCCAATTAAGGGTCACAGGGGGCTGGAGGCTATCCCAGCAGACAGAGCGCGAGGCGGGGTACACCCAAGACAGGATGCCAGTCTGTCGCAGGGCCACAAATAGACAAAAAAGCACAGACACAGCCACACACACACCTACGGACAATTTAAAGACTCCAATCCACCTAACCCGCATGTTTTTTTTTAATTTAACCTTTATTTTACCAGGTAAGCCAATTGAGAACCAGTTCTCATTTGCAATCGCAACCTGGCCAAGAGGCAGCGTAAGCAGACAGCACAAAAATATAACACAAATATTCATATAAAAAGACAATGCAAAATAAACAGAATCACTAGTTTACATCAAACCAAACAGGTTAAAAACAGGTACACTGACCAGAGAATGCAATGAATTTTAAAGGTACTGATTCCAGTCATTTGCGACGGAAAACTGGAACGAGAAGCGACCAAAGGAAGTACAGGCTTTAGGGACTAGATTAAGTAAACTTCTTGAGCGCAATGTACGGGCAGAATTATGGATCAGAAGAAGAGAACAAAGATATAGTGGAGTTTTACCAATTAGAGTTTTGTAGATGAGAAGGTACCAGTGGACCAGTGAAGGGAGGGCCAGTTGACTAATGAATACAGGTTACAATGATGAGTGTGAAATGGCGCACCAGTAACAAAACGGATAGCAGAATGGTAAATAATATCTAATTTGTGAAGAAGGGTTTTAGCAGCAGACCTGTAGATGACATCTCCATAATCAAAGATGGGGAGAACTGTCATCTTAACCAGGAGGTGTTTGGCAGAGTGAGTGAGTGAGTATTTATTGTGATAAAGAAAGCTTATACAGGATTTGACTTTTGTTATAACTGTATTGATGCGTGATTCAAATGTGAGTGAACTGTCTAACCAGATACCGAGATACTTATGAGTTGACAAAATCAATTACAGAGCCGTTGTTTGAAGTGATGGTTAGAGGGCAGCTAGAATGTGGAAGAGATCTGCTAAAGAGCATGCATTTTGTTTTATTACTATTCAGTGTTAAGGTGAGCAAAGGCCAGTTGAATATTGTTGAAGCTGGTTTGGAGTGAGGACAAGGCAGTGTTAAGACGGGAACTAGATGTGTATAAGATAGTGTCATCGGCATACAGGTGAATATTAGCATTTCCTGCGGCAAGGGCAATGTTATTAACATAAATGCTAAATAAAGTTGGGCCCAATATCCAATAAGTCTTTGGATGTGGGAGGAAGCCGGAGCACCTAGAGGAAACCCAGGTACACACAGGGAGAACATGCAAACTCCACACAGAAAGGCCACGGGAATTGAACCCACAACCTTCTCGCTGTGAGGCAACAGTGCTAATCACTAAGCCACTGCGCTGCCCACCTTTTGGTACATATTGTAGAAAAATGACTTCAGCCATTTGAATTTTCAATAGGGGGCCAAGTAGGGGTCAACTGAAGAATTGCACAGGGGTCAAAATTTAAAAAAATGTTCCTATCATATTGAAAGCGATACCACATTATGTATCTGATGACAAAGATTCCAAAAAGATATAGTTTGGACTATCTGTGGCTGAATGTTCTGGAGTTATGGGGTAAAAACAGCAAGAATGGTGATCAGACACATAATGTGATATAGCTTTCAATATGATTGGAACTTTTTTTTACCCCTATGCAGTTCTTAAATTGACCCCTATATGGCCCCCTATTGAAAATTCAAATGGCTAACGTTAGTTAACCAGATTTGAAGGATTCCTCTGCAAATATTCTGTTATCTGCTGCACTATTTGCGTCGTGTAAAAAGGTAATTATTTGTCATGTTTACATTGTCATGGCTTGATTAAACAGTTGTGTGTTGTTTCCTTCTTGTGTGCAGCTGTTAAAGTATGTTCATAACAGATTTAACTTCTTGTTATAATGTTCAGATGAGCTACGCTCTGATGTGATCCGCTGACGTCACCACTCGCTCTGTTCAATTCTTTACTCCACTTGACGAGCTGCACGTCGTGTTGGTGATTAGATGGCGCCACATAGCATGACATTTATGCATGAAAGATTTTTTGGAACATTTCAAAATTCTCTGTGTGCAACAGTCAGCTCTTCTCTGCCCCGCTGAGTCCCACAGTCAGATGCGCGTTCAAGTTTGTGGGGGTGTGGCTTTGGCCGGAGCACTGACAGGGTAGGGGGTGGAACCTAGAGGAGGTGCTACTTTCAAATCTTCATAGCTCTCCTGCTTGCTCTCTACAACTACCAACTCTAGCTTTAAAGGAAGCATGATGGCAGCGTGGCGTACATTGGTTGGTTGCTCACCTCAAAAAAGTTATCCAAGATGGCGGACTACGTGCCCTAACAGCTGTATGTTTTTTCTATTTTGTTAAACATAACACTTTTAAATCTTAATACGACTGTTTTTGTAACAAGATTATACCTCTGAAGCATTTTCCAAGACATTATACTGCTAACCAGAGAGTACCAAGCTAACTGTTGATACAGAGTATTGACAGAAAATCACCGCAATGTTTTACTACCGCAGCACTCAGTAGTACCTTCAGACTGATTATGCAACAGCAGTCCTTTTATAGACAGGATATTTGCACCCCAGAGTCGCCATTTTTAGTGTCAGTACACCTGATTGGTTGACAGCAGAATATTTTAATTCTGCCAGTTTTACAACAGATAATGAACATGCTCTGTGGTGGTGTTATTGGTTCTTGGAAACCTCTAGAGACCCTGTCATGACTGATGCACAGCAGGAAATGTAAAGTAACAACCACGTAACTCCAGAAGGGGGCATTTTTCAAGGTGGCAACCTGATAACAAAATGTTTACTTTTGTAACAAAGTAACCACAAGCTAGGCACACCCAGGAATGCCCATTAAGCAACAAAGAGCAACTGTTTCTTGCCCTCATACGTAGCTAATGTGACCAAGCCGTAGGAGAGGACTGCGGTCACGCCAATTCAAACAGCAAATGTAATGCTTGTCCTTAAATTATGGAGAACACACATTTGCGCCATGCATCAACATGTCCACCACGCCACCTCTGGTCCTGGACAGCAGCCATCCAGGCAGACAACTGATCCATCTACACCTTTCAAAAATAGGGATCTATCTGCCACAGTTGAGCGAAATGTGGGCTTCCCATTGTTCTTCTCCAACCAATGGCGTTCTCAACACAAGATGCACCTGTGTGGTGGATCATGCACAGAGAAATGCACTACATGGTCAAAATCTCATAGCTGATGTTCCTTCACAATGCAAGTAACACTCATCTGAATCATTCCAGTGGTACCAAAGGATCCTCCCAAGAGACCTGTTACCAAAGACATCCAGTCATCGCCTGAGGTCAGTGGTTACTTTCCAAGTCTCACAACCATAAATGAAGCACCAGAACCCTAAAGACATGGACCTTCGTTCTCTTACAAAGGTATTGGCATCGCCACAGGCCTCTTCCTCTTGACCTCAGAACATCAGCTCTTCATAGGTGTCTCTGAATCTCAAAGGTCGAGGATCCAAAGCTATGAATGTCACTGCCGAGATAATCGAGTGTCTCTACAAGTTCAACACTTTCATCACATACATGTATGTGATGAAAGTGTTGAACTTCGGCCATGTGAAATGTATCTGCAGATACATTTCTCATGGCCAAATCAATGAAGTCCATGAGAGCCTGGATCTTGGTCTTGATCCAGGACTATTAAAAAACCAGACATTTTGCTTCCTGACTCTACTTCTCAAGTGTTGCAATCATGGTACTTATCGATTCCCCAAAGATGACAGAATCATTTGTGAAGTCCTTTGGGATGTAAAACACTAGGGAGACGCTTGATGCCGCAAGGAGGGAGAGCGTCAGCACGACATTCACAAAATACTTATTGAAGTTCATTGTATTCAGGTGGAACGTCATCAGACATGACATATTCTACCTGGCCCAGACATAAGCTATGACTAAATACATTGAGGAAGGGCAAGTCGCTGGGACCATCTGCTCTGGCAGGGGTGGGCTTCTTCTTTGTGGAGAAGAAAGACCAAACTCATTGCCCCTGAATTGACCACTGAAGTTTAAATTAAATTACAGTTAAAAATTATGAGCCTTTCTATTATTATCCTCTGCTTTTGAACTCTTACAGGACACCAATACCTTCAGTAAATTGGATCTTTGAAATGCACACCATCTGGTTCACCTTGAGGAGAGCAACAAGTAGCAAACAGGCCAACACTCCAATTGGACACATAATGATTATCTGATAATGTCCTTTGGCCTGCCTAATGAACCAGACATTTAGCAAGGTCTGGTTAATATCTTAAGAGAAATGAAAAAGGTCTTTGTTTTTGTGTATTTAGATATTTTTTCCAAAGTCTTGAAGACCGTGTCAATGTCTGTAAGTGCTAGAGATTATTGAAAAATCAACTTTTATCAGGTAAAACTTCACTTGTCCATAGCTCACCATCCTGACCATGCCCTACCCTTTCCAACAGATTATTGTAGACGTAGATGGTTCTGAAGTGGCAGTGGGGGCGGCCCTATGTTGCCTCAGTGTTCTTCCAAGGATGAGAAGATGCATCCCTGCACCTTTTCTCTCCAAAACATTGTCTTCAGCAAAATCCAACTACAACATGGGGAACCTACAGTTCTATGCTGTTAAATTAGCAGCCACCATTTTCCTGGTTAACCTGATTGCTGACTCCTTCATGGACACTGTCGTTCTCTGAACTGTCTCTCTGTTGACAGGCCTTTAGCTATCAACCATGGTTAGCCTTGATCACCATTTCCACCTGGACGATAATACTGTCCAGAGTGTTCCACCAGAGTCCTGTGTACTGTTTTGCTCAGATGGCTGTAAATAAATCCAGTTTTCTGTTTCAATCCAGTTCTCTGCTCTGGGGTCTGTGAGCAACCCCCATGTGCATCACCAAGGTCACTGGTCTTCTATACATTTACATTTTAAGCTATTCAGTGTCACTTTTGACTTATTCTAATTTATTATGGAAAATACAATGTGTATGTGACAGGAGGACCTTTGTGGCCGGGACGGCGGTAGACCAGAACTCTACCAGGTCAACCAAAGGGGAATTTCCCGTTAGCCAAGCTAGCAGGAACATCTTTTCAATCTGGACCTCCCCACCATTTTTGACTTTGTCCCGAAGTCACAGGTGCATTTAAGCATGTTCTGTGACTACCCACATCCTGCCGACAACGCCAATTGTGACCGGAGGACCTTTGTGGCCAGGACGGTGGTGGGATCGAACCCCCTTACTGCTTGAACTGAAGACCAGAACTCTACCAGGTCAGCCAAAGGGGAATTCCCCGTTAGCAAGCTAGCAGAAACAGCTTTTCAATCCGGACTTCACCTTGCTACATGTACATCAAACAAAATTTTTTTTATCAGATTGGATCAAATTGCACCAAATTAAAAGTCCAAATCAATATCATAGCCCCTGTGGCAGACTGTCGGAATGTTCAAGTTGTACCCTGACTCACGTTCTATGACTGCTGGGATACAATGTAAAAAAAAAAAAAAAGTTATAACAAGTTTATACATTTCAACTTATGCCATTTGGACAGTTGCACTGTTCAACCACTGACAAGTTACATACATAACTAAAAAAACTTTTTATGGGTAACATGTTTCAAAATACTTAAAAAATTGTAATCATTCAATTATGTTGTTTTATTCACGATATGTCAAATTTTGATTGGTGCCATTGCTATGCAGCTTAAAAATGGTAGCCACGCCATCTTGGATTTTTGCTTGGCTCATTTGCTAATTTTGAATATGCTAATAATGTTCTCACCAGGTTTCATGCTTGTACCATCATTTGAACAATTCTCATCAAACTAAGCAGTCTGCTATTTTACTAACAACATTTACTAACCTAATGATAGGTTTGTCGAGGAGCCATTTTAACAAAACTACCAACTGTGCCCGATGCTAATGTTGATGCAAACAGCTAGCAGGCATTTTTTGTTAATATGCACTGTAAGCAAGCAGAGTGGTATAAAGTCCTGCTGTTAAACTGCACACAGGAATACTACACTGTAGATACGGTACTATGAATAGTGCTGCTGTTTCTGTAAGAACAATACAGGAAAGCTCGCTGAAAGATGCAAACGGTCACATTTTAATGATTACATGCACAGGAAGCAAAAGCAGAAGTGACACGAACTGGGGTGAATTCCCTACAGATTGTGTCATTTGTATATTAATGCCTTGCTCCAAGGTGCCAAGACCATAGATCGAAGTAGAGGAGAAAATCTGGATCCTCTTTCAGTTCTGCTCAAAGACGCCGTGAGTTTGAAAGGGGCACCTTCTGATGGTAAATGTTACTGACGTCTCAGCGGGTTGGCAGCAAGGACTTCCCTCGTGTGGACGCACGTTTCTGTGTTTAAAAAAAAAAAAGTGGACAAACCCGAAGTGAACCCTCCTCTGCTTGTAAGTACTAAATGAGAACTTACGGTGAGATTTAAAAAGTTTAAATAAAAAAAAAAAAAAAACATGCAAATTTGGGTTTAGTGATCTCTGCAAACGTGTGGCACTAAAATACAGCAATGAGGCTTTAGGCAAGAGGTACATCAAAACAATTGACCGGGTGGAGTAAACATACACATTTTAATCAGTGGATCCTCGTTTTATGCCCTTATAATTTGGAGACTTAAACCAGGCTCTCATTGCCTATTTTGGGGCTCATTATCCAGAAAATACTGATGAGCTGCACAAAACGTGTGCTTGTGCACATGCACCACAAGACACTAATCCCATACAGGATGTACGGTGCTGCTATGGTTATTCCCACACGTTTCCACAAAGCTAAAATATATCCGAATGGTGCGGATCACTCACAGAGCTGCACACGTCCCTCCGTTCCTCTTGCACAGCCACTGCAGACCACTGCGCTTATGTTCACTCCCCACTCTAGTTCATTTCCACCCTGCTCCCATTTACTTGCTCACCAGTCACTCCAAAACAGAAAACAATCTGCTAGGTTTTTTTTTTAGCTTAAATTTGTAGCTTGGCATCAAAATAATCGAGCAGCCAAATCCACATTCAAGCAGACATGATTTATTTCAAAATGCACCAACAAAAATTTAAAGGCATCTGTAAAATTTAAGCAAAACATACAGTGTGAGCAGGTCCTGTACCACTCGGATATCAGAAAGTAGAGACATGTTTCAAGCTCGACATTTGTTTCACCTAATATGCGACCTCATGCTCCATCCAAAATCCGCACTCTCCACTCTGCTCAGGCGTTCAGACGTTTGCTAAATATTATTACATCGTGTTACTGCACATGTCCCAATGTCACAAAATTGTTAAATATGTTTAAAACTTTCCCGATTGTACACAATGTTCTACAACACTACTTTTACCACATATTACACCCATCTTTGGGCGCCACATGGGTATCCAATTTTGTGTGTATGTGCGCTCAAAATGTACATAAATGCGTTTGTAATATTGACAATGTGAGCCCGGCTGTAGACGATGATAGCAATTACTGCTTTTTATCATGTTAATCTAAATGTGATGAACTCAGTCATTGCATTGTTAAGGTGCCTCGGCCTTTGATTGCCTGTTATTCATTCTGGTTTCCCCATTTGGTTGATGAAGTAACCTAAAAGGAGGAACGTCTGTAAATGTGGATATTGCTGTGTAAGCAAATAAAAACTGCTGAACATTTTTAAAACATGAAGAAAAGCAGTTTCAAAACTCACTTTCTGAAGCGGTTCCTTTGTTAAATTTATACTTTTTTCATTTACACTTGTGCACGATGATCACTTTTTGCATCAGCATGATAAACCGTGGATACAAATGTTTAAGAAATGCCAGATTTCCCCTCAACAGCGCTGCAAAGCAGGAATGTCTGCTGCAAATCTTTTTTTATGCTTTCCCCCCCTTCTGTGGGTTACGTTAAGATGTGAGAACCAGTCAGAGGGCGCGTTCCCTGTGACACGCTTAGACACATGTTTATTGTGGAAACAAATATGACAGAACTTTTTCCCACCAACACACAAAACAGTCACTAGACTGTGGATAAGAGCTGGATGGTAAAACATGTTTTTGTCCCAGTCTGGGCTCAGGAATGACAGGAAACAGTTATAGTTAATCTATAGCATTAGAACTCTGCCTAACTGCTGGCCAAGCCTTCAGCGGGTAAAAAGGCAAAGCGTGGGCAAGACCGGCATGACCTGGGCGGGAGGAAGGAAGCTCGAAAGCAGCCCCCCTTTCAGAATTACCAAACGCGTTCAAGCTAACAGACCAACATTGTTTCAGATATTTTACTAAAGCATACTTATTGTGGGCTGTGTTTCGGTGGCTTGTGTGCAGGTATTAAAAATTATGACTGCATAGTGCTTCAGTAATCATGGCGTAACAGCGGAGCTACTGATACATGCTAATGTAAGTTAAATGATATGAAAATTTGACCCGGAAATACCGGTGTCGCCGACCTAACAGTCCCCCCCAAAAAATTGGTCCACCCTGCCGTCACTGCGCATGCATCATTAGCCGCGGTTCACGGATTATCACCTCGTTTCTGCTTCAAACTGCACTCCAGTCATCATCTGTCTCAGCAACAGATATCTGAAGCTTTAGTACAACATTCCACATAAATTCAGCATTACTTCATCATAAAAGACGGAGGAAGCGATCAAGCGACACAGCTACGCGGGCTGCTAGCTGTTGCATTCACTGGGTGTCTGTCATTTCAAAGAGTCACGTAATATTGCCTTGTTTCTGCATAAAATGGCCTCGTTTCTGCTTAAAACTGACTTTAGAATGATGTAAGAGGTTTTACCTTTATCATCTGATGGTTAATAACACTATGTAACAAATTTTTATTTTGTTCCTGGGTACACAGTGTGTTTTCCTAACCTGTTATGCCTTAAATAGATAGAAAATAGCTGTTATTCCACAGAAACTTTGCTTCTGTGATCAGGACAGTGATATTTTGAAATTTGTCTGTTTTCAAGAATATTCTCGATTCGCCTTCACTACTACTGAGTAGTCTTCTAGAATATTCTTTAACTGCTAGAACTGTCCAGAATTTTCTAGAAGTTTCCAGAATTATCTAGAAGTTTCAAGAAACTTTTAGAACTTTCTAGAACGTTAAAAAAAATAAAATCAATGTTTGTGCTGAATGTAGTCAGACTTTAGACATAAGCAGCTGAAATATAACACTTAGAAGCCAGGAACAAAAATTGTGTTACATAGTGTAATCACATTAATCCATTTAATCGCTTAGGGTGAAAAGACTCCGTCTCAGACCTGCTGCTGTGGTCCGAAATGACACATGCGCAGGCAGTGGAAGCAGGGCGGACCAATTTTTAGGGGGGTACTGTTCGGTCTGCGAAACCGGAGCACAGACTTCTGAAATGATCCGTTTCAAGTGCACAGCAACCCATATTACATCAACAATTTGAAATAAAATGGTCAGAAAGGACAGACACAGTTGGACCACAGCAGCTAGCAGCCACTACTAGCGGGGCTGTGGACACACCTCACCGGCACAGGCTAGCAGTCGCTAGTGACCACCAAGCCTCAAACTAGTTTATGGATTAAAATACACTAATGACCACCCCGTACAGATCTCATGAAAGGGGAAACTACATATGGAAACAAAACTGCTTTTTTGTACCAGGCTGTAATCATGTTTATTTCTGCTGTAAAGTTAGACATTTTAACTTGGGGAACTCTCCTTTGGAGGGCAGCATGGTGGCTTAGTGGTTAGCATTGTTGCGTCACAGCAAGAAGGTCATAGGATTGATTCCTACCTGTGGCCTTTTTGTGTGGAGTTGGCATGTTTTCCCGTGTTTGTGTGGGATCCCTCATCCAAAGACATGCAGGTTACGTGGATTAGAAACTTAAACTGTCCGTAGGTGTGCGTGCGGGTGTGAATGTGTTTTTCTATGTGGCTCTGCGACAGACTGGTGTCCTGTCCAGGGTGTACCCCGCCTCACGTCCCATGACTGCAGGGATAGGCTCCAGCGCCCCCACCCCATGACTCTTAATTACACTAAGTGGTTGAAGATGAGTGTGAGTGAACTCTTTTGAAGCCAGCCTCAAGTGGCCATTTAAAGAACTGACAGATTTTTCACTTTCGTGTTGGCTTCATTTTTCAGCACTGGAGGTTGGATGCTTGGTCGACACAGCATAGTGACACCCACACCTTTCAAGTGTGGCCATCAGAGGGTGCTGCAGACAAGGTGATGCAGTTATTACGCACTAAAAGCTACGACCATTCACGTTTTTGTTTGAAAACATACGGTACTTTGTCATGGAGTCAAGTTTTACCCGCAGCTAAAATTATTGCCACCTCCAATGTTGATGGCTGGATGGATCCATTGTCTGTCTGGGTGGTTGCCATCCAGGACCCAGGGTGGTTCTGTGGTGCGGTGGATGTAGCCATGTATGCCACTGAGGTGCTGTGCCAATCAGCACCTGGTGTTCAGGTTAAAACAAAATCAATAGGTCGTCTGATGCCTCACGATCAATACATATGCTTGGATCAAAGCCTTTGTTTGAAAGGGTGGAGTTAGAAAAGAAGCTAGATGACTGAATCTAAGCAACAGCAATATTATGAAAAAATGACTGGCTACATATTCTTTTTAAACCAGCAACCAACTATATCTTAAAACAGAAGCATTTACGGACCTTTATTTAAAAAAAAAAAAAGGTTCCTTTAGCATTTCAAACACTGGAAAAATAACAGAGAAAGAGGCAGCATAGCAGCAGGGACGCCATAAAGGTTACATAATGCAGCTTCAGTAAAAGACTACAGCCTTTAAACAGGACTTGGCCTTTTAAAAAACACTAACCTATGATCATCAAGACGCCCACACGCTGTCAGAGATCCTGTTGGCCCTGGACGCCTACTTTACTGGTTAAGGTCATGTGATGTTTCTCTGGAATGTTTGTTAAGAGGTGTTGGCTGAAGCAGCACGTTTCCAGGAAACCATTCAAATAATCAGATGACAAATACACAACAAGCAAAATGACCCCTAGATAAATACCGGCGCTTGAAGAAAAACTTAAATATGGTGCTGGATTAATAGAAATTTGAGATAGTGAGTTATAGCCAAAGACGCTTTTCTCACTTTACGAGTGATGATAGACAGAATTAGGAACAAGCAAGTCACAGGGATGGCTTAGAGAGAAAAAGACGGAAGTGAGGGGTACAGTGCATCCAGGAAATATTCACAGCGCTGCACTTTTTCCACATTTTTTCTAATGTTACAGCCTTATTCCAAAATGGATGAAATTCAGTGGAAACAGGATACACCTGAGCTCAGTTTTGAGCTTAATGGCAAAGGCTGTGAATACTTATGTAAATGTGATTTATTAAGGTTTTTTTTAAATAAATTTGCAAAAATCTCAATCTTACATAGTCATTATGGGGTACTGTATGTAGAATTTTGAGGTTTAGGTAGAAACTGTAGAGGACAGGGTGAGCTGGAGATGACGACCTTCTGTGGTACCTCGTCTGTTCTGGTACAGTCAGGAATCTCTTCCTCAGTGTTCAGTGTTTGGAATAGTGCGATTGTGGTAGACAGATGCGAGTAAGTTGGAACAAATGCCTCGGCAGCAAGTGGTTATCTTGGTACGTCATGAGCGTTTATCAAGCAAAGCAGCCTTATGTACATCTACAGAAACCGACAAGAATCTTTGGCATTCACATAACTACCTCTAGTGCTTGAGGAGAACAGGAAGAACTTAGAACAGATAAAAATAACTACAAATGTATTTTTATTTTAGTGCAGGCAGACAAGTCCAGACAGTCATGGGTTATAAAATAAAAAGGCCTTTTTTCCTGGAGCCATTGAACACATCTGTTTGCTACATTAGGGGTTTTCCAGCTCAAAATGCTGAGAAACACCTTTGAGACAGTTTCTTCATCAGTAAACACACGAGTGTTTGAATTTGGGTGTGCGACAAACATCAAAGATTAACAGATGCTACAAATCCTGTGTTTTGTCTGTGTAAACCAGAGGAATTAACCAGCGGTACGAGAACGAGTACGAGACTTCAAACACACACAGAAAGGACACAATCCAGCCTCTGTGACTGCATCTACACAGAACATTATCTCAGGCAACCACAAACATCACTGCAGTTTGCAGGCAGATAAACATCTGTGCAAAGGCGCATACGATATTGTAAGAAACGTCTCGTACGACTTAGAGAACCAGACGTGAGGAGGTCAGCTGCTCTGCGTGCGTGTTGCAGCTCTATGTCAAGGGTGCGGACCGCCTGTTTGTCTGGATGTTTCTCATTTACTTTGGAATGTTCCCACAGCTGTTGGTTAGCAACCATCACTTGGAAATGTACTGAGACTTTGAGCAAACACGCTCCACATCCTCCCTGGTACGTTCCCACACATGAACAACTCATCAAGGTTTTCGTACCAGATAGGACATCATGAAGCAGGATTTAACTGGTATTGTAGAGGACCCATTTGGGAAAATTTTGACAGAAGTCGTCTAATTGAGATTAGGTCTTTGTTTTGTTGCTAAACATAAAAAAGTGAGACAAAGGTTTAAATTTCATCACTAGGACAATACAAGTCTTACCTGAATTTCTCCCGGATACCGTAGTGTGAAGCAACAGAGTCTATCACTCTTCCTGGACAGGATACCAATCTGAGACAGGTTATTTCTCCAGACATGTCCAATACACATTTACAGCTGGGTGAACTGAGACAATGCAGTGAAGTATCTCATCCAAGGTCACAGATAGGTAGCGTGACTGGGATTTGAAACCCAGGTCTATATACTGGCAGCACTCTGAGATGGCTGCTAAGGAGGAACCTGAATGGTGGTGATCCAGGATTTTTCCTCAGAATACTTGGATTAAAGGTATAATCCCTTTGGATTTTTTTAACAATTAAAATAAATTTTTAAAAAAGATTTTCTTTGGTAACAATTTTATTCCTTAAAGGTATAGTGTCACCATTGCCAATATGATCAAAATTCATGCTGTCGAGAAACAATTTAGAATTTCAACCCCCGAGGGGGGGAAATTCAAATGATCAGATACTATGACCAACATTTGGTAGGTTTAGAAGTAATTTACAAGAAATGTGATGGATGTTAACCTAAGATGGGTCACAGGTAATATCACAACATCACACATGCACACGCACTTGCTCCTGCAATCAGTCTGCATGGCAATGAAGGAAAAGACAATATTCACTATGGAATTCCAACCAGATAAATGTCCTCTTCATTAAAATGAGCTGTAACTTTGTAACATGTTACAAAAATAAACCAACATTATTAATGCTCCAATTTTGGTAGAAACTAAATCTTCTCAGTTTTTGTGAAATTTGAAAGGCACGATAGCTTTAATATTCAACTAAAGACTTCAAAATCCTACATCGGTGATATGCTCAAAATCCATCTTGTCTGAAAACAATTCTGGATTTTGACCAACGTGAGCTAAAATCCAGAGACAAGACAACATGACAAAGCAGGGAAACAAGTTTTCCAGTATGTCTTTTCAAGGGTCAAAGGTCTTTGGACCTTTGTTCCTGCTCTAAATTGCTATAAGGCTCTGGTTCTAGAGTGAGGCTTTAAAACACAAAGTTCCCAGTTATCCCCCCAGTTAGGCACATTAAGACATTCAGGAGCTTTAAATGTCACAACAACAAAAAAAAATTCTAAAGAATTTGTTGATGAGCTGGAATTTTATCTATCCAGATTATGCAGTAGGAGTTCTGCAATCCTGGGCTTCAAATTCAGCAAATAAAGATCAGCTGTGTTATAGAAACCATGTGACACTATTTTTTTTGGGAGGGAGGTTGTTATTACATTTCTGACACTTTTGCATTCATATGTAACATACATGAAGTCTTTATTAAAACATTAAATGGCCAAAAAAGTTTCACAAACAAAGCTAGTATTATGACAGAATGTGGATCAGTGAACAAACCACATTAACATATGAGTACACATAATCAGAAATATCCCTCTTCCTTGTTTGAGGCAAACCAGTCAAATCAGCTCTGTTCAAATTATCGTCACATCATCATCAGTCCCGTGGGTCAATGTGGCGGCCTAAAGTCCCGACACTGAGGGTGTTTGAAACTACATCTCAGCTAGAAATGTTGGAAGCAACTCTTAAATGTTGGTCTCTTTAGCCTTTATGAACTCCGTTATACAGAATACAGGTGAGAAAATTGAAATCATTGGACGATAAAACCAAAACCCACATCCAAACATTTTACGACTAACGGCAGAAATTAAGTCATTTGAACTGCATCGAAGAGCTTAGCTAACACGCTAACCTCAGTTCAGGTGATTATTAAATCTTTTGGGGGGTTAAGTGGTGCTTCCGATAAGTTTGCTTTGGTGCGGCCATTCAAAATTACGACCCGCTTATTTCCTCGCTAACGATGGATTAACATGGCCTAACGTCATCAACCTACTGATATAGCTACTACAAACGCTAATGCCATAAGCAGACAAAATTACATCATAAAATAATTTCACATGACGCAAATACTGACGCACACATGCACATCTTTGATGATTCGTTCTGAGATTTAACTAGACAACTACCATATTCTTACTGGTATCTGTAATAAAATATCCAAAGCTCGAGGGCCACGCTCGTAGTGTGTTAGGATAACGGGGCTTTGATGCACAGTGAACGTGATGACGAACACGATGATGGTGTCTACAAGACAATAAACACACGTTGAAGTTATACCACTGGCTTGGATACGTTTTCATTTCTTCAACTTGCTTCAGCAGAGTCTTGTGCAACAGTACATTCAATGATTATGACAATAATCACTGTTTTCCCACAATCAATGACCGCACCTGTGGCCAATAATTACCGAGTCTTTTTCAAACAGTTCATTCTCGACTAATACAATATGGTCACTGTATTTATTCATTCATTTATCTATCCATCCATCTATCTATCTTTTGCATTAGGAATTCTAACCTATGGGTATTCCTGCTAGTTTGGAAAATTTGCACGATTTCATAATCATATCTTGACAGTCGTCTTCAAAGCTACTGAAGTTTATATGCACTGGCACATTTTAAAAGCCCACGTATGACTTTCAGTTCATGTATGACAGTAATTTTGGGTCTATTTAACACTGTTAAGCCACCATAAAGGTTGAAACATGAAGTGACTGATTTCACCCATCAGGGTCAAATACAACAACATATTTTGAAAGCATTCATGTATGATGTAATGGGTCCATCATGTTCATGTAATTATGGGTCCATCGAGAAGCCTTAAGACATGTAAGTGATCAAACATTAAGTCTGATTTTTAACCTTCAATGTCACTCAAGATCAAATCCTCAATATGATATTGTGAAAATGAGCAATACCTTTACATTTTTAATTCCACATTAAACACTTTAAATTCAGTTCACTTTTACTGAGGAACATCAATCGAGGGCAGACTGCCATAAAATTAGGCACAGGTTTTATACTGGCCAGACATTCAGGGCGTCTCCTGTCAATGATCACAGATAAAACGCTGTCGTCATCGTTACACAACCACTTTTTAGCACCCACAAATTCTAACATGCATATAATTTTTTTTGTCATGGCAGATATTAATCATAAGATGTTACGTTCTGTCTCAAGTCACTGCTGATAGCATGTGAGCGTCTGACAAATACGATCACCCACTGAAAGGTGAACTGTTCCAGTGATGAGCTCAGCCAATTTGTATTTTTCATTGCTGATAATTTGCACAGGTTGTTTACTTAAAACAGAATAAATGACATAATTCACGCAGTGTCTCGCCTCAACATAAGGAACCACCACATCGTCACTGCTATTACAACAGAAGTAAACCAGTCACTTGATTTCAGGAGAGAACACTGCGGGCTTGTACAATCTCACACAATGATCCTACCACGTGTTTCTGTCCAGAATTGTTCTGAGAGATTCTTCCTCATTCCATTTTTTTTTTAATTTATGCATTTATTTTGTTCCAGCTCACGCTGACCAGCTCCTGTGGCCGTTGTAACAAAAAGTTTGGACACAGCTAATAGTTTTGGGCAACAAATAGTGCTCTATTTAATGTACTAAATAAAAACTGCAGTTATACCGCATTCACCCTGCAGCCTTTATAACCTCCGTGCAGCCGAAACAACTGGAAGAACTCCGGTGTTATATTACAAAATGTTCCTTCAGGTTCAACGTTTGAATCCTTCAAACACACGGTAGTCCTGCTGCACTAATGCAGCACAGGATGAAGTAAGACACAAACTGTCTCTAAGGACCACCTCGGTCCTGTATCTGTCTCACTGTGCACACCTCTGGGTGCTGCAGGTACCATTCAGACACAATCTGCCCTGAATGTGCTCGCAGTGGGAGCACAGGACTAAATACTGCATCTGTGACAAGTACTTAGCATCAGGTTCAGCATACATGCTGCGGGAGGCTGTGTAGTGTCTGTGCTCCAGATGCAGAACCCAGAAAGACGGGTACCAGCCTCAGCAGGTCTCTGAGAGGGATGCCCAGCTGGCTGCTACGTGACAATAAATCCCCGAGTGAAGTGCAACCTGCAGGAGAGAGTGCAGAGAACGTTTCAGAGCTGAAAGCAACAGGAAAGGGTTCATAAATGAAAGGCAAACACTTCAAAAGCTATTTCATGTGGTTTTGAGACTGTGTGGCTGTATTCATGGTTCAAACAGTCTGATCCAAAAGTATTTGGACAGATGTGACTTACCCTATAGTCACATTAGCTAGAAATAAGGGCGAGAAGCATTTGGCCTCTATCGCTTGATGGGCGTTCTGGGGGCGTGGCCAACTTGTACTTACTTGATGTTACTGTGCAGAATGTTTAATGATAGATTATAAAGCACAGAAAAACCCAACACTGCCGCTATACGTTTTTAACTTCATGCGTGACTGCTTAACGAAACCAAAGTTTAGCCACGTGACAGTAACGTTCCTGTACTGCCAGTTAGCATGCTGACGTCTCCATAAAAGGTCTTGTAAATCACTTCAGAGGTGTTACCTGGTTACAAAAAGCATTTATTTAGAGTTAGAAATCTATTTCTCACTAACTTTAACAAAATATATGAGAAAAAATGCCAAAAATATGAGATTTATAAAGAAATACAGCTGTTTCAGAGCATTTTCCGCCATCTTGATTATTTTGTCTCTTGCCGATGTAAAACGGCCACTCTGATTGAAAATGAATGTCAAGCCGTCACTTTGCCGCTGTCGTTTGTAACTAATGTGACCGTACAGTCATACTTTGGTGCGATATACAGTCTGGAAAATACAAGTCTCCGAATTCATTTACAACTATCATTAAGAAACAAAATCTGTGAGAAAAGCCACCAAGACACATATGACAGTTCTGAAGATGTTACAGGCTCCTGTGGCTGCACGTGGAGAAATGGCACATACTCCTATACAGGAGACTGTAGCCTGTATTCAAATCTTTCTCTGCTCCAGTCCACCATGACGTGGAGTTTAAGTGGCTGCAGATAGGTGGCGCTGTCAGGTGCATGCGTTTGTCTCACCGTCCAGTTGTGTGTTCACATTCCTGAGGCAGGGGATGGAGCGGTACACCAGGAAACAGGCCAACATGACAGACTGGGCATCCTTAGAAAGGGGCTCCCCCATCATGTAGGAGCGCAACACTGAGCTGTTGTCTGCAGGAGGAAATAAAAACAGGCTGAATGTGTTTTTTTTTTCCATATATGTTTGGTGCGAAATACCTGCAGTCATCACTGGAGCAATTGTAAGAAAAATGACTTAAATAGAAGCCCAAATTATACGTGTATTAATTTCATACAAAATGTCACGTTGTGAAGTGAAGCAGCTGATCGGTTAAAGACGCTTGTCTGTGTGAACAAACGTCAGCGTTTAATTGAAGATATAAGAAACCGTAACTGAAGTGGCTCCTTTTACAAATCAAAGTGCATAATTATGCTCAACAGTAAAGTGTCAGAACTGTATCACAATAAAAAAAAAAATTAGACTTCAAAATCAAAATATTTGCAAAATAAGCAGGACTATGTCTGTTTTTCCACAAAGGCAAAAAGACTCCGTTTCATAGATTCTTTTTTTTTTTTAAATAAATGATTTAAACTGGCTTTGTGAAAGCACTGGTTTGTTTGAGCGGTTTATAAATTCCTAACCTGAACGATCCACATTGTGTGTTCCCACACCTCAGTGTGTGAGCCACCGATGGAATGTACACACGACAATGTGACTGTGCCACGCCCTGTCCTACAAACATGTTAAAACACATCCACGCTCTGAGATCAAAATCCACACAGTGAAATTTATGCATGAAGAATCATCCTGGAAAATAAAATAAACTGCAAACAAGCACAAAACTAAGCAGTAGAATCCTACATTAAATCTGTCATTCTAAATTAAATGTGTGGGGCAGCTGCTCGTTAGGAACCCAGCAGCACAACAAGCACACAGTCTGCACTAACCCACGGCAAACCTGGACAAATGTCCACAAGTTTGTCAACATATGAAGTTGTTCTCCAGAAGGCTTTTAACAAAAGGACAGTTCAATAATTCTGACCTTTGGACCCCAAAATCAAGAGGCTTTTTGGGGTCATCATGCATAACACACATACCAAGTTTGGTAACAACCAGGCAACTAGGAAATAAATTACTGCGGTCAGAAGATTTTTCTTTTAACAAAGTACACGCCAGTGACATTGACCTTTGACCCCCAAAATCTACAGGCTTCATGGGATCACTACACATAATGTATTCACCAGGTTTGGTGACAATCAGGCAAAGTACAACTGAAGAAATCTTGCTCAGTGAGTGCAAGTGACGTTGCACTGACTGACTCACGACTGTTGGCACATAGTAACATCGAGGCCACTGGCTGCGCTGTGGAAAAAAAGCATATGTACGACTGCATTTTATTTAATTTAGCTTTTTCAGAGGTAGTAACTACACCGATAATAACTTATTGTACAATATACGGACACAACTTCAGTCATTTTTATCGAGTTCCGATACTTCCCTTTGCATTTGCATGTGCAATTGTTTACATAATAATGTCACCAACATTTTAGCTAGAGGATGCCAGGTACAGGTTTAGGAACATGCACATTAGAGGGACAACGTAGGTAGAATTGTTTGGAGGCAAAGTCAGAGAGAAGAAGAGACAGATGTTTGAGTATGTGCAGAGGAGGGATGGAGTGAGTGAGAAGGATGCTGAGGCATGCAGGTGGGAAAAGGAGGCCAAAGACCAGACCAGGTTAATGGATGTGGTGAGAAAGGGAATATAGGACGCTGGGAAGACAGAGGAAGACACAGAAGACAAGGTGTGATGAGACAGATGATCTGCGATAACAACCCCTAATGGGAGAAGCTGGAAGAAGACATCCAAGCCAGAATAATTAAGATGAATGTTTAACTAATTAATATATTGTGCTGTTTAACATATCTGGACATGCTTCAACTCCAGTGAAGGAGCAATATGTCCACTGCTGACCCCCTGCCCCTCCTAACCTGTCAGCCACCTGTCCAGCACTACATCCACTTTGTTCTTCATGACAGGCAGAAACTCTGAGGTGAGCAGGGCACCGTGGCGGCTGGAGGGTCCCCGAAGCATCCTGCTGTCCCAAAGTTCAACCACGAGGCGCAACTGCCACAGGGTGAAGGTCTGGAGCACGTCTCCTGTCTGCAGAGCAGCCACAGCCTGGAAACCACCAGCAACATCATGAAGACATCATCAGCGATACTGCGTCCAATATGGATGCTTAAGGCATCTGGAAAGTATTCACAGCACTGCACTTTTTCCACATATTATTATGTTACAACATTATTCCAAAATGAATGAAATTCATTATTTTCCTCAAAATTCTACACACAATACCCCATAATGGTAATGTGACAAAAGTTCTGTTTTGTGTTTTTAGACTTTTGCAAATTAAAAAAAAAAAGAAAATAATAATAATAAAAAACTCAGAAATCACATGTACACAAGTATTCACAGCCTTTGCCACAAAGCTCAAAATTGAGCGCAGGTGCAACCTGTTTTCACTGATCATCTTTGAGATGTTTCTACAGCTTAATTGGAGTCCACCTGGTGTAAATTCAGTTACTTGGAAATGATTTGGAAAGACACACACCTGTCTACATATAAGCTCCCACAGTTGACAGTACATGTCTGAGCACATACCAAGCATGAAGTCAAAGGAAGTGTCTGTAGACCTCTGAGACAGGATTGCCTCAAGACACAAATCTGGGGAAGGGTACAAAAACATTTCTGCTGTTTTGAAGGTCTCAATGAGAACACTGGCCTCCATCATCTGTAAAATGCAAGACATTCAGATCCACCAGGACTCTTGTTAGAGCTGGCTACCCGTCTAAACTGAGCAATAGGGGGAGAAGGATCTTAATCAGGGAGGTAACCAAGAACCCGATGGTCACTCTGTTAGAGCTCCAGCATTCCTCTGTGGAGAGATGAGAACCTTCCAGAAGGACAACCATCTCTGCAGCAATCCACCAATCAGGCCTGTATGGTAGAGTGGCCAAATGGAAGCCACTCCTCAGTAAAAGGCACATGGCAGCCCACCTGGAGTTTGTCAAAAGGCACCTGAAGGACTCTCAGACCATGAAAAACAAAATTCTCCAGTCTAATGAGACAAAGGCTGACCTCTTTGGCATGAAAGGCAGGCTTCATGTTTGGAGGAAACCAGGCAACATCCCTACAGTGAAGCATGGTGGTGGCAGCATCATGCTGCGGGGATGTTTTTCAGTGGCAGGAACTGGGAGACTAGTCAGGATTGAGGGAAAGATGAATACAGCAAAGTACAGAGACATCCTGGATGAAAACCTGCTCCACTGAACTCATGACCTCAGACTGGGGTGACGGTTCATCTTTCAGCAGGACAATGACAAAGCCAAGATATCAAAGGCATGGCTTCAGGACAACTCTGTGAATGTCCTTGAGTGGTCCAACCAGAGCCCAGACCTGAATCTGATTGAACATCCCTAGAGAGATCTGAAAATGGCTGTGCACTGACGCTCCCCATCTAACCTGATGGAGCTTGAGAGGTGCTGCAAAGAGGAATGGACAAAACTGCTCAAAGATAGGTGCACCAAGCTTGTGTCATCATATTCAAGAAGACCTGAGGCTGTAATTACTGCCAAAAGTGCATCAACAAAGTATTGAGCAAACGGGGAAGATGCTCATCATGACATGTGCTTGTAGAACAACAATAACCAGCTAACAACTAACTCATAATAAAAAGTACTCACCCTCAGCAAAGAACCATGCATCTGTCCAATCTGCTACCACAGATAAGGGTTTTTTTTTTGTCTTTAATGTTTAAATCAACAAAAATAGTTTGCTTCAAAGGTGCTGGGGTGACACTGCAGCATCTTTCTGAAAAGTTGTGGGATTTTCAATTTAAAAGCGCTTGAACAGTGGGTGGAAAAAAGAAAAAAAAAAAGATCTGCTCTGAAGAAAAAGAAAAGACAAAAAAAGGTGTTTTGTCTGGAGGTGGCTGCTTTATAGACACATGGCCTAATTCACCCATTAGCTCTTCTCATGTCATAAATCTCATTAAACCAAAACATTTGTGAGGTGGATAATCTAAAATTTATATTAACACTGCAGATATTATGGAAATAGTTGTGTGTGTATGTTACCTGCTCAATGGCGATGTATGTGGGTAACATCTCTGGACATTCCTGAGTGACGCACTCGTACAACATGGCTAAGAACAACAGCAGGGTGTCCTCTCTCTACACAACACAGACACACAGAGACGGGTTGATGTGTGAATTACATTCATTCTTTGCAATCTGACAGCTCCACCTACTATAAATGTGTCCAGACCCTGATGAAAGCTCACCTCTCAATCCAAAATAATTTATGATAAACTAGTTTATATTTTGTTATTATAATGAACATTCTAAATGGTTAAACATGCCTTTTGGTCTAGTGGTTAAGGTGTTGGGCTTGAGTCCAGAAGATCATGGGTTCAAATCCCCGCCTGACTGGAAAATCACTCAGGGCCCTTGGGCAAGGCCTTTAATCCCCTATTGCTCCTGGTGTGTAGTGAGCGCCTTGTATGGCAGCACCCTGACATCGGGGAGAATGCAAGGCATAATTGTAAAGCGCTTTGAGCGTCTGATGCAGATGGAAAAGCGCTATATAAATGCAGTCCATTTACCATTACTCCTGACTGACTTACAGTAATACTAAATCGGTGCATTCTGCATTTCTTGCTCATACAATCAAACAATTTAAACTGAAGCAGTGGAGTTTATTTGGGTGCCTCAGATTATATCAATTCCTCTTATTAATGCCTGCATGTTTTCCTCACAGTTCAATGTTGCAAGCACATGTTCGAGGCCACGTCTGATGTCACGTTGTCGGAAACTCTGTTTCCAGCAACAAGTAAAACGGTCCTGTAAACACATGTAGGCCCACATATGTCCACAGAGAAGACTGATCAGGTATCCATAAGAGACGCACACACACACACAAAAAAAATACAGCATCCATGTCTTTCCCACTTAGACAACAAATCCCCCCCCCCCCCAAACGACTGATGTGTAAGATGCAACCTTATTCAAATAATTTCACACCAAATCAACTGTGACACAGCAACAATTATCAACTGTGACAGGAAACACAACTTGTCTCAATTATCAAGAACTCCAACTTCCTCAACAATTTCAATACAGAAAATGGATCCGATAGAGAAAGAAATGTGAGAAGTTGTTTTAGACGAGGAGTGACTCTACTGATAAATGGCAGCAACATTAATATTATGGTAAAAATTACAAATTTTCTTCCATTTCACTGTGCAAACTGAAACCAATGAGCTGTGTGCAACCACACAAATTAATGTGGAGCTGCTGCAAAGGAGCCTGTTAGTTCAGAAAATGGCATCAAGTGACTCACAAGCAGAAAAAGCACCACTCACGACGATGTCGACAATCGATTTTAACTTGATGTAAAAGGCATTAAATAAGCAAACAGCTGCTCAGAATCTGCACACACTACGGCTGAGATAAAGACAGAAAACCTGCATAACAAAAATTTGGTAGGTTAGTGTCATTCTGGAATGCAGAAGTGAGTGAATTTACTTATGTACATCTCAGGTTAAAAATCATGTAATACTTTTTTAAATCTGTCTTACTGTATGCACACTGGACTCACTCTTCCCACTGAATATACTGTATGTGTCTCACAATGTACACAGTATTTCTATTATTTTTCCATCTGCCAAACATAGGTATTTGTGTTTCTTTCGATTTGCACTTTACTTTGTCCTACTGCCCCACAATTCTATTATCACAACTGTGACACTGCACATTTCTCCATAAATAAAGGAAGGTCATATTTGAATAGTAAAGCTTCCTGATCCTCTCCAAGATCTGGCTTCCATTATTTTCCAAGTAGAACTTACTGTAATTCCTGACTAAAACAGCATTCTAATCCACTAATGATTTTTCCGCAAATCTGATTGGTTAATTGTGTGAGATTTCAGACCGTATAATATCGGGTATAAGGTCGCAAAATATTCAACCGTTTCAAGTTTAATGTATTACTCCGCGCCCTGAGCAGCCGCACGCTGCTATGCAGATGTCAATAATGGTGCTGTTAGCTGAGAGCGAGAGAAAATCGCATACCAATGATAATGCCAAAATGGGTGAATTTAAGCTACCATACAAAAGTATTGAGTATATTCTGATACAGAACAATTGTTTCACATTTGATGGATTAGTCTGCACTCTGACTGCTGAGCGACACTGCCTCAACGGTAAACCTCGCCGATCAAATTACCTACAGAAAAATAAACCATGCAAATGATGGAAATGGATTACAATTGGAATGACCCCCCTTGTGTCTGATGATTTGCAGGCGTTCATGCTGGTTATACGATCACAAATTGAGCTTTACAGATATATTTATGGTTATTCCCTAAATATCATATCCTCCTGACTACTTTCCTGGTAGTTAGTTAGTTAGTAGTCATGTGTAGATGCTTATCATATGGTTGAGAATCAATTGTGTAATGAAGCACCATTAATGATGGGAATGTCTGCTACCAACATAGATGGACATAACCACAATATCTGCAGTCTGCTCACTTGACTGCATACCAGCCATTTTCTGACAAAGCGGATGACTGCTGAAGTGACTGTTTCATGTACCTCAATCAGCAAGTAGAGAAAAGCTTTGGGTGAATGCTCTCCTGTGGATGGATGCACAACATCTTGAGTGCTTGAAAGCAAGTTTGTCTTAGATAAAGACTGGAAAAACAAAAAGCGGGGTCTTCACTGGATTTATTTTGTTAATAAGCCATGGTTTGTCTCCAGATTAGCCCTGTGTTCTTTTCCATCTGGGTCCTGTTAGTGAACCTGTTACATACACTTCTTCTCAGTGAATTACAGGGTCCATCAGGGATGTGTTCTGGGCCCTATCATCTTCAGTACTAACATAGAACAGGTGTTGGGAACAGACACGGAGTCGAGTCGTTGCAGGATGGAGACAGGCTCATCGGCTGAACGCTCATCACTGGTTTCCGTAGTGTGAATAGGATAAGAGTCTACGACTCCCTCTCAAAGGGACACTCATCTATCACAGGTTACTCGCAAACTAAAGTGTAACCCGTGGGAAATTATTGCAAGTATGTTTTGGCCAGGACAGACGGATGGACGAACAGCGTTTTGATGTCCCCTGCCGGAGTGACAGGGGACAATAATGCATGGCGTTACTAGCAAAATATTTTAAATATAAACTAACAGAGTTACTTTAGATAGATACCAATACACTCATAGCGTCTGTTTCTATAATAAAATACCAGATTTATAGCTTAGCCTACTAACTATATTTAATTTTACTACTAGTCTACATACTAAATTACCTATACTACAATCTTCTCCTGTGATGTCTTATCCTTCTTATGTCTTATTACTTATTATATTATATATACTTTTTTATTGAGCCACTTGGGTGGGTAGGGAGAGTTCCCATGGGATAAAAAAGCTTTTTGACCTACCATCCCTGGTTCTCAAGACCAGGCACCTAAGTGGCCCTACTCTACTCCTTTCTACTCTCCTATTTTACTCTTCCTTTTTAGATATTTAGATATACCTTTATATACTACTATAGTTCCACCTCACAACTGGAATATAATATATACTCGTAAGATATATCTTACTGAATTTTCATGACAAATGCAATGTTTGACATTATATAATGGCTGAGTGGATCCTTGTCATTTGTTTGGTGCTTTGTATGTCACATGACATGGATTATTCATCCCATTTGTTTCATTGCATTTAGAATGCAAATTTGGTTCCATATGTTTGGTACCATTGCACTCTACACACACCTACACACAGCGCGCGCACACTCACACACAAAACAGTGAAAACCTGGACTAATTTCTGAAGTGATTTTTTTTTTTTTTTTGCTACACTGAGGATGTACACACATGCACAAGCGGCGACCTGGTTGTGTGAACGCACACACACGCGGGACAATGACACAAGTGACACGACGATTTGAGTGAGCTAACTGACAGTGCTAATTCTTGCTGTGTGCTAACACACACAAAATCCACTCTGCCGTAAGCCGTCTGGATGCATGAAGGGCTGTTCAGATGAAAAGCTGATGTGAATTTTGGTTGGACTGAGGAGCTACACAGTCTTTTTTTTATCATGGAAGTCCGCAGTCAGTGCACAGCATCACCGGACTACACGTCACAATTTGGACTTTAGCAGCAGTGGAACACCAAAATGTAAGTCCCTTTTCTGTTGTTAATAAATTAATAAAATATAAAATAACAAGGATCTATTTTAGCCGTTTTATATACAAACAAATAATGAATGTTTTTACATTCTTTCAATGGAACAAAGCTGGAACAAACCCTTGAACTCTGCTTCGCCTTGTTCAATGGTTTGTTCCAGCTTTCACCTCATTCGTACCATTGAACTCAAACATTCATTATTTGTATATCATCCACTGCAAAAATCACCCTTGGAAATGGGAAATGTCAATAATCAAACATGAAAGATACTTCACACAACAACAGGTGTAATAAACATTCAGTAAAAAAAAAAAAAAAAAAAAAAATAGTGCGACACTGTGCATATTTAGGGTCTGCTCCTTTCTCTGCCCCTGGCCAATGCAGTGTCTCTACATCTGAAGTTGGTCCCCGGGCACCGGACTGTGGCTGCCCACTGCTTCTAGTGGTTGGATTGTGTATAACTGTAATTAGGATGGATTAAATGTAGACAAATTCCATTGTACAATCACAATAAAAGGCTTTATCCTCCATTTATTTAATATGAAGAAGTCCACAGTCAGAGGTATGGTTTGTGCCCCCCATATCACTTCACGCTGTGAAATTACACAATCCAACTATGTAGGTGTCTCACCCCACCAGCAAAGTGTGTCTGTCTGTCAGGTGGGTCCTCTGCCATAATTTGATCATTTTTAAGCATGCACACATCTAATTTTTTTCATGCAGGTACACAAAATTAAAGTATCAGGCGATACCAAACCAATTCAACATCTTTTTTTAAAGCATTCCATTTGCACTGAGTGTTGATTGTGATTTAGATTAGGAACTGAAAAAAAAATCTGAGATGACTCAAAGATGACTCGAAGAATTGCATCTTTGGATGTATGTTATCACGTATGTTCTGCGTATTAAAAAGCATGATGCTGCAGCTATAAATTACTTCTACAAATGGAGTTTTACACCAACTTCAATTTTAGACATTTAACCCGATAACATTTATGACACTGAAGAGGAATTTATGTGGTGCACTGGGATTTATACCTTCGCATTATATGTTAAACTCACATGTTTCATTCCATCAGAGGATTTGCAGAACAACTCGGCAAAGGAGACCAAAGCAGGTTCTGAGGTATATGTGGAGATAGGCTGTGGAAATGCAGAAACGGACAATGAAGCCCAGAGCATTCGTTCACATTAGTTACATTACTGAATTCAAAAACCACCTACAGTCAGTATAAGGGAACATTGAAAAACAACAGCAAAAAGACACAAAGTGAGAGAGGAAAAAGAAAGAAAAGACTAGGAAAGAGAATTAAAGGAGTAAAGAAAAAGAGCAGAAACGTAAGAATGGTGGTCCTGTATGAGGTAAAAGTAAGGATGAGGTTAGGATAAGGCAGAAAAACAGAAAAATAAAAAAAGTGAACTTTTTCTCCTCCTGACTCTCCAGGAATGCACATCAACAGCGTGCACAGAATCCACGAGAAAAGCAGCAATAGTATTTGAGCCACACAACTGTCCAAGTAACAACCTGCCAAGATCTGACACAATCCAACACAAGGGAGTGGCTCAGTTACATTCTGTTCCATCTTCCCTGTGTCTTTGGTACATCCATTTTTTACATGTGTGTATGGTTCAAAATCAATGAAAAACACAACCTAAAACAGATATATTACTGGTATGACGCATTTATTTTGACATTTCCAACACCTGCAATGAGGCCTGTCAGCACACAATACTTCACTCTGCCAAAAATAAAATGGAACAAATACCAGGTGTTAGTAGATTAAGACTTGATTCCAAATCTGTATAATCCACTTCCTGAATGAAAAGAGACATGGCTAAAAAGAAAATAAGAGAAACTAGAAGAACACTTAGAGTGTAACTACAGCATAAGATATGACCTAAAACTAATATCACAGCATTTTTACATTTTCTGGACAGTGACGGTATTATATCACTATATTACTAGTTTTCACCCCTTTAATAAACAGGATTATCTTTATTTTCAAATCCGCTCCTTCAAAGATAAAATCTGGATAAAAGCATTTCATGTATCAAAGGTTTTTACAGTAGTGGAGGTCGTCTCAAAAACTACAGTAGTGTAGTTACAGTAGTGTTCAGAATAATAGTAGTGCTATGTGACTAAAAAGATTAATCCAGGTTTTGAGTATATTTCTTATTGTTACATGGGAAACAAGGTACCAGCAGATTCAGTAGATTCTCACAAATCCAACAAGACCAAGCATTCATGATATGCACACTCTTAAGGCTATGAAATTGGGCTATTAGTAAAAAAAGTAGAAAAGGGGGTGTTCACAATAATAGTAGTGTGGCATTCAGTCAGTGAGTTCGTCAATTTTGTGAAACAAACAGGTGTGAATCAGGTGTCCCCTATTTAAGGATGAAGCCAGCAACTGTTGAACATGCTTTTCTCTGTTAAAGCCTGAGGAAAATGGGACCTTTAAGACATTGTTCAGAAGAACAGCGTAGTTTGATTAAAAAGTTGATTGGAGAGGGGAAAACTTATACGCAGGTGCAAAAAATTATAGGCTGTTCATCTACAATGATCTCCAATGCTTTAAAATGGACAAAAAAACAGAGACGCGTGGAAGAAAACAGAAAACAACCATCAAAATGGATAGAAGAATAACCAGAATGGCAAAGGCTCACCCATTGATCAGCTCCAGGATGATCAATGACAGTCTGGAGTTACCTGTAAGTGCTGTAACAGTTAGAAGACGCCTGTGTGAAGCTAATTTATTTGCAAGAATCCCCCACAAAGTTCCTCTGTTAAATAAAAGACGTGCAGAAGAGGTTATAATTTGCCAAAGAACACATCAACTGGCCTAAAGAGAAATGGAGGAATATTTTGTGGACTGATGAGAGTAAAATTGTTCTTTTTGGGTCCAAGGGCCGCAGACAGTTTGTGAGACGACCCCCAAACTCTGAATTCAAGCCACAGTTCACAGTGAAGACAGTGAAGCATGGTGGTGCAAGCATCATGATATGGGCATGTTTCTCCTACTATGGTGTTGGGCCTATATATCGCATACCAGGTATCATGGATCACTTTGGATATGTCAAAATACTTGAAGAGGTCATGTTGCCTTATGCTGAAGAGAACATGCCCTTGAAATGGGTGTTTCAACAAGACAATGACCCCAAGCACACTAGTAAACGAACAAAATCTTGGTTCCAAACCAACAAAATTAATGCCTCGCAGATGTGAAGAAATCATGAAAAACTGTGGTTATACAACTAAATACTAGTTTAGTGATTCACAGGATTTCTGAAAAAGCAGTTTGAACATAATAGTTTTGAGTTTGTAGCGTCAACAGCAGATGCTACTATTATTGTGAACACCCCCTTTTCTACTATTTTTTTTTTACTAATAGCCCAATTTCATAGCCTTAAGAGTGTGCATATCATGAATGTTTGGTCGTGTTGGATTTGTGAGAATCTACTGAATCTACTGGTACCTTGTTTCCCATAGTTGTTGTTGGCAGTTTCCTCGCTTGCGAGGATAGTGGGAAGGCCTTTTTTTTTTTTTTTTTTTAAGCTTATTTTCTACAAGCCCTCTGGTGGCTGAAAAGTCTGATGCGGAATGCATAAGACCTGTTACACTTGGGGCAAATGAACACTTGAGTAGGCTGGGCTTGTGCTGCTGCCCACTCTTTCTGTCTTTGACGCTTCTGGCATGAGGCCTCACTTCTTTATGTCTCAAACTTCAGGCTGGCAGATTTGATGCTGGAATGCCAGCTGAGTCTATCTATAACTAGATGCTGCCATGACTGATGCTGAATGCCTGCAAGGGAGAGCTGTTTCTTCAGCTGGTCCTTATAGCGCTTTTTGGGGGCCCCTTGGTTTCGTCTCCCTTCCTTGAGCTCGCCAAAGAGAATTAATTTCAGCATGCGTGTATCATCCATCCTGGCTACGTGACCTGCCCAACGAAGCTGTTGTTTGAGTATAATAGACTCCATGCTGGGCAATTTGGCTCTGGTAAGGATGTCCTCATTTGAGACGTAGTCCTGCTACTTGATCCCGAAGATGTGTCGGAGACAACGCTGATGAAAGCGTTCCAGTAATCTGATCTGCTGGCGATACAGAACCCAGGTTTCAGCTCCATACAGGAGGGTAGGGACCACAATGGCTCTGTAGACCTGCACTTTTGTGGAAAGGCGCAGTGCATGATTCTGCCAGACTTTCTTTGAGAGTTGACCAAAGGAACTGCTGGCCTTGGCAACAGATGCGTCGTTTGAGATAACACTACCGAGATACGTGACGTGCTCTACTGCATTCAGGCTGGTACCCTTGATGTTGATTTGGGGTGGGGTATATGCTGTATGGGGGACCGGTTGATATAGCACTTCTGTCTTTCTCAAGGCTGATGGTGAGGCCGAAGGCTCTTGCTGCTTCAGCAAAACAGTTAATGTGCTGCAAGGCTTGCTCCGTATGGGCGACGAGGGAGCAGTCATCTGCGAAGAGCAGCTCCATGATTAGCTGTTCTGTGATCTTAGTGTGGGACAGAAGGCGCCGCAAGTTAAACAGACTTCCGTCGGTTCTGAAGCGGATATAGATGCCGTCTGTCAAGTCTTCTTTGGCCTCACGAAGCATCATGCTGAAAAAGATGGAGAACAGAGTGGATGCGAGGATGCAACCTTGTTTGACGCCATTTGAGATGGGGAAGCTGCCGGACAGAGTCCCATTGTACTTCACTTGTCCCATCTGGCCTTCATGCAGCTGGCCGATGATGGTGAGGAGCTTTGGAGGGCAGCCAAGGCGTGCAAGAATCTTCCACAAACCCTCACGACTGACCGTGTCAAAAGCCTTGGTTAGGTCTATGAAGGCTGCATAAAGGGCCATGTTCTGTTCTCTGCACTTCTCCTGGATCTGTCTCAGGACAAAGATCATGTCAGTGGTTCCCCTGTTGGTCCGAAATCCGCACTGACTCTCGGGAGTATTTTCATGCGCTATGGTAGGGGTAAGCCTGTTGAGCAGCACTCGAGCCAAAATCTTACCTGCTATTGAGAGGAGAGTGATGTCCCGGTAATTAGAACAGTCGGACTTGTCGGCCTTGTTCTTGTACAGGGAGACAATGACCGCATCCCAAAGGTCATGTGGAACCATTTCCTTTCCCCAGCAACTGGAGAAGAGAATCTGAAGCTTGTCGAGGACTGCCTCACCTCCATTTTGGTACACCTCTGCTGGGATGCCATCTAAGCCAGGAGACTTCCCTGGATTCAGCTGCGTGGTGGCCTTTCAGATCTCTTCAAGTGTTGGGGAGTCATCAAGTTCCCATTTCACCTCCACCTGGGGAATCTTCTCGATTGATGACTCTTGTACAGTGCGCTTGTCACTGAAGAGGTTTTCAAAGTGTTCTGACCAATGCTGCATAATGGTTTCCTTGTCCGTCAGAAGGGTGGAGCCATCTGAGGAGCACAGGGGTGCTTGCACTTGATGTGCTGGCCCATGGATGGTCTTAAGGGCTTCATAAAAGGAGCGCATGTCTCCGGCATCGGCATGTTGTTGTGTCTTCTCCGCAAAAGCTAGCCACCAGTCATTCTGCAGTATGCGGAGCTTGCTTTGCAGTGTGGAGCAGGGATTTCTGTAAGCTGTCTTGGCAGAGTGGTCATCAGGTTTAGCTAAAAGAGTATTGTGGCATGCACATTTCTTTTCTAGTAGTTCCTGGATCTGTGCATCAGACTCATCAAACGGGTCTTTATTTTTCCTGGCTGAGAAGCCCACTACTTCTGCTGCCGTCTCCTGAAGGATGGTCTTTAATCTCATCCACTGTTGTTCAGGGTCGTCAGGCAGGCCTTCTTCTCGACCCAGTCTCTCCTCTAATTTGGCCTGAAACTCCATTTTTGTGTCTATGTCTTGCAGCTTGTGGACTTGTAGCTTCTTAAACTGTGGGCCTTTCTTCTTAGGAGGGGGCTTGAAAGTGAAAGCAATCTTGGAACGGACCAAGCGATGATCCGTATGGCAATCGGCGCTACGCATCACCCTGGTATGTAGTACGTCTCTTCTATCACGCTGTCGCGTCAGAACGTAGTCCAGAAGGTGCCAGTGTTTGGAGCATGGGTGTCTCCGGGTTGCTTTGAATCTCTCTTTCTGTTGGAACAGGCTGTTGGTGATCATCAAGTCATGTGCAGAGCAGAACTCCAGCAGCAGGCGGCCATTGTCGTTACAGTTGCCTATGCCATGTTTCCCTAGCACATCCTTCCATACATCAGAGTCGCGGCCCACTCTGGCGTTGAAATCTCCCATGATGAGGAGCTTGTCCTGGGTGTCGACGCACTGTAGAAGGTTGTGCAGATCGCTACAGAAAGCCTCCTTAACTCCGATGTCAGCCTGCATAGTTGGGGCATACACACTAACAATAGTGGCAAAATCCTTGTTGTTGATGGGGAGCCGGAGTGACATGAGTCGGTCAGAATGTCCAACTGGCAAACTGTGTAACCTATGTGCTATGGCGCTCTTAATCATGAACCCGACCCCTGAGAGTCGATCTTCTTTAGCCTTCCCTGACCAGAACAGTGTGTAGCCTGTGCCTTCCTCGGTGAGTGACCCTTGGTCTGCAAAGCGCACCTTGCTGAGTGCAGCAATGTCTATATCAAGCCTTGCTAGCTCTTTGGGGACTAAGGCTGAGCATCTTCGACCGCTACTGTCTGAGTCCATCATTGTGCGTACATTCCAGCACGCAATTTTTAGGTTCTTTGTTTTTCTTTTCGCACTGCGTGTAGTGATGCCCGTTGGCAGCGGTGAGCCAACCGGGTCTAGCGAGACAAGCCATGTTTAGACCACCTTTTCTAGGTCTGTCTCCATGTGGAGCAAGCAGGGCTATCCCTAAACAGGGCTGCTTGGTCACCCAGTGCCCTGCCGGATGATGATGTTGTCTCGGGTCAGCAATCAAACAACCATAGCTCCTGAGTCGCCTGCATGCAAGATCGAGACAGTGCCATCATGCACCTGCTGTTTTCGCCTCTTCCCATCGCTGCAGGGCTTTCCTTCCCGGCTGCGCTCGTTGCTTAAAGTGGGGATCAGCTCGCGCACACCAATTCCACTCTTTAGGCAAGGTGGCACTCCACAGTGGCACAGACAAGCTGAGATGGCTGTGGCGACCACCAGGCTGTAGGTTTTACATCAGAGTGACCTTCTCCTAGCCTCTGGCTAAAGAACCGTCCTCGGAGGCACGGGGGCAGTAACCCAGGCTGGGGGTTTAACATCAGGGTTTTCCTTCCCCTAGGTGGACCGCCTTAACAGGGCTAATGAGTTCCATCTACCCACTGCTATAACCCAGTCAGCTGGGAGGCTCGTGATGGCGGGAGCGCCTAGATCCCGTATAGGTCATGGACCTACCACTGCCATACTTGAATAAACAATATCTGTGTTGTAAAACAACAACAAAAACACAAAGCCAACCTAGTCAAAACCAAAGTGAGTGCAGCTCCAGGAAAACCTACCTGAAACAATCTAAAACTGATTGAAAATAAATCTGACTCAATCTAAACCGAAAAAATTCATCTAGCGCAACGTAACTATAGCTTGTAAGCTAACAAACAGAATATCAAATCAAATTCATTTATTTATTTATATAGCGCCAAGTCACAACAAACAGTCGCCCCAAGGCACTTTATATTGTAAGGCAAGAGCCATACAACAATTACAGAAAAACCCCAACGGTCAAAATGACCCCCCTGTGAGCAAGCACTTGGCGACAGTGGGAAGGAAAAAACTCCCTTTTAATAGGAAGAAACCTCCAGCAGAACCAGGCTCAGGGAGGGGCAGTCTTCTGCTGGGACTGGCTGGGGCTGAGGGAATATAAAGCTAACCAAATCTAAATGCATTTAAAACAATCACAGTCGAAACCTTTATCACTATGAAAACAGCTAAGTGAGTATAAAGCTAACTGAATCTGAAAGTAACTGAAAAACAGGTAACTAAACATAAATTAATGCAAAGATATGCAAATTGTTAAATAAATATAAAGCTAGCAATCTAAAATGTACTTAAAATCACACTATCTGAATCTAAAAATGTATTTATCACTATGAACATAATTTCATGCAAAGCAATAGCTAAATGGATATAAAGCTAACAAAGTAAAATTGTAAAATTAACGTAAAATAACACTATCTGAATCTAAAAATGTATTTATTACTATGAAAACAGTTAAGTGTATATAAAGCTAACTGAAAAACAGCTAACTGAACATAAATTCATGCAAAGCTATGTGACTAGCTAAATGAATATAAAGCTAGCAATCTAAAAATTTACTTAACACCAGTGATGCCGGTAACGCGTTACTTAGTAACGCGTTAGTCTAATCTCACCACTTTTTTTAGTAACGAGTAATCTAACGCGTTAATCTTTCCAAATCAGTAATCAGATTAAAGTTACTTCTCCATGTCACTGTGCGTTACTATTATTTTTGCATTGTGGGTCGATAGCAGCATTAAACTTGGTCTGTGGGCAGGAGGTCGGGGTTCGACTGAACTGCCCACTTTAAACGAGCTGTGAGCTTTTAATCCGCGGTTTTCTACAGCAGCTACAACTCGTCCTCACCTCTTAAAGCGCAGTGATAACAGCACACCTGCACTGAGCTTTACAAAGACATTTTTATACTTTTTTTCCTCCTTTATTTAGAATTCTGAGCTGAGCCGCTCTGTATCGTCTCGTTAAAAACAGCTGATCCTCCGCGACACGTCAACAACTAACACTATTTTCCACTCAAATGCACCTAAACTCTCTTTCTGAGGACCACATGATGTGAAAACGCAATAAAACTTTCTTACCTGTAAATCTGGTCATGTTTTCTGCATAAATAAATGTTATCCATTCTTTGTGCTCAAACGCCAAAGCAGGGGCGAGTCCAGATGGAATGGGGGCGTGGGGGAGGGATGTGCCCCCCCCCCCCAACACCCCTAGATTAAAGGTCCAGTTTTGAAGCCTTTTTTGTTTACTACAACTACTAATACTACTTATAATAATAATTTGGACAAGTAAAATATTTAGAGAGAATTTAAATGTTAGAAAAATGTTAGAAAAAAATTCAATAGTTACATTTATAAACAATGTAGGTTAGAAATGGCAAGTTTTACTGTTACAGTGCTGTCAACAGTTAAATATGAGGTCAAGAAAGACGTCTTTATTTTACTTTTTATAAAACAAGTATTTATTTTCATTGAAGTCAAGAAAGGGTGACTATAAAGTGAGTTTTGGCAAAACAGGTATCATTGTCATGTTGAGGTGGCAGAGGGTTGTTGTCAGCAGCTGGGAAAAGTAACTAAAAAAGTAACTAGTAATCTAACTTAGTTACTTTTCCAATTGAGTAATCAGTAAAGTAACTGTTACTTTTTCAAGGAGTAATCAGTAATTGGATTACTTTTTCAAAGTAACTGTGGCAACACTGCTTAACACTATATGAATCTAAAAATGTATCACTATGAAAACAGTTAAATGTATATAAAGCTAACTGAACATATAAATTCACGCAAAGTTATGCAAATAGCTAAATGAATATAAAGATATCAATCTAAAATTTACTTAAAATAACACTACCTGAATCTAAAAATGTATTTATCGCTATGAAAACAGTTAAATATATATAAAGCTAACTGAAAAACAGCTAACAGAACATATAAATTCATGCAAAGCTATGCAAAGAGAGTTAGAGAAGTAGAAAAAAATCATACTTATTCCACACCATGATACAATAACTACAACCTACCACCTATCCTCTTAGCTTTAATTTCCTTCCACGTGGTCTCTTGCACACACAATATATCTACCTTTCTCTTCTCCATCATATCACCAAGCTCCATGTAACAATAAGAAATATACTCAAAACCTGGATTAATCTTTTTAGTCACATAGCACTACTATTATTCTGAACACTACTGTATATATTTAACAAATGCAAGGTGGTGTTCAAATAATGCTTATTGAATCATAAATGAGCACTCACACAGGGCAAATGTCCACTGGTTCACATAACACAATCAGTTATGAAGTTATGTCTTCTAATGAAAATGACTTTATAGCCCTTTACATCAATAGAAAAAGTGTTTAACAG
Source organism: Thalassophryne amazonica (assembly GCF_902500255.1). Taxonomy (NCBI): domain Eukaryota; kingdom Metazoa; phylum Chordata; class Actinopteri; order Batrachoidiformes; family Batrachoididae; genus Thalassophryne; species Thalassophryne amazonica. The sequence continues at coordinate 14,866,571 of NC_047115.1, read as the reverse complement.
TATTTTGACTGACATATGAAGCACAACAGGGGGTGGGATGAGTAATAACTGCACAGATGATGGTGCAAGGTTTCCATCATGGTGCAGCCATGATGGAAACCTTGCACCTTGCACCATGATGGAAACCTTGCAACCATAGTTTCCATGATATGTTGCGTACACTTCTACAATTTGTTAGTTTTCACTGTACACAGGAGGTGTCTTTAAACATTTACCTTGAAGGACCTGATTCCGGAGCTGTGGTGGTTGACGGTGGAGGACAACAGGCTCTTCCAGCCCTGAGGGTCGTCTTTGTAGGGCAGCTGCCCAGCTCTCAATTTCACATACAACACTCCATCTTGAGAAAGGATTGACCTGAGCAGGAGTTACAGATGATCACTATGGAAATCAATGAATGCACTCCACTAACCGAGTGGTTCTCAATCTTGGTCCTCTGGGACAATCAGAGAGAAATGGAAAACATGCAGTACACTGGTCTCCGAGGACCAAATTTGGAAGCCATTAATCTATTCTATTTTTAGCAATGAAAAGGAGGTGACCTTTTCTTTAACACTATAGTTAATGGTTCAAATTTACTTTATGAATCTGGCTTGGGTTTTATTTAGTTAATACTCACTTCAGATACTGGGTTTCCTTGCTGAGGTCTATGGAGAGTTCCCAGTATCGTGGTCCCTTCACTTTTACCTGCCAAAAATTTAAGAATTGAGAAAAAAAAAAATCCCTCTGCCTAAACATTCTCCATTTCAACAAAAACTTTTAGACCTGAATTCGGTTTGCTTTTACTAAAACATAGGTGTATTTCTCTGACAAATGGTCTTAAATGACCAGACTATAAGTCATGTTTTATTTCTTTTTACTTGTCTGGCTGGTCCTGCAACATATTTGAAAAAGGATTATATGCCAAAAAATACTGCATTGTCATTTTTGGCCACAAAAATCAAACATCAACACAGGTAGCAAGCTGACCTGTATACTGATCTGAATGAGGTACTGTCTGATCCACATTCTGGAGCAGAAGATGGCAGTAATGCACCACTAAGCTGGATGCCAAACATCGTAAAACAGGAAGAAGAAACAGATCTGAATGAGGAGTAGGTGCTGGGGTAGTGATATTAATAACTCATGCTCTCAAACTGAAAGATCTCGCTCTTAAATTAAGAGAAAAAATTAACATTCCTATGTTCACAAATAAACTCAGAAGTTTTCTTGTTTGCACTTTGTGGGATGGCCAGAACAACAAGGAAGACAGTCAGGTTAAGGTAAGACTAACTGTAATTTTTCAAAAATCTATAGCTTTAAAAAGTTTATTTCCATTTACTGAGGTAAAATTGTTCATGTTTATCTCCTTCTTGATGTTTGTATATGGTCAGTGTGAACAAAAAGCTGTTTAACCTCGATTTCTTTGTGCCTCATACAATAACATGAATTAGTCTGTTAGCTTCTGCAATGCTGGGCTTATAAATAATGTACCAATTAAATTAATTTTGCTTCTTGTTGCATGAAGCAGTACTGCCACATTTCAAAAAATAAATGTCACACAGAATAATGTGACTATGTTTTGTCCTCTACATTATGCATTTTTGGACAGATGCAACCAAGACACTGGTGCAACATATAATTCAAAAATTCTCTAAAGCCTATAGCTTCACCTCACTTCTATTAGTAATGCACATTATAACTATTTGGATAGTTTTTCAAATACATATCCTGATTTTAAGTGCAGACAGTAAAACATCTTTCGTCCCCAAAATCTACCTGTTTGAGAAGATTTAGTTCTGGAAGCATTGTGGGAGCCATCAGTTCCACTGTTGTCGCCTCATACCACTGGGTTTCCTAAAAAAAAAAGAAGCAAATATTTACGCTATTCTTTTGGTGTATTATTTTAACACAATACATTCATAGTAAAGCACATAGCACATTAACAACAACAACAAAAACATTTTTAATGCTAAAATTCAGATGACAAAGTCACAAAAGCAGCAAGTTCAGCCTGCTATGTCTGAGGACACTCTTGTTCCTGCAGGTGATTACTGCTGGGAAAACAGTTCACATCTGCTGTCGTATGACTGGAGTCGTCACACTAACCAATTTACCTCATGGTGATGGCCAATAGGGGCGCAACTAGGGATGTGTATTGTTAAGACTTTCACAGTACTACTCTTGGTAGTACTGCTTATCAGTCTGGTGCTTTAACAGAATTCTCATTGGTACTTTTTAATTTCTTACACCATTTCACAGATAGTCAAGTGTAACCATACTTTTAAGGGCTTAATTCTCTCTACCATCATCGGTTCTGTGTGAGCCCCTGAGTGAGTGAGTGAGTGAGTGAGTGAGAGAAAATATGGCTGATCATTTATCTTTTGGTTTTATCTTTCATACATGAAAAGAAAGCAATGATCAGCCATTTCTATCGCTCTCTGAATTAACAGAGAGAACCAAGCAAGCTGGTTCAGAGACACTCTGAAGGAAAATGTGCAAACACAAAGATAAATGCACACAAGGTAACACAGACAGAGACAAGGCCTGATGTGTGAAACGGAAAACCTCCCTTCAGCTCTGCACACAAGGACAAACAACAGATAGCTTTAAATTTATTTTCATAATTTCTCCAGTACTGAAAGCAGCATGGTTAAGGGGCAGAGCCTACTGATATTCCGGTCTTTAATAATTTCGTACTAGAGCCACCAGGCTTCGGTACCCATCCCTAGGCATAACTCATGATTATTTTTATAATCAATTCATTTTTCAATTGTTTTTCATTAATCAATTACTCTAATAAATATTTTCGGATTAGTTGATTATCTTATGGTTAATATACTAGTAAATCATAACCATAAATTCTACCAGTAACTTTCAACCTGTCTGCCTCACACCCTATGACTGCTGGGATAGGCTTCAGCCCCCATGACCCTTGACTGGAGTAAACGGGTACAGAAAGTGAGTGAGGTTATAAATGAACTTTCAAATATTTTGTCATAAAAATTATGTAATTCATATGCATATATTTTATCTCAACATATAAAGGATACAAAGGATGAAAAATTAAAAAAGCAATATGGTGGAGGGTGGTGTTAGCACCAACTAAATTATTTTCATTATCAGTTAATCTCTGGATTAATCTGATCAATTATGGTTGATCCATAAGTACAAGATTCACATCTTTATATACAGGAGATAATATCTAATTGAAGAAAGGTTGAAATAACTGCCCTGTCCAAGGAACTGATGAGAAAAGCAAGACAGTCTTTCCTTCGCAATTTTCTGTTTAGTCTGATTAGCCTTTGGGAGCAAACCTTGAATGTGATCTCTAACAGGGCGTAGCAAGGTTTCAAGGAGTCCACATCCACAGGTACCAGCAGACGAGGCTCTGCAGCCAACACAGTGAGGTGACGTAGTGCCTGCAGGTGGTAGCTATAACATGAATATGAAAACATAATGACACACGGCAGAACATGAAATGAGCCAGAAAGACACAGCATCATAGTTTTATCTTAAATTTGGCAATACTGCATCTTCTTTAACCACCATTACCCTGTAGAACTCTGATCAGACTGCATCACAATCTGACACGCCAAAGGTTGGGTTGGGGGGGGGGGGGGGGGGGTGCAGTCTTGACAGAGTACTGCTTTAATAATTTTTTCTTTTATAATATACTGTAGTTACAAAATACCATGGGGTGTGTGTTTCTCTGTCTCACCGGTTGTCGGTACTGTGAGCAGGAAAATGTGGGTAAAGTGCACACAGCAGTGCAGCGATGGCCAAGTTTGAAGTGCTAAGAGTGTACCTAACAAGACAATACAAAAAAAACAAAAAAACACACACATTATACATGTAAATGTAATACACAATAAACCACTGCCATAACCAACAAAGTGCAGAATTTACCTATAATTAAACAAATCACAGAACACTTCCAAAACAGCACATGAAAAATAAGAAAATTACAGTCTAAACACAAGAACATCATGAAAGCAAAAAATTTCCAACAAACAGCAAAACCGACACATTTTACTTAAGTATATCATGCAAATTAAAAATGCGTCTCTGCTCTCTGTTGGTAAAACCAGGTGTGTGTAACTGATCATCATGACAAGCCACAACAGAGCCTCTTAAACACCAAGAAACAGCGGCAGCTGAGTGTGTACTTGTCCGAACTGGAGCCATTATAATGAGCTGAGGCAGACAAAAGCTGTTTGAACCTGGAATGTTCCAATTTAGAACATTTAACAGCGGTCAACCAAGGCACAGGCTGCTGCTCTCCAATTACATGACGGCTGTGGGAATGTCAGCCACACCCCACCTTTGACATTCATGCAACGCACACCAAGAGAGATGCGTGCAGCCTTCAAGTATGATGGCAAGAAAGGAAACGTTATGGCACAGTGAAATTCAAATTGCTCGTGGGGCAATGAAATTAGTGATTTTTACAAAACTTAACATTTCATTTTTTTTGGGGGGTTGTCATGGTGGTGAATTGGCTTTGTGATACCCTGCAGGAATGGAATGTTCGCCATGTTGATGTCACCTCCAAGAACAAGACCTAAATCAATGCATAAGTGGTGCAAACTTGGTGGTAAAAGTAATGTATGTAATGTCTTTTCCCATTTCTTGACCTTGGAAAATAGTTCAAGGTCATTTCATCAAACTCAAAGACCTCTACTCAAAGTTTTTGTTTGACACAGTCGCATTTCTTATTCACGGGCAGCCACCTGTTAGTCGTTCTCCCTTTTCAGCACAGGATTTCTTGGTTTATTTAGAGAAGAAATTAGAAGATATTAGGCTGAGCATATCTCAGCACGCCTCAGCCCAGCCATTAAAACCTGCTATGGAGGTGGGCGCTACCACTGAGGTGTTACCTAGACTGACAGAATTTAATAGTATTTCATTAGGCGTGCTGACGAAACTTGTGGCGTCAACAAAAAGCACAACCTGTTTATTTGATCCCATACCAACAAAATTGTTTAAGGACCTGTGGCCCACTCTTGGGCCGACTGTGCTGGAAATTATTAATCTGTCATTAACCTCCGGATCTGTTCCGAAATGTTTTAAATCAGCAGTGATTAAACCATTACTTAAGAAATCTAATCTTGACCCTAGTGTATTGAAAAATTACAGGCCGATATCAAATCTATCATTCTGTTCCAAAATTTTAGAAAAGGTGGTTTCATGGGAGCTTATAGACCACCTCACTGAGAACGATCTTTTTGAGCCGCTGCAGTCTGCTTTTAGGAAATATCACTCCACAGAGACAGCGCTCACTAAAGTAGGGAATGATCTTCTGCAAGCAATGGATTCAGACACCACTACGGTTTTGGTATTGTTAGATCTCAGTGTTGCGTTTGATACCGTGGATCATCATATTTTGCTCGATAGGTTGGAGAATTTTTTGGGGATTACTGGAAGTGCCCTTGCCTGGTTGACGTCATATCTGTACAGTCATTCTCAATGTGTCTTGTATAATGGCACTACCTCTGACCTTGCTGACATGAGATTTGGGGTTCTACAGGGATCTGTTTTAGGCCCCTTGCTTGTCTTCCTGTATGTGGCACCCCTTGGGCATATGCTGCGGAATTTTGGGATTGCCTTTCATTGTTATGCTGATGATACTCAGTTGTACATGCCGATAACTGCGGGAAATCTCACTCCCATAAAATCCCTGGAGGACTGTCTTCTATCAGTGAAAAGTTGGATGTCTAGTAACTTCCTACTTTTAAACTTTGATAAGACTGAAATGATGGTTCTTGGTCCAGCGAGACATCGGCATCAGTTTGACCAGCTGGCGCTCAGCCTGGGTTCGTGTGTCATACATCATACGGACAAAATGAGGAACCTTGGGGTAATTTTTGATCCCACGTTGTCTTTTGACCTCCACATCAGGGATGTTACTAGGACTGCTTTTTTCCATCTGAGAAATATAGCAAGGATCTGCCCCATCCTGTATATGGGTGATGCTGAGACCCTGATTCATGCTTTTGTTTCTTCTAGACTAGATTACTGTAATGTTCTATTTTCAGGGTTACCACAGTCCAGAACGCTGCTGCCAGACTTCTGACACGTAGCAGAAGGTCTGAACATATCACACCCATTCTGGCATCTTTTTACTGGCTCCCTGTCTCCGTAAGAGCAGATTTTAAGGTTTTGCTATTGACTTATAAAGTTGTTCACGGACTGGCGCCATCTTATCTGGCTGATCTAGTGGAACTCTACGTACCGGCCCGGGCTGCGCGGTCGCAGGATGCGGAAATTCTCTGTATTCCAAGGGTGAAGAAGTAGTCAGCAGGTCAAAGAGCCTTTTTGTATCGTGCACCCACCCTGTGGAACAGTCTTCCTGCGACCGTGAGGCAGTCTGAGTCCGTGGACATTTTTAAGTCAAGAATCAAAACCTATTTTTAATTCTCTTTCTTATGAATAGTTTTTATTTTTATGTGTTTTATTGTTTTACTTCTGTTTTTATTTATGTATTTGAATTTTTCTTATTCATTTTTAATTATTTATTAAATTTTATGTGGACATGTTTTATGTAAGGCACCTTGAGAGGGCTTTTGCTGTGATTTGGCGCATTGTAAGCTAATTAAATTAATTAAATTACTGTCTGCATATGTGGTGCACATTTAGGGCCCCTACTCTCAACCTGTGGAAAGTTATTGTGAATACTGTATTTTCCACGTTTTATTTTTTTTTTTGCGGTGACCTTCAAAAGCAGGTCAAGGTTACTCAGCAAGGTTCATAAGCAAAGCAAATGTCGTGTCCCTGTACCCAACCTACGGAAAGTTATGCTGAGAACTGCGCCCCCCCCGTGACCTTGAAAACTCAATCAAGGTTTTAAACTCAATGATCCTCAAGAGGTGCATACTCATATGGTGCAAATTTGGTGTCCCAACTTGTGGAATGTTTTTGCAAGTACTGTTTACCCGGAGGCATACATTGCATTTCTATGTCCCCCAGGGCGACGGGTGACAAATACAGTGAAAATTCAGTACTCGTGTTATTTTATCTGTATTTGACACAAATTTATTTAACAACTGGGAATTGCCACAGAATCAGACCAACTCTGGTCCAGCTCCAAACCAGTTCTTACTATTCACAGAAACAAAATGAGAACACCAACGTTCCAAAATAAAAGCTCTAGCCTCTCTGGTATATGCAGATATGTCTTACAGTACAATGCAGGCATATGTAGACTGAACAGGCCGTTACTGGCTTAAAAAAAAACACTTTCATTTCATGTTCCTGCTAAAAAGCTGAATAAATAGGAAGAGAAACTAACTGAGCATACACATTTAGAGAGAAAGTGAAGGAGGAACTGAGAGGGAATCATAAACTGACATGAGAATGAATGACAGAACAGAAAATACAACAGTATAACAACTGGTGTAATGACTGAATGACCGCCAGAAAGTACGAATGAGTGTAAAAACACAACAATGAAACGGCACATCAGCTCTATCTCAACCTTTTAACCTCTATAAACCTTATGGTTACACACTCTCTCAGCATAAATGGCACTCCTCCAGTGTGTGTGACACAAGTGACAGCTTTACAGTCGAGCCAGCAGTTTTCAAACAAAACATGATCTGAACTGAATCAAAAGGTCCATCTGATGGCCAGATAGTTGCAACGTGTAACAACACAGTGGAAGCAGTTTTTTTCTTGTGAAAGCATGCAAGGTCAGTGTGTGGGGGAACCTGGTCTGGGTGTGTGCAAGTATAAAACTCATGCATCGTGTGTATCTGTGTATGTGCACAATGTTTCTTCCATGGCTCAATCTGCTAACAAACAAGTCTCAACTCTGTGGAACTGAAATAAACTCTGGACGGCACTCATCAGTGTCACAAGGCAAAGACTACATATGTGCACTTAATTTTTTTTTTCAGTATTATACTGTACTTCAGACAAATTAAGAAAAAGCTGTGTTTTATTGATGCTCATAAGCCTCCAAAACAATGTTATCGATCAAGCTCCTGTATGATTGACTCATCTTAGATTTGCAAGAAAAACGTCTGAAAAATTAGTTTAAGAAGTTAATCCATGAGAGTGAACAGAGCAGCCAAACCCCAAATTAAAAATCAACTGTGCACTCAAAACGGCTTCCGAGTAACGCTACTTTTGTTAAGTCGTCAACACGTTAGTGTGTACATTTTCAAATACGAGGTCTGTTAGAAAAGTATCCGACCTTTTTTTTTTTTTTCCAAAAACCATATGGATTTGAATCACGTGTGATTGCATCAGCAAAGCTTGAACTTTCGTGCACATGCGTGAGTTTTTTCATGCCTGTCGGTTGCGTCATTCGCCTGTGAGCAGGCTTTGTGTGAGCACTGGTCCACCCCTCTCATCGTTTCTTTATTGCGATCAAAAGTCTGAAAGATTTGGAGCTTTGCTGCATCAATTTTTTTCCAGAAACTGTGAGAGACCTCCAGGTGGACACCATTCGGAAAATTAATATGGCTTTCAGGGACGATTAAGGAGTGATCCAGATGGTTTAAAGACCGCCCACAACTGCTGAGAGCGCACTGCGCTCCAAGCGACAGGCTCAAACCCCGCTGAAACAACCAGATCATTTCCAACGTGAAGGCTTTGTTGATCTGGGACGTCGTCTGACTTTCACAAAAAGGCAGAAGGCGTGGATAGCAGCACTTTTTCGGCACATTCCACTGTTACAGGAGTTTTTTTCATGGAAAGAAAAGCGGAGGGACGCACCACAGAGCCGTTCATAACGCGGCACAAAACCACCTCCATGTTGGTCTCACAGGACGGCTTTCAGGTGGATTTCAGACGGCTGTCGGTTGCTTTTCAGTCGTGTGATTATCCGAGCAATTGAGCATGAGCTGGACCTGCCCCAACATGTCCTGTGAGGCTTCATCACGGCGTTGCTTTGCGCCATGCGGCTCCACCGCGACGCGCGGAATTCCGCTCTTCTTTCCATGACAAAAACTCCTGTAACAGAGACAGGGTTGTTACCCTGACCTCTATTAATACTGTGAGAAATCTTGGTGTCATTTTTGATCAGGATATGTCATTCAATGCTCATATTAAACAAATATGTAGGACTGCTTTTTTGCATTTGCGCAGTATCTCTAAAATTAGAAAGGTCTTGTCTCAGAGTGATGCTGAAAAACTAATTCATGCATTTATTTCCTCTAGGCTGGACTATTGTAATTCATTATTATCAGGTTGTCCTAAAAGTTCCCTGAAAAGCCTTCAGTTAATTCAAAATGCTGCAGCTAGAGTACTAACGGGGACTAGAAGGAGAGAGCATATTTCACCCATATTGGCCTCTCTTCATTGGCTTCCTGTTAATAGAATTTATAGAATAGAATTTAAAATTCTTCTTCTTATAAGGTTTTGAATAATCAGGTCCCATCTTATCTTAGGGACCTAATAGTACCATATCACGCCAATAGAGCGCTTCGCTCTCAGACTGCAGGCTTATTTGTAGTTCCTAGGGTTTGTAAGAGTAGAATGGGAGGCAGAGCCTTCAGCTTTCAGGCTCCTCTCCTCTGGAACCAGCTCCCAATTCGGATCAGGGAGACAGACACCCTCTCTACTTTTAAGATTAAGCTTACAACTTTCCTTTTTGCTAAAGCTTATAGTTAGGGCTGGATCAGGTGACCCTGAACCATCCCTTAGTTATGCTGCTATAGACTTAGACTGCTGGGGGTACCCATGATGCACTGAGTGTTTCTTTCTCTTTTTGCTGTGTATGCACCACTCTGCTTTTAATCATTGGTGATTGATCTCTTTTCCCCTCCACAGCATGTCTTTTTCCTGGTTCTCTCCCTCAGCCCCAACCAGTCCCAGCAGAAGACTGCCCCTCCCTGAGCCTGATTCTGCTGGAGGTTTCTTCCTGTTAAAAGGGAGTTTTTCCTTCCCACTGTCGCCAAGTGCTTGCTCACAGGGGGTGGTTTTGACCGTTGGGGTTTTTCCGTAATTATTCTATGGCTTTGCCTTACAATATAAAGCGCATTGGGGCAACTGTTTGTTGTGATTTGGGGCTATATAAATAAAATTGATTTGATTTGCTGATTTTATGTCAACTGCGTGGTACTGTATACGTCTTGTGCACAATTCTTCATTAGCATTGAAGGGTCGCATTAACATTCTATGCACTACATGCTTCCATGTGACCAAGGCATTAGAATTAATTTCAGGTCAGTTTCTCTACCACAAATGCGAGGCTTAGTAAACAGTCCCTCAGCAGGGTTGTCCAATGTTGTTGTGGTATTAATTACTCTAATAAAACTGTTATTATAATAGTAAGACCCTTTGGCTGTTCCCTTGTTTTCAACCGGGGAAGCCACAGCAGATCCAAGGTGGATCTGCATGTTGATTTGGCACGTTTGAATATGATTACAGTTGTAAAAAGTGAACTTGTCCTTCAAAACAATACTTAATTGGATTGACATTACAGCTTGCCACTGCAATGCTTTAGTTAAACCCTTTAGCCACCCGGGTCTTCTGTCAATGTATTGTGAACAAAATGAATACTTCCATGTATAAAGAATTTCCACCTACAACACAATTTAGAAAAATGCAAGTTGATACAAGCATGAAAACCAAAAAGAACTACGATGGGGAGGTGCAACGCCAGGCTTTTTTTTATTATTCATTTTATCTTTAAGTGATGGCAGAATAACCACTTGAAATGCTAAGTGACTGCTTCCATTTACTTTCCTGCAACACAGTTTAAAAATGCAGAAATAACATCATTAATAGATTTTTCTTATGTAGGTAGTGTTTGAAGCATGGCAAATTTAACACACAATAAATCGTACATGTTTTCAGAAAGTTTAGACTGCTAAAATGGTCAATTACAGTATATCTCTAATGTTTGCAGCATGTTTCGTTATGATGGCATCTCACCTGCCCCCTCCCAGGAAGAGCAGACCCAGTGCCATGTGATGCGCCATATGGAAGCCATAGTTCATCTCACCACTGGTTCTCTTATGGAGGAAGCGACAGAGTTGCAGGACTTTCAAGTTTCCCGTACCAGACATCACCATGGACAGAGCCAGGAGAACCATGGACAGGCCCGTTTGCAGGTTGTAGTGACCAGTCTATACGAGTGAAACCAGCAGATACCCACAAATCAGCATAGGAAACATCTACTTGTATATCAGGTCTGATTTTTGTGGAAATAAAGTTTCGACATTATTACAAATGAGACTGTCTGTTAATGAAGTGGGGGTTGCTCAACATTCTAAGGTGCCTAAAATATGTGCACATCACTGTCCATCTGAAATGGAAGACAAGGTGGGTCCAAATCAGTTCATCAGTTCTTATTTGCTATAATTTCTGCTCTCTTCATGCTCATTTTACTCACTCTTTTGTTTTTTAAAGTATACTGCCTCTGGGTTTTTTTAATATTTAAGCCATAAAAAGAATTTTCTTTGACAAAGCCATAATTTTATTTATTAGTCTTTAAATGGGTTATTTGTAATGTGACACTGCCAATATGATCAAAATCTGTGCTGTCTGGAGAAAAATTATAAATAGCTCCCCTCAAGGGGGAAAAAAAAGTCAAAAGCACAGATGCCCTTGAACTACGTTTTGTAGTGACCCCTACAGTCTATGACAGTGATCATAGCAATGTCATAGATCACATGGGGGCTTCCTCTGGCTTGTATGAGGAATTCTGAGAAGCACATGGTGACAGCTAATCAGAGCAGAGAAAGGCATGGTGAGGTCAGCTGGCTGTTTGCTCAAACAAAATAATACAAAATGGTGGAAAATGCTCCGAAATTTTATTTTTGTACAAACCCAATATGTTTCTCATATATTTTGTAACAGTTAGTGAAAAATAAACACCTCTAAATCTAACAACACTAACAATCTAACACCTCTGAAGTGGTTCTCAAAGCATCTTAGGGATGTTAGCGTGCACGTTCTTGTGTATGTGTATTACACAAGGTCAAAGGCAACTTCCGGCAATTTCAAAACCTCATACATGTGCACACTCACTTCCTCTTACAGACAGCATTAAAAAAAAGAAAATATTTGTTATGGAAGTCACCCCAGGTAAATATGTTCTCTTCATTCATTATATTCATTTGGGAGGTGATGGTCTAGTGGTTAAGCGTTGGGTTCGAGACCAGAAGATTCTCAGTTCAAAACCCAGCCAGACCATACATTCACTAAGTGCCCTTTGGCAAGGTTCTTAATCCCAGAGTTGCTCCCGGTGTGTAGTGAGCGCCTTGCATGACAGCACCCTAACATCGGTGTGTGTATGGGTGAATGTGATTCATCACTGTAAAGCCCTTTGAGCTCCTGATTATTATAACATTATAATGCTTGGATTTCAGTAGAAACTAAATTTTGGCAGTTTTGTGAAATGTGAAAGGCCTTGCAGCTTTAAAAGTTGCAATATTTATAAACCATGTGTCTTTTGTTGGGTGATAATCCTGCTCATATCGCCATTCCTGTGAGGACAAGAGTACAAAGCTGCACACACTTCACGTGCTCACCACAGCAACTGTAGTGGAGATGGCCATAATATTCATGAAGGTCGTTGCGAAAGCGTAAAGGCAATCAAAGGCGTCGGAGTTAGCAGAGCCGGCGAAGCGGAAGCCCACCGCCATGCAGGCCCCGGCGATAATGTAGTCATGGGCTTGGCTGAGAGAAACAACAAAACAAGCACAAGCTTGTCAATTACAAATGATTGTTGCAAAGCATCTACCATAACTACAGAAAACATACATTTCAAAGTTTAACAGAGATTCTTTCATATAAATTGTTCATTTCTAATGTAAATACTCACGTCAGTGTCTCCATGTTCATGTCTTCAGAAGCAGCAACATTATCCCTCATTATCTAAAAACAAAACAAACAGAATGTAGTGTTTAGCTATTTAGTGGTTGAGACAATAACACCCAGAAAACGCCAGCCAGGACGTTCCAAATGTGAACACAAAATAATAAAGCACAAAATAATAAAGCTCTGATTATATCAGCAAGCAACTGTGATGGACCCATTACGACCTAGGAAACATCTCTGCACTTTTTGGTGATCTTGTCTCTGCAGACTTACCAAACCAATCACCTAACAACTGCGGCCTTCTGTCGGAACCTTTAACAAAACTGAACTCTCAAAAATCAAGCTTTCTTTGCCTGGCTGCCCACCCAGGCAAATAAGCGGTCCACCAGCCAGCTAAACCGTAGGTACAACCAGTTTCTGTGGTTCTCAGCACTGAGGCACCTGTGTGCTGGGTCACTCCAAGAGAAACCTGATCCAGAATTTACAGGAATAGCATTTGCTTCACATACGAGGTCTGTCCGTAAAGTATCGTACCTTTTTATTTTTTTCAAAAACTATGTGGATTTCATTCATATGTTTTTACGTCAGACATGCTTGAACCCTCGTGCGCATGCGTGAGTTTTTCCACGCCTGTCGGTGACGTCATTCGCCTGTGAGCACGCCTTGTGGAAGGAGTGGTCCCGCCCCCTCGTCGGATTTTCATTGTCTGGAAATGGCGGAATGAAAAGGACTTTTTTTCCATCAGAATTTTTTCAGAAGCTGTTAGAGACTGGCACCTGGAAACCATTCGAAAAATTTATCTGGCTTTCAGTCAAAGTTTTACGGGCTTCACAGAGAATAAGGACTTTAACTACAGGTTTAAGGACTCCTTTAAAGGACGGTCGGTGCGCCGCGCTGCGAGCTGCGACGATGCGGCACAAACCACTGGATCATTTCTAAGCTGATGGCTCTGTGGATACGAGACCGTCGTGTGCTCTTTCTCTGGTTATCACAAGAGCTGGACATCAGCCATTTTACGGCAGATTTCACATTTAACAAGAGATTTTGTCATGGAAAGCCGCGCGGAGGCTTCGCGCGTCACGACCGATTCGCTGATGAAGCGAGACAAAGGAACACCTCCGTTTCGACGTGTTAGAGGATAAGTTGGGACATGTCTATCTCGGCTTTCAGTGCTTACCAGTCGAGTGAGTATAAAAGAACTCGTGGAGAGCTGGACATGTCCAAACTTGTCCTCTAACACGCCGAAACGGAGGTGTTCCTTTGTCTCGCTTCATCAGCGAATCGGTCGTGACGCGCGAAGCCTCCGCGCGGCTTTCCATGACAAAATCTCTTGTTAAAAGTGAAATCTGCCGGAAAATGGCTGATGTCCAGGTCTTGTGATAACCAGAGAAAGAGCACACGACGGTCTCGTATCCACAGAGCCATCAGCTTAGAAATGATCCAGTGGTTTGTGCCGCATCGTCGCAGCTTGCAGCGCGGCGCACCGACCGTCCTTTAAAGGGGTCCTTAAACCTGTAGTTAAAGTCCTTATTCTCTGTGAAGCCCGTAAAATTTTCACTGAAAGCCAGATAAATTTTTCGAATGGTTTCCAGGTGCCAGTCTCTAACAGCTTCTGAAAAAATTCTGATGGAAAAAAAGTCCTTTTCATTCCGCCATTTCCAGACAATGAAAATCCGACGAGGGGGCGAGACCACTCCTTCCACAAGGCGTGCTCACAGGCGAATGACGTCACCGACAGGCGTGGAAAAACTCACGCATGCGCACGAGGGTTCAAGCATGTCTGACGTAAAAACATATGAATGAAATCCATATAGTTTTTGAAAAAAATAAAAAGGTACAATACTTTACGGACAGACCTCGTACAGGTCATAGTGACTTCTGTCTAGGGCAGCAGAATCCGAGCAACTAATGTCAACTAAATCATGCCCAGTGTGTATTTTCTCACCTGAGGTAGGTTACTCTTCACCCACTCTGTAGTGGGGAGGATTTCATCCCACATAATGATACACCGAGCAAGAGTCTGAGGGGTAAGATATTGGAAATGCGGGCATGGATGTCAGATTGGAGAAGAAAAAAAAAAAAAAAAGGTGAGAAAAGTGATCTCGTGCACACAAACACAGGCAGTGCCACACTCACCCTCAGCAGCAGAAACTCAGGTTTGATGAAGTCCAGCAGAAACAGAGTGTCTGGAGCCTTCAGCCAATTAGCAATGGATCTAAAGGAAAAACCAAAAAGGAGACAAAGAAGTGTTGCTACCTTCATCCAAAACTGTCAACCAACCAACAGACTGACAGCACCAGACCAGCCTTGAATAATGGAGAAAACCTCTTGACCAGTAATAGTCGACTGGGAGATGGCAGCAGCATAATGTGATAACAGAACCTAATAACCGGTGAGACATTTCAATTCATTTATTTTATTTAAGTCAGACAGGTTAGGATGTTCTGCTGGATATTCATATGGAAGAGAAATTGATTTTTAAAAAAACAACCTTGGGGTAGATGATGATTCCTGTCTCTCTGCAAAGAAAATGCAGCACATGTTTCTAATAACCGCAGCATAGACGTAATAGGCAATGACATTTTATTATAAAAAATCCTGAGGGATGTGTTAAGAAGAGTTGGTTAGTAATAGGGTAACTGTTTGGTGTTTCACCTGTTGTTGGTCTTGAGGTAGATCATAGCAAGAGCGAGTGTGGCTCCCGGACACGTGATGTCCACATTAATGGTATCACCCTCCTGGAACAATCATGGACAGGATTCATGAGCTGTTAGTCAGTCAGCACACTGCTACCAACAGAGTACATCTGTCATAAAACCAGAAAGCAGCAATTCATATTTTAAGAGTGATATGGGCTAACAGCCAATCAGTGCCTGAAGTCAGGGGCCATTGGCTCCATATGATGGGCCTTTCTCACACATCAGCAGCCAGAACAAAAGCAATAAAAGATATGTAATCTATTGTAAAAGACACAACTTGAGGCAACATTTCATATTTCTGTTCTATTTCATGTCATTTCATGTTAATGTTTAAATGGTTAAAAACATTAATATTTGTTGGACATAGCATTTGCTCTCTTCTTCAAAAATGACACACACAGTAACTTTAACCCAGTGAGTTTTGTCAGGCAGTTTTTCTTATTTTTTCATTTCAACATATTTGAGTTGGATTGAATTACCTCTTTTTGGATTTTGTTAAACAATATAACCCCTTTACTAATTGTCTTATTTGAACAAGAGCTGAACCTGGATTGATTTTATTGTAAAAGATAAAACCTGGATGAAAATCTTTCTGAATCAGTTTTTTACACTTTCCCGTTTCACTAAGTGATGCTGTGTGCTGAAGATGATCAGTTATGATCATTAAGTTGCTGCTTTAACGAGCACGTAGTGCTAAAGTACACAGTTCACAAAAAGGATCGTGATTGTTTGTGTGAACAATAAACACTTTGTAAGCAACTGCAATGAAAACTACTTGTTTTTGTTTTCATGTTAAAATGGCAAAAAAAAAAAGAAAAGAAAAAGGCAAAGCCATTAAACTAAAATAAATTGTTAATTTCTGAATCTAACAGCAGCTACGAACACAGGAGGAACTCTGAATTATTTACTGAAGACTTTCTATAGAGTTTTGCTTCTTCGCTCAGATGCAGAGATGCTGCTTTCAGCTGTGCTCAAACCTCTCTAAACTGCTGTTACACAGCGCCGTGGCCTCATGGAATGATAAAGTCACTGACTCGCGTTCCTTTTTTAAAAAATGTAGACGGGAAGGCGAAACTTGGCAACCAGTGAGCAGTGCTGAAAAGATAAACTGTCATTTCAGTCGGCATAAATGGCCAATACCGATAGCCGCAAAAATGCTGAATATCTGCACCAATAATAGGCCCGGACGATAATCAGTTGACTCCTAATAAATATGCAATTAAAAGTGGCATAAATAAAAATAATTCTTTATAAAATTAGGTTTCAGACTGTAGTATACATCTAATGGCAGATTTTACTAGGGTTGGGACAACTAGTCATAATAGTTGACTATGACAAACTAGTACACAACTAGTCAACTCATTTTCTTCTAGTAGACCAGGTGGATAATGAAGATAGCATGACTTTCCTACAATTTAAGAGTAAGTCATTAACAAAAAATAATATGATGTAAATCATTTTCAAGTACTCATTAAATTTTCTGCCCATCACATCCCCAGTTCTATCGCAGAGAATATTTTAACCCACACTGGCCAACATCCACCAGCAGCCAGCACTCAAGTCTCAAGAGTTTGGAACAAATATCTTGTATCTAATAGAACCACAAATATAGCTTATATATGTAGTACCATAATATCCAGACTACAAGTTCCATCTATTTTTTAAACATATTTTACAAGAATTAAAGAGAAAGCATTTTGTAATAATCTGGAAAGACGTGTCCTTCACACACTAGCCTAAATATTACTGTGTTCCCCCTGTCCTGAAAACATACTGAACTATGATTTTTGCATATTGTTACACCCCTTCCGAACTAGTAAATAAATGAATAAATAAATAAAAATGCAATGTATATTCCAGAAAACACAGTAGTTCAGTGTTAGTATGATTTCAATTTGCAGCAGTGTAGTTGTTTTACAAATTAAAATCAATTTGAAATTTCACTGCTTAGATTTTACTTTAGTAATTTATTGTCAAGATTAACGGACTAGTCAACCAGTTAATGATTAATGGTACCTGACTAGTAAACAAAAGATTTTTATTAGTCATCCCAACCCTAGATTTTACACATAATAAAAGTTACATTGTCAGCTTCTGTTTCAACACTGTCATCCTGAATAAGTGAAATGGGAGAGCACTGAAGCCTCAGTTTGTTTTTTCCCCTGACACATTTCTCCATGTAATGTGGAATTGCGTCAGGAAGGGCATCTGGCGTAAAAGGTGTACCAATTCAACATGCAGATCCACACTGGATTTGCTGTGGTGACCCCGAGTGAAAAACAAGGGTGCATCTGAAGGGACTTACTATAAAGACTTATCCACTGACCTTAATTTGGTAGCTGGGGGACTTGTGCCTCTCTCGGCTGGCCCCAGTCTGAGCTCTGCGGTGGCCCCCCACCATGTACTGATACAACTGCTCAGGAACATTCAGATCCGTCATCCCAATCAGGTTGCTGCCATGCTGCCGAGGAAGGAAGCAAAGCCACAGAAAAGGGTTAAGGCAACAATACAAGAGAGGAGAAGAAAAACAGGAACATGCAGGAAGCAAAAGAAAAAATAAAACGTATGGCCACAATGAAGAACCAGAAGATAAAACAAAGAATTAAGGACTAATGATGTCAATGGTAGAGTGAAAAGAGAAGAGACGGGAATACGGGACAGACATGCTGGGGAGCAGAGGCATGTAGCAAAGAAAAAGAAGTAACAAACTAAACAGAAAAGAGAAAAAGTGAACATACTGAAATTTTACTTAAAAATAAATAAGGGGAAAGAAACAGGTGAAGAAATTAAATGAGTCAGAGAGTTTAAAGCAACAACAAAACATAACTGGTAGATTCACAGTACTGCAAACAGTTTACAAGTCATTTCTTTTAGCTTTTTTTTTGGTTCAGTGTCATTACTGCTGATCCAATGTGGCTCCTCATGATTTGAGCTGTGTGTGAAAATCCACAATGCAGATGAAATGACTTGTCCATAGAAACAGACAGATTTCACTCTTTTAAGCTTAGATTTAGTTATTTTTGATGATAGAAGCATTCGGTGCACAAGACTGCTTCAATGACCAACTATTGTTATTTTATGAAATTATTTTTACAGGTTCACATTATGATAAATGGCACTGTTCTGGAGATATGCTTAATTTAAACACACACCAAACGGGCCTTTCAAACCTGCCAAAGAATTGTGAGGTTTAAAGAATTAAAAAGCAGAAAACATGTAAGTGTTCGAACAGTAATAACAGTTTTTTGTTTTGTTTTTTTTTTAAATACAAGTTGTGCTTTCTTGGGGAATTCCTATTTCACATCAACAAATACTATGGCTTTTTAGGTGTAAATATTTGTTTGACCAATGGTGTGTGTGCGTTGCTGTCCTGCTTACACCCAGGCAGACCATGCCCAGAGCGAGTCCAGCAGCTAGCGAATAAGATTCTCTGTCTGTACAGTACTCCATCTCTGGACCAGGAGGTCTTCCTGAAAGACACGTATCCAGACAATGAATTTACCAACTGAACTTTATCTGACCTCAGGAAAAACAAAAGACAAAGATGAAGTCAACTGTCATGACAAATGTCACTACAAAGCAAGTCAGTCAAGTACCTGCCAATGAAACAAAACCTTTCACAAATAGGGCGTGACTCGACTTTAATCCTATTCTTACGACAGGTCTTGCTTGAAAAAATGTCAGAGTGTCTGTCTGTCTCTTACACACCGACCTACCTATCTCGGAGAGCAAGACTTCAGCATTGTGCCTGTGGCCGGTACCCTGGTACACCAGCCCAATTCCAATTACAGCAGCAACCTGCACAACAGAGCAGGAAGTTTAGAGCTGCTAAACATTTTTTTTTAAACCTCTAATTACATTAAACACACAGATCCATTCTTATGTAGAGGCTGACATTCACCTGCACATTGTGCGGCACGTCCAGCTCGGTAGATGTGGGCGGGAGCAGAGCAGGGATGTGGATACTCAGCAGGCGGGTGATGGACATATCCATAGTGCCCAGTTTTGCAGAAGAAACACCCAGGACAAGACCAATACTGGTCATCTCATGGCCCTGACAGAGGAACACACAACCAGCAGTTCATAAGTGACAGGTTTTGCTATTTTGGCCAGAGAGCTACAAATGATTAATACATTTTGAGCATGCAAAATAAATAAATAAACTGAAAAAGATATTTTTGAAAATTACAGTCACGTATAATACAATTATTTTGATGCACATGGACACACATTTGGTGTTGTATCCACATGTAAACATCTAGACTGTAGTTTTAACTAATGATGTTCAGAATGATAACACAAGCTTCCTTAAAAGTTTACGATCAGTCGATTAAAACAATCTACTTCCTCAAATGAAACGGATTACATTTAGGGTAAAGAAATGACTCAGTAATGGCAGATGGTTCTTTATGAACATATTTGTATTTGGAATCCATTGGGAATACACATTATTCTGTCATAAATAACAATTCCATTCTCAGCTAACACAAAGAGCAGGTTGGATTGTTGAACTACAAGTACTACAGTGCCACTTTCTACATGTAAACTGTTACTTTACATTATTTAAATGTTCAAGCTTTTATTGCCACTGAAGGAGTTAGCTGACTCCATGTTGTTGGCTGGACAACAGATTCCAGAATACAAATTGTAATCCTCTCCAGCTACATGGTAGATGACACCCTGGGATTGGCATAAACGTCACAGCCTATATAAGCAAATGGATTTCCCCACAAAATCCAACTCCATTCCTTTAGTTTACAGAAAGAACAGTACACAGGCCAATAAAGGCAACCAAGAAAGTCGGTTAATGGCTCTTTTCTTTGGGTGGGGGGTTACAACATGTTTAAACATCGACACATGGGCATAAAAAAGTGATTAACAAATGTAAAAATCTTCATAATGCACCTTTAATACAAATTTTCTTTGAAGAGACAAATTTAATGACATTTGCTTACTGCCTAACAAAAATAAAACAAACACTGACTCATAGGTGCTCTATAAAAACCTGCAGCAATAGTACAGAAATGTCAAAATGCAACTCTCCATTTCTAAACCACAAGTGCACATGATTCTGATGAACTGATCTAAGGTACGTCAGTGTAAATTCTTTCACAGCATGAACAGAAACTGAGCAAAACCTTGCAACTTACAAGCCTTGCTGTTAACTGTGCTCATCATGTTCATGTGCTTCATTAAAATAAAGATAATCAGCAAAGAGAAACATGTTTTTCAATTTATTGACTAATGTTCTAATTTTGCTGTCATGCTGTACTGTCGAATATGTTGCTGTTCAATATTTATTTAGTAATTTAAATCCATCACACGTTATGTTTTCTTTACTTGTATTCTGAAGTAATTTTGTACATACACTGAGTCGCATCATCGTACATGTATAAATGGCCAACTTGAAGGATGTTTATTCTAATCAAAAGACAGGCACTTATTCCAATTCAAACAATTCCTAATGTGGAATCTCAAAATCGTACTATTTTAAAAGATGTCATGAATATGAATATTCTTCTATCAAGTTATTTGAGGACTGAGGGGGAAGGCAATTTCATGAAATTCAGCTTCAATTCACATTTATATCATAATGTGGTCTGAAAATAATTCACTTTTGCCCTCAGGGTGTACTTCCTAAATATGGAGTGATGTATTGGCTGACCTTTATCTTGACAGAGATATCAGCTTGTATGTAGCATCCTGTTTTTCACATCTGAAAGTGGGAAAGATCTCACCTCATTTCAAAGTTCTCGCAGACCAGAGTTTCACTTTGACAAATTCACAGCTCTCATTTTCACTCATCCACACAAAAGTGTTTAAGTGAGCGTGTGTGCAACTTAATAAGCAAGAAAGATATCGACCTTCATGTAAACTCAATTCACGTTCTCTATTTATGTTATTTGGTGCAGTCTCCCAGGTGTTTTTGCAGTGTACGTAAAAAGAGATTTTCCACCCACAGTAGAGCCACAAGCATCTCCAGCTGTAATCTTGAACATTAACATGAAGATTATCTACAAAGTGTTCATATAGATATTTCTACACATATAAAGTTTGAGTTTGTATGTTTGGTTTATTTTTAAACTGTGGCACATGAGAAACTGCTTCACATGTACACCTCTGTCCGTGCGTGTGTGCGTACCTTGGTGAGGTAGTCGTGTATGTTGAGTGTGGCCAGCTTGGTCAGGTGTCCATTTAGGCCCAGAGCCATCAAGAAACCTGCATACTCATTAGCCAACTCTGGGCTTTTTGGCTTGTTATAGGCTATCCAGGCAGAGTCCACCTAAAATATAAAAAAAAAAATATATATTAAAAATATATAAATATAACCTTTATTTAAACAGGAGAAAACCCATTGAGACTTAAACTTCTTTTACAAGGGTGACCTGACCAATAAAGGCAGCAGCATGCCTCATAATGGATGAGTTAACATCAACATGAGAACACTGATAATAAAATACAATCCTCTTGGTCATAGTAACACTGTAACGATATAAAGTCTCAAGCAGATTAGAAATTAGAAACATAGGCACTGCACAAAAGAACCCCAAATAAAATAATGTCTGCATGAAAAGTGCCCTGTGTCCATAAAACTTCTTTGTTCAATTGCTCCAAATGAGACTAGAGTGTATGCAGCAGCAAAAATGTTCCATAAGCATCGTATATTTTCAGAATGCTATGCAATTAGGTGAATGCTCTGAGCGCTACAAACTGAAAATATGTCAACTTTTTTGAAAGGTGCTGCCACTGTCACTGACAATGGGAGAAGTTTGTTTTTGCTGTGTCCACCTGCAGTCAGCTGACTTAAAGAAAATCAATCACAACAGAGACCAAAAGCTCACTGTGGTAGCAGATTGGACAGATTCTATATGTTGGTGAGTGTTTTTGTCACAATGCACACTGTAAGCCTGTTATTAGCACTTTATTGCTGTCAGAGAAATAAATCACACACTTTTTTTTTTGTGAATAGGCCATGATGAAGTGATCCTCTGCACCCTGCCGGTGCATTTCTGCCAAAAAATAAACAAACTCACACACTACATACACATGTTTCCTAAAGATTGTTGATTTACAAATATTTTTGTTCTATCTAGGAAGTACTATTCAACTTGCTGTGGATGTGAGAATGATGTGTGTCTCCAGAGTTCTCTTCGACAGGGATATACTCCATTCCCTTTCAGCTACAGTATAATCTGTAAATGGTTGTCTTTCATTTATTCGGACATATCACCGTGTCTGTCTTGTCTTTTTTCTTCATGCATATTATTGTAAATAGATTTACCTTTGTAATTTTCTTTGCAGTGTATCTGGGTCCAAATTTATGATTTACACTCAATTAAATCTCAAAATAATCTTTGCCATGCACAATTTTTCATTTCTAAATGTCCCAGACAATCATTACTACTTGAAGCACATTTTTAAAAACAGAATAACACCAAGTAATATTTCTGAAGTAAAGTGAAAAAGCCCATTGTTGCAGCTTCACCAACAATGTGTGTCCAACTGACCAGAGGCTTCCCTGGTGAAGTTAGCCATTTCTTTCTATGATCTGAACAGATAAGAACTTCTACAAAGGGAGTCGTGTGATGGAACAATTCTAAAGACCACTGAGTGATTGCTGCAATCATGGATAATACAAAAACAAACAAAGGGACACTACAGGTCAGTTCATGTGAAACAACAATCATTGCTTTGACAGTTGTGCTAGCATGCAAGACACACAATAAGACTTTGGGATTTGGAAGAACACTGGCAACACTTTGAGCATGTAGCTACACATAAAACGGGATTATTGGTCAGCAACATGCCAACACAGAATGAACTGTCATCTTTTACCTGTGAAGCAGGCGCTATTTTAAGACCAGCAGCTACTCCGTTATGAAAGCTAGGCCAGCTAGTCATGTTTGGTGGAACATCAATGTTCCCACTGTTAAGATCTACCATGGCGTTTCTCGGAGGGGCACGGCCTGCAACAGAAAACAGAAACACATTAAAAAAAATACAGGACATGTCGCACGGCCTGCGACAGAAAACAGAAACACATTAAAAAAAATACAGGACATGTCGCACGGCCTGCGACAGAAAACAGAAACACATTTAAAAAAATACAGGACATGTCGCACGGCCTGCAACAGAAAACAGAAACACATTTAAAAAAATACAGGACATTGTCCTATCCACTAACAACTATTCAGAGGATAACAAGCAATGAGGCTAACATTGATGATGTCTAAATAACGCTATTACCTTCTTCATTGAATATTGCTGGACTCCTTTAAGATGCTATGAAATGTATTTTAAACATTAAGATAGCAGCTAACAACTATTTTCCATTCTGTTTCCATTCTTGGACTAGGTGTGCAGCACATTTAGCGCACCTGAGTCCTGACCTCTTAAACCATTGCTATTCTCCACATGTAAAAAGGAATGGTGGACACCGACTTTCCAGAAAAACATCAATAATAGACCATTAAAGGCTAAAAATGCCTTTGAATATAAATGTGTCAGGAGTAGAACCCCCATATGTCTGGCTTCTCCCACCAAGAGTGCTGTTAAACCTGTTCAAAGGCTCCAACTACCATTCCTTCTGCTCGATGCAGAAGAGGGAGAGCTCAGGGGGAGAAGCTGTTTATGTCCTGAATTATGGTTCAAGTCCAACATCTTGTGGCAAAAAAAACAAAAAAAACAATACACAATAACAATAATTATTCAGAACACCTTTAATGTTCTATATACTTGTCAACCCAAAAAATAGACATTTTATCATAACTATCTAACCATTCCTCTGCTGTATTTAGAAAAAGGACTTGCTACTCCTGGCAGGCTTACTGATCTCAAAAATGCTGGCACTGAATTGGCAAGGGGAGAATCCCCCCCCCCCCCCCCCCCAAAAAAAAGCACTATACAGTTTAAAATGCAGCCATTTCCTGTGACAAACTCCACTTCTGTTCATGTTCGATCCTGAATATTAATGCTCTGCTGCTTAGAAGTCTTTATTAGTTCAACAACTGCTTCTACATGCAACTACTACCAACATACACGAGCAGTTGTGTGATGTTCCCTGCACTGTGGAGTCCATCATATCACTAATTCTCTGTAGTTATCCACTTTTTCCATCTCTGTTGTCTAAATGGCAATAATCTCTCTGATAATACAGTCTTGCTTATCCTCAAGTTCTCCACCTGTAAATATGCTTGTCAATGACAGTAGTGTTGTTTAGGGAGATAGTGCTCTGACGCTATCTGAGAAGTGCCAGTCATGAATATGTTTAACGCTTTATGATAACCTGCATCAAGTAACTGATTGAAGCCGTCAATGGGGATCAAGCACAGGTCTGATCCACATTAGGAAGATGGTGGTGACGTAGAATTGTTTGATGCATGTTGACCTTTGCAGGTCAACCACAGACTCAAATCTGGACCAAATTGTGTTGGCCTGAAAGTGACATTCGTGGTTTTAAGTGGAAAACTGTGGTTTCCGGTGTGACTCTCTCAAGTGTGAATGTAAAGTTTAAAAGCTTTCAAGTGTAATGTAATAAACTTACTTTTAACATCATCAAGTTTCAAATGAAGTGGAAACACCAAGAAACAGCAGAAATCTCGGTGGTTGTTCAAGAATTTTACACAAACAAGACAATGCCTGAGAGGTCAGAAATAAAAATCAGATACCTTAATAATCAGTTATTTGGTTACACACATGCTACTTTGCTAGAACCAGGTCAGAGTAGTATTATGTATGTGCATTGGTGTTACAAAGAACTAAAATCAATCAAAAATGTAATACAAAGTCATAGATATAACTGTATTGCTACATGGACCCCTGAATCTAAATAAATGTACTATGAACAAGTTGATGGCCCGTTTTAACGTCATAAATCGACCGAGTTAAGTTGTTTTGCTCGTACTTCCATGTTTTCAAACTCCTTTAAAAGTTCAAAAGTCCGTGTCAGGCTTTCGAAAGTAGGCTGTTCTTCTGAACAATGTCTGGAATGGCTCATTTTGCTCAGATTTACAGAGACTAATACACTACAACCAGCATGTGCAACATTTGCTGCCTTCACCCTTAAATAAGAACCACCTAAATAAGGATGTAATAAGGGTCACAGAAAGAAAAATGCAGACATTGCTATTTGTCTGAACGGCTGAATATTCCTTTTTCTTCACTTCCTGTAAAGTAATAAATTAGATTAAAAAAAATTTCTTCATGTTTTGATTTGGAATCGAATGTGCAGTGTTCCCAATGCATTTGCATGTATGGAAATAAAAGTTATTACTGTATAAGGATTTTGAGCCTTACTTTTTTTTTAAACACTGCTATTATTTTCAAGACAACTGTATATTGTTTTATAAGGGAGGGATGCACACCCCTAGTGTGCATGTAAATGCACTTTAGCTGAGACAGTAAATGGTAAATGGACTGCATTTATATAGCTTTTTTCCATCTGCATCAGAAGCTCAAAGTGCTTTACAATGATGCCTCACATCCACCCATTCATACAAACACTGATGTCAGGGTGCTGCCATACAAGGCACTCACTACACACTGGGAGCAACCAGGGATTAAGGATCTTGCTCAAGGGCCCTTAGTGATTTTACCAGTCTGGCTGGTTTTTGAACTGAGGATCCTCTGGTCTAAATTCCAAAGCTGTAAAGTAAAGCTAATAGTGTGCAAGCTCCAACATCACCACGTTACCTGTCAGGTTGAGTTTGGGGACAGGTAACGGCTCTGTGGGCACAGGTTGATAGGAGAAAAGAGTGAACAAGCCTCGACCAACAGGGAGAGCCATCGTCCTCTGACACAACTGCAACAGTCTGTGAAAGACATGACATTCATAGACACAGAACAGAGAACTAAAACTACACAAAGCCACGGGCTCAAAGTCAAAACCTCAAGTGTGGAAGAGGTCTAAGCTACAGGTGACTGACAGCTGGCATTGTGACAGGTTAAGGACATGCTAAGGGCATGGACAGGCAACGCAGAAGAGAATGACTGTGGAGAGAAAACAGAATTAAAAGTACACTGCTTGGAAAGCATAGTTTTCGAGACGCTTTACAGAGGATTGTCCAGCAGAAGGAATATTCAAGACATTATTGGCTGATTGATGATTTGCAATCTATGGCACAAAAACTTAGTAAACACTCTTACACAGTCCACTCACTTGTTCTCTTTTTCCTCTATGTATTCGTGGTCAGAAACCTCAGGCAGCTGGACAACATTAACTCGGACCGGCCTGGAGCTCTGCAGGAGCCTTCTGACCTCCTGGACCCTCAGATCCTGACTCCAGATCAGCCCCGTGACCTGCACAGGAGAGGGAGAAGGAAATTTAAATTTTCTGTTATCTGTCAGCAACTCCTGTAGACACAAAGAACTTAGTGTTTTACCTCCTGAATTATATCAGACATCCCATCTTCCTCCTCATCCGCCTCTGTAGTGGCGGGAGGCTCCAATGACAGACCCGAACCTACAGACTGGACAAACACAAGCAAACTAGAAGCTCACTCATTACAGTGCACAAGGCTAAACATGCCACATCTTGCAAATAGCTTTTGTCTTGGCTCTGTACGCAACCCAAAATATAATACCACAGCCATGCTCTGGAAACAAAGTTGGATAAATGTCTATCCTAAATTAATTTATTAAAGTTGATTAAGCGCTCACCCTAAAATAAATTAATTTTGTGACCCCAACACTTCATAAAAAGCAAACAAAATTAGTTTTCACAAAATTTTTCACGTCACTTCCTCATCATACCTATGACAACGTCATTAATTTGTGCTGGTAGTAGTCACATGACAATGAAGTCAATTTGAGAGTTTGCAGTACAAGTGCCACATCTGTTCTGCCTTGTGTCCTTTTTTATTAGTGGTGAAATCTGACATTTTATTGAAATATATGGAGGGGCTTGCATTCTGTTGGACATAATATCAGCCATGCTCATGCATCTGCCCACCCCCTCTTCAGGCAGAAATTTTCACAGAATGCCGAGGGCATTCCCACACGCAGATATGGTTCATAATATTCCAATTCAAACCCAAAACTTTCACCAAGTTTTGTAAAATGTGGCTTATTATAATTAGTTATTCTGCTAACAAGAAAATGTATTCCCAATTCTAGGAGATAGTGATGTGAAAAACAACCCAACAAAAACATAACCTTGTTTCTGATTTCTAAGTTTGAGGGGTAACTATAGTTTGTACAATCATTTTAATCTGAAACTTCTCAGTAGAGGTGAGAATACCAATAAATTATTGACATTTCAATGGTGTTGCAGGTTTATAGACAGGAATGACTTGCTGTACTTGCCGGTGCTTCAATACCAACGTATTCCACTCACACTTTTGCTCTTTGCCAGGGTCATCTTATGAGCTTGTCTTGTCAGGTCCTGGCGCCCAATAAGCAGACAGACCTCCTCTGACCAATCAGAACACGGCTGCTCTCGGCACCGGTAAATGGCTTCTCTGATGGGCAGAGCCACACCAAAGGGGACCGACTCCAAGTCCTTCAGAGTGAAACCTACGCAAAGCAGTGAACAGATGGATGAGTGGCTTCTCTGGTTAAACAATGTGCCATTGTACATTATAAATCAGGGTTTGTGGCGAAACCTAAATTTGGAAACCAAATGTGCCCTCTGCAAACATGGTTTCTTTTAGCCTACATGTTTTAGCCTCCTCTGTGTGTTTAGCTGTTTTGAAATGTTAATGAGTACAGAGACGGCTGTAGCAATTTACTCACTTTATGTAACATACAGTTTACCTGCTGTAGAGTTAAAAAAAAAAAACACTGATCACAAACAAGAACTTTAGTAACGTGGACACTCCAGTGTGGTTTCTTTTGGTTTCTGACCAGCTGTGACTGCATTAAATATGAATCACCATGACGCAGACAAAAGACAAAATGGTAAAACTGCCTTTCTTACCTTCTGAGGTGAGCCAGACCACCAGCTGCTCAGCCAAACTCTTACTTGAAAACTCCACCTTCACACTGCTCTGTCTATAATGAACACAAAGACATCATGGATTGATGGAAAAATGGCTCATCAAAATATAACGGAAAACAATCTATTCATACTGGAACATGGCAGAAAGACATCAGTATAGGTATATGGTTTTAAAAATATGTATATAAATTATAAAGCACTTGAACTATAAAGGTTTTATTCCTCAATGGCACAATATTTTGTCAATGATTAAAAAAATCATTTTGACACAATACTGTACATATATGTTAATATGACCTAATACAAATTTCTTTCACACAATTAAAAAAAAGTTGATGAACAGTTTAAATGTTAATTACAGGATGAGGCCCATTCACTCATTAAATTTTTTCACAGGATCAAAGTTTGGCATCTACGAGGAAATGGACCAATGGAAAACCCAAATAAAATATGCTTAAATTCATATTGAAAACAGGAGTAAGACGTTTTACCCCTTACCCCACTAACACGAGGTCCCTACATCTAAATGTCATGGTCAGACAAAAATATGAAACCAAAAACACTGATCATAGTGCTTATTCAAGTATGCAAATCAGAAGAAGGAAACCTGTCCTGTTTCCATGTCCCAAAAAGACGACCAACAGCAACCTAAATGACTTCTAGCCAGTGGCTCTCAATCCAGTAATTATGAAGTGTTTGGGAAATTGTTCAAAAGTCAAATCATTCAAGGGCTTCCACCCACATCTGACTCCCACCAGTTTGCATACAAGGACAACAGATTGACGATGATGCCACAGCCTTAGCCCTCCACATAAACCTGACCCTCCTGGAACAGAAGGACAGCTATGCCATGCTTCTTTTCATTGACTTTAGCTCTGCATTTAACACAATCATCCCAAAGAGACTGGTTACAAAATTAAACAGTCTCAGCCTCGCACATCCATCTGCCTCTGGATCAAGGAGTTCCTCAGCCACCGCCCACAGAAAGTCAAAGTAGGGCCCCCACCTCTCCCCTGCACTCAGCCATAACTCCAGCTCCTCACAGGGATGTGTACCGAACCCACTACTGTACACTCTACACATGACTGCGTCCCCACTGACATGACAGTGGTCGGGCTCATCACAGGGGAAGATGAGTCTGCATACAAAGATGAGGCAGAAAAACTGCCATCATGGTGCAGAAATAACAACCTGGTCCTCAACACCACAAAAATGAAAAGTTATAGTGGACTTCGGGAGGAAAAGATCCGACCATCAGGCCCTGCATATCAATGGAAAATGTGTGGAGAGGGTCTCTGACTTCAAGTTTCTGGGACTGCACCTGAACGATGACCTACCCTGGAAAATCAACACCACTGCGCTGATCAAGAAGCCACAGCAGTGTCTCCACTTCCTGAGGGTTCTGAAAAACAACACCCTAGCCAAGGAGCTGCTGGTGTAATTCTACAGATGCTTGATTGAAAGTGTACTGGCGTACTGCATCCCAGTGTGGTTTGCCAGCTGCACAGGTCAGGAAAAGACAGTACTCCAGAGGGTCATCATCACAGCATCACAGCCCAGAAGATCAGCGGCTGTGCTCTCCTCTACTTAGAGGGGCTGTACAGGTCCCACTGCAATAGAAAAGCCTGAAGCATCCTGAAGGACACATCCCACCCAGCACATCACCTGTTCCAGCTACTACCCTCAAGGAGGCGGTATAGGACAATCAAAGCAAAGACAGACAGACTGAAAAACAGCACATATCCCAGAGCTGTTGCAGTAATAAATGAACGCTGAAGAGTATGACCCGTTCTCCAATTTGTGCAATATCCCACCCAGTGCAATAAATCCTCTCCAGCTGGGAATAACTGTGCAATCAAAATTTTAGACACACAAAAATACACACACATACACAATTATATTTATATTTTATACTGATTCTATTTACCTTTGTTCCTTTTAACATTTGTACACAGATGGCTCCTTTGCACTGAATGGCACCGCAAGCAATTTTGTTATACTATTTGTATAATGACAAAGATTATGATCGGTTCTTTAAAAAGAACTTGTGTGAAAGTATTCCAGAAGCTGATGTCCAGGATCCAGCAGATTTCTGAGAAAGACCAGGTCCTAGTGACACCTTAAGTTCCATAAAATTTTCAAGTGAGTTGAAGGTACAGAGCTGGAAATGGAGGTTGTTATTCTATTTAAAATCTTTCAATAAGAAAGACTCTTTGAAAAATAAAATATGACGCTGGATCCCAAAGTAGATCCAGCAGGAATCTGGCAACATCCTCGTACATTAGCTGTAAGAAGGATTCCAATCAGAATGCAAACATTTTGACCAATGACTCCTCATTATTTCATTTTTGTAGGTCCACATTATTTTATTTTTTGCAGTTATAGCAGTGTGATGTGCCAAAAGACTGACAACAAGACGTCCTTGCTATTTCTTTTAAAGTAAATGGTGGAGACCTATCATCAAGGTAAAAAAATTATGTTATTGGTGTGATTACATCAGGTAAGCAAGGCTACAGTGACAATTAAATACTTGTAAAGCTCATTCCCTTGTTGTTGTTACCTTCTGTATTGTGGTTCTCTTACACAGGACTTCTGGCCTAAGAAACGAGATGTTGAGATAGAAAGACAAAACATTCAAGGAGTGTACTGTGTTCTCCAACTCTTCACATTTTTGCTATGTCATAAATTTGTCATAAATCATGAAAAAACAATTTGTGTATTATGCTCCAGAAACTGTTTAGCACTATTGAATGGCTGTTAAAATTGGCAACTACAATATTTCAGCACTGAAATGAAGACAATATATTATCCTCCCCACCCTTACAAAAAAATGCCATTGTATAACAGAAAAAAGTCAGTGTGAATACTGTTATGTTGTCCACAAAGTCAAGTCTGTGTCTGTGGAAAATGATATAATTCAAATACAAACAGCCAATGCTGTGGCCACATCAGCACTGAATTGAGTTTTTGTCGACCAAATGGAGAAAAAAACAAAGATAAGTGAAGCGGGTTTGTACATCAGCTGTTTATCTCCATTCCCATGACGAAAACTGTTACAGGTCCAGAAAGGAGGGGAAAAAAAGCTGGGACTGGAAGGTAACAAGGGCTGGTTGTCAATAATGTTCATATGTGAAAGAGGTTGAGTCACAAGCATACACAAACCCAGGATGCAATTATCTCATAATCAGACACACACTGACCTGCAGAGAGCTTGACCAGGTACTTCGACACATCTGACGAAAGTGCATTTTCATCCCCCACAATGTACAGAGCATAACTCTGAAAGAAATAAACAGAACCTGTCTAAAGCAGCTGAATGGAAAAGTGAAGCTTTAAGTTGTGGAACAATAATGTTTTTTTGTTTTGTTTTTTGTAATTACTGTTTTTTTTGTTTTGTTTTACATTTTCTTTTGATTTCAATTATGTCAGAGAGTTTGTTTTTTTAGCTATTTATGAGGATCAAATGTCTTAAAACCTGTATAATTTGCCCAAACCTTTGCTTTATGGCAACTATCTCTGATTCACAATTAATTTAAAATCTCACAGGCTTCCCTGTTCCCACATAAAAGATTTTCACCACAAATGTCCAACACACCATGTCAAATTTGTCGTGAATCTTGATCACATCTTGTATCACATGTTTTTTTTACTATTTGTACGTTGCACAACAGTTTAAATAGTTTAAGACCATCATGGCCAACATCTTGGAGCATGAAGTCTTACCAGGAGTGCCCAACACTCACAATGGTAACTACTAAGACTGACTCCAGGACTTGCTACATTTTTGTAGTTGGGGTGGTGTTTTAGTCTAAAATCATGTACGTGGGAACAGAGCTTCAGTTTTAGGGTAAGGGTTCCAAGCAGAATTAAAACTTGAACTTTCATTCCTGTGTCCTCAATTTACTAAAAACCACGACTACTAAAATAA
This sequence comes from Thalassophryne amazonica, assembly GCF_902500255.1. Classification (NCBI taxonomy): domain Eukaryota; kingdom Metazoa; phylum Chordata; class Actinopteri; order Batrachoidiformes; family Batrachoididae; genus Thalassophryne; species Thalassophryne amazonica. The sequence continues at coordinate 14,834,257 of NC_047115.1, read as the reverse complement.
TATTTAAAAAAAAATACAGGTGCCTGGTCATACCAGAACCAGTAGCCTGGTCCTCTGACAGATTCCAGGGAGGATGGGGAAGGGCGGGACCTCCTCGCCTCTCAAACAGCTACTGAGCCAGCCGAAAATATTAGGAGGCTCCTCCCTCAGGAAAGATGGACGTTGCATCTGATCAATCTGAGCTGTAGAGAGGAAAAAAAAAAAAACAAGGAGGCAGAAGAAGCGATGGAAGAATTACAGGTAAGGGAGCAGTAAAGGAACACTCACAGGGAAGGAAGATAAACACTAACCATGTAAATATATTAAAACTATGATCTTAAAATAATTTATTTCAATGCCAAACTAAATACTGTACCCTGTTCCTCATATTTTATTCAAACTCTCTCTCTTTCAAGACTGTACTGACAAATCCTAGGCATGAATTTTATGAATCATATAATCCTACCAATCATTTCTAACAAATTTTTTTTTTCCTGGGGGGGGGGGTATCAAACAAGCAGTCTTATCTTGAAAACAGGAACTTTAATAACATGGCAGACAAACAACACAGAGCTGATTTTTGTCAGCAGATAATCCTGCCCTCTATATTCCACTGAGACGTGCTTTGACCATTTCCTGGCCGAGGCTCTTATTAGTGCATTTAATGGCTCTTACCCTGGTCTATGAGGCAGCTCTCAGTGAAGCCACTAATTAATGACGGGTAGTCTCTCCAGTACAGATCAACATATTCCTGCAACTGAAGGTCTCTGCAAATAAAATCAAATCAAATAAATCAACATTCCTGTGTGGATATGCATATATTCCATTATAATACAGCATCAACACTGCAATAAACTCGAATACAGAAATTAATTAGACAGTTATGGACACCAAAAAGATAAAGTACTTGTTTCATTTCATAATATCAAACAGTCTGCATCGTCAAACTTTCTTTTAATTTCTTTTAGTTCTAAAATACAGACGAGAAAGAAGTCATCTACATGTTGCTATTTCTGTACAGCCGGGCACAAAAATACAGGAAATTAATTAAACTTGAATTGCAAAGTGCATCTGTGGCATTTTCCTTGTTTTTAAGTGGTAATTAAAAACATACATTGAGCAATGTGTAGCTGAAACTCATTATCGTTCTCTTCAAAAATCAGATAATCAATCGTTTTTAATCCCACGACCAAGCACTCCTTTTTTCCCCCCTAATGGCAAGCAATTGTAATGCTGTGTTCTTTACCAGTTTTTGGTAATTTGTGAATAGATGAGCAATTGTAATATAAAGGAACACCACAGTGCAGTCTGTATGTGCAGACATATGTATCGTATGTGGACATAAGGTTTTTTATTAGCCATCTTGTCATAGACTAAAACAGAGTTGATGGCACAGACACTGTGCATCATTATTGCTACTTTTGTGTACCACAGATTGTCAACTTTAAATTGTCAACTTTAAAGCCAGACACAGGTGTATTCTAGGCCAACCACGTTCTTGGATGTGTTTCTGGAATGACCCTGGACATGTTTCTGGAATGACCCAGCCATCCACCACGTTGCAAAAGTTCAACAGCCATTTAGTGACTAGTGAGTAGACATGGGCCGATGACCAGTTTCACGGTATACCGCGGTATGAAAAAGCCACAGTATCAACACCACTAAAATTTTCCTTTATACCATCCTTATGCTATGAGCGGGTTATGAGAATTCTTGGCAGGCAGAGCAGAGGCAGCCGCTGCCGCCCTTCCCCCTGGCGCACATCTCTGTCTCTGTTTGTAAACAGGCAGCTAACGTTAGCTAGCTCTGCATCATGGCTGAAGGAGGCGAAGTCTGCACTGAACTTTTCCATCCATCTAAAAAGGAAGTCAGCTTTTTCATTTTATTTTCTGCGGAATTGCCCTTCAAGCCAAAAAACAGTGGCAACAAAGCACCGTATCTATGGCCTGTGTCGGACGCGGAGCGATTCAAGATACCCGCAAAAGATTACATGGAAGGAGTAAACTTTATCCCATCTTTGAAACCACTGAGAATTACAAGCGGTGGACTCGAGTCGTGCTTGTTGTCGACCAAATTTCTCCCATAGACATGTCAAGAAGGACAAATACATCTATTCCAAGCACGTTGTTGGTGAAGCTGGGCAAGTATTGAACATCCGGAGTTCCGGACCTTATTCCAGCCACGCTTCTCCCTAAGCAAGTAAGTCATGTTTCCCACGGGGCAGATGCTACATGTCTAAAAGAATGACTATTATTTTGGTATTTTCTCTAAAGTTATCAGTGGTATAGTGCTCATAGTGGTAGACATCGCGTCAATTAGTGCACCTGAATCACGCGAGCTTCATATGCAAATAGCCATAATGTTGTTAAAGCACATTTTAAAGCTATACATAATACATCATTTTTGCCCCGTTATCATACCGTCCAAATCTCATACTGGCCCATGCCTACTAGCGAGTACCGCTGTCTCTTTAGAAACATGGGGAGGGGCAACGCTTTGATAGGGCAGCACTCACATGCACTAAATGTTCACAAGTGCTCATTTCGGCAGAAAAGCTCAGCGCACAGAAGAAGTTGCTTCTTCATTCTCTGCACAGGACGTCATTAAGCCATTCAATATTTAGAGAAAATTAGGTGAAAGCCTTAAGAACAACTATACTCATGTGCTGTTCCAATATTAGGGAACCAAAAGCTATTTTATAGCTAGGTGCCCTCATTCCTACTTTATTTCACTGACAAATAACTCTGCAATGAAAATTCCTTGCACATATTTCAAGTGTTACACATCCACTAGAATTTAGTAAACTCAATCATTAAGAAATGGAAAGAAAAGGACATTGTAAGGTAAATGTGCTTATAGCAGACCATCCTCAAAGACCAGGAGACCATGTATGAAGGAGACAATTCTATTTCATTAAATTTATTTAATTTATATAGTGCCAAATCACAACAAAACTGCCTCAAGGTGCTTCACACAAGTAACGTCCAAAAATTACCAACCCCTAGAGACTAATAAACAACGCCACCAGGTAACCATCTTGACTTGGTGGCTATGACTGGAGAGACTACGCTGCATGTAACAGTTTGTGCCTTTTGCCTCGCACGTCACATTTCATGGTAGAGTTTCACAGAGAACCTTTTGCTGAAGAGAAGACCTCAAATCTCGATTTCTAATTTTGCAATGTTAAATAATTATCCTCCACTTAACAAAAAACCCACATTGAGGATATTATAAGTGTTTGTGCAGAGGCCTAGTATGACATCTGTATTGAAATCTGCCATGATGCCTGACCTAGCAAAATTTGGCAAAACAAAGAGAATGCTACAATATAAGTATGTGCAAAGTGGGCACACTGTCAATTCATAACAATAAAACATTTAATCATTTTTTTTTTGTTATTTTGTTGTGCTTATTGTAAGAACACCACAAGGGATCATTACAATCATTTTTGTGTTTAGTGCCACCCTACAGCAGTTTGGTGGAATTGCACCAAAAACAATTGCTTTAATACACAGATTCCCTTTCAACGCCTCTGGCTTGAATGTCGTTATCATATTTACCATTATCTGTTCATTTGATGGAATCACACCAAGAAAAACTGCTTTCTTTCACACATTCTAACACAGAAAAACTATTCCAACTCTGATGTATGATATATAGCAACACCCTCTAGAAGTTAGTTATATGAAATGTTAAGTGAAGACTTTTCTTAAAGAACACATCGTTTTTATTTCTAAGACAAAGAAATCACTTTAATGGGGACTTAACTGGAAAATAAATAACATCAGGCCACCAATTTTTGAGGTTCTAGTTCATGTATCTAATAGGCTGTTGCAATTAATGGAATTTATTACTATTTGGAAGAAAGATTCAGCTTTCACTTAGTTTTTCTCCTGTGTGCAGAAATTTCCCATCATTAAGATATACACTTAAAAATCAGTTTGTGCAATAATCAATCAGTGCAAATTGTCACGCTTCTCTTCTGGTGTTACACTGAAGAACCACATGCTGATAACTTCCGCTGGTGTTCAGGTACCTCTTCATCCCACTTTCATTCTACAAACGTTTTACATGCCAATTCATCGTTTAGTTGTAAGCAGTTAGTGAAGTAAAGATGTGACAAACACACTTCACAACAACCCACACATGAACCAACACAGGCCAATTATGTTGAAAAGCACTTAGCCGCCCCCTCTACCCATTCTGTTGTCATCACTGTTACCAATCACAGCAGTCACTTGACAACCTGTTGAAGTTTATGTCTCAACACTAATCACTGAAGAGCCCTTGTCCTCAGAGGTCGAGAGTTTAGTTTAGTGGCTGGAAAGCTAGTCAGGTTTTCTTTGTTTGGATAAATAGAGGTTGACTGTGCTGCAACCATAGAATGAACCCTTATAGCACTAATGCAAAAAACTCCTTCAGTTTGTCCTGCTTTAGATTCTTTCAGCAGCATGGAAATTTACAAACCAAAATGCAATGGCTGAATGCACAGGCACGGCGGTTACCTGGCCAGTTGTTGCAAGAGGCAGACGAGTGATGAAGCTCTGGCTCTCTGCAGCTCATCTAGCTGCAGCTCCTGATAGAGCAGGTGGAGAATGTAGAAAAGAGCAGGAATGTGAAGGAAGAGAGGAGCTGAACTGTCCAACTTCACAGCTGCACTGAAGTGAGGAGAATCCTGAAAGGAAAGAGCGTGATGGAAGAAGCTTCATGAGTCAAAAAGGCCAAATTTGTGTTCAACGGCCAATTTAAAGGTTTCAAAAGAAAAGAAGAAAAATTTGAAGCAGAGGCAGATGAAGACATGCAACCAAAAGCTTGTCAATATTAATCAAAGTGAAGCAAAAATACAAAATTCATCAAATTCTAGTAATATGTTAATGAGCAAAAAAACCTGAACATTTTATCTGAATTGAATGGAATGACAAATATACTTTCTTTCTTCAATGCACAATATGTTTTACATTAAATATCACCATGCAGAAATAAGCCCCCTCATATCACCCATGTTCACCCTGCAAAGGTTCTGCTCCTCCAAGGGAATATTATTAATCAACATACTGCATCCAACATATTGGTCCACAGAGTCTGAACACATAGAGAGGACAAAAGTAAAAGGTTAACTACATACGGAGGACAGGCCTTCAGTATCTGCAGCGATGCTGGAGTCAGTTGAATCCACTAAAAAGCAAGCAGGCAAAAAACTCATTTGACGGTGGTAATGAGACCCCAACAAGTAGTCCCAGTCCTGCAAAGACAGTCGGTGGAAAAAATAAAAATCTCACCAAGCAGACCAAGCAACAACCTGCATAAAATCTCTCAGAACAAAATATTTAAGTCACGAGTAAAAATCACAACTAAATGAATAAACTAAGTTACATCATGAATTCTAATGAATGAGGACTTTTGTGGTTGTTTTCAGCAATGCGTATCCATCTGTTGTGTTTAAACTTTATTTCAACTCAATAACATCACACGTCATGACATAAAATTAGAAAAAATTCCAGATATCAAATCTAGCCATTATAAGGACATCAAGGAACTTTATTTGTCGTGCCAACTCACATTTACATGTTAATGGTACGAAATTAGTACTCAGGTCCTGGTTATTTTTAAAATAAACCTTCCAAAAACTATAGATATAAATATAAACTATTAAAATAAAATAAAAGCCAAAATTTGCGATGTTTAATATCAAATGTAAGTGTGAACAGCAAGTAGATTATAATATTGCACTGGGAATTAAGTGAAAACCAGCATTGCACGTACACTGCACACCGGAGATTATTGCACATGGGCAATTAAAGGCAATTAAAGTTTTTAGTGCAGTCTGTATGTGATGGTATAAGTTCTACAGAGCATGGCTCAAGACGGTTCCACAAACCTCTTCCGAGCCGCCATCAGAGGGACGAGCCTTCTTGGCTGCAATCACCGGAGAGTGAGGCACTTCAAAATGGAGCTGTGGGAAAAGACGCTCAAGTTAAAATGATGCTCTGTAGGTTGTTAATAGAAAGGAGAGCTGACTCACATTACGTGTCCATGCTAGGCGCTCAGTATTGTAGCCCATCAATGTCATGAAACAGGTAACAAACAGGTTCCACTCTGCGTGGGCGCTGGGACCACCAGGAGCATTGTAGACATTATACCACTTCACTAAAACCTGCACAGAAAACAGTGCTCATGTAACAGGAAATGTACTGCGGTCAGACGGGACATTTTGTCCGACGTGAGTGAGAAGACGTAAATACAAAATCTCTTATATACGGTGTTTATTACATGGGAAAAAAAAAATCATACAAAAACATTGGGCCTGTTGTCTTTGTTCGGTTAGTGCAAATATCCGGTTTATATGATGCCGGTTTTGTTGAGTTTTACTATATTATATACACACACACACACACACAGTTTTAGCTTTGGAAGATCTTATTTTTTATGTATTCTATATGCTCTTATAAGGTTTTACTGGATCTTCTATTATTATATATCAGATTTAGTCTTTATTATGCCCCGCGTGGCACTTGCGCCGCGAGGCATATAGCATCCAGGTTGTCCGTCCGTCCGTCCTTCCGCAATTTGTCCGCCGCAACGTAGCTCGGCATCTATTGCTCACAAAAACTTCGTATTTGGTGGGTACATGCCTTGAGAGGAGTACTTTGCATGGGTTCGAAAGCCGGTGACGTTGACCTACTTTTCAAGGTCACAACTGTCAAATCCTTCGCCGCAACGTAGCTTCGCACCGACTGCTTGCACAAACTTCATATTTGGTGGGTACATGCCTTGAGAGGAGTACTTCACATGGGTTCAAAGGCCAGTGACCTTGACCTACTTTTAAAGGTCATCAGTGGTCACAACTGTCAAATCCTTCACCGCAACATAGCTCGGCACCTTTTGCTCACAGAAACTTCATATTTGGTGGGTACATGCCTTGGAGAAGTACTTCGCATGGGTTCGAAGGCCGGTGACCTTGACCTACTTTTCAGGGTCACCAATAGTCACAACTGTCAAATACTTCACCTGCAATTTGTTTGTCGCAATGTACCTCGGCACGTACTGCTCGCAGAAACTTCATATTTGGTGGGTACATGCCTTGGAGGAGTACTTCGCCTGGGTTCGAAGGCTAGTGACCTTGACCTACTTTTAAAAAATTACCAATAGTTGCATTTGTTCGAAGACTACCGACTTTTTATGGTCACTGTTGGCCACATCCTCTAAATAAATATAATGTCAGTCTCCAATTTTTCCACTGTGTATCCCAGTTTACATCAAACACATAAGGGTTCAAACAAATACCTACCCCACACATGTACATATTACTGCACTTTACATGGAAAATAGTACTGCGCGCAGGGCATTTCGTGATGAATGTCTCTAGTTTTATGTTACTATTCTATCTATAGGTATTTATTCTATTTATTATTAATGATTATTAGGCCCGTTAAGATCTGAGTATACAACTTTGTTTTTTTCAGTGTTTTTCCTTGGGTGGAATGACAATAATGAATCACTGCTTAATTGTATGTAACCGGATCTTCATTCTAAAATAATAGTAAGAACTGCCATTACATGAGAATTTTGGCTATCACCTAAAAAATATATATATATATATATATATATATATATATATATATATATATATAATCAAGCCAGATTTGATCAATTTTAAAATCAGAGTCATAAATAGACAATGGGAGACAACACTTAGTTAAGATTTTTGGACAAAGTTTCCATATTCACCAAGTCTATTTAACAGTCACTTCTACAAACCTTCATAGCAGTTTCCTTGGGGAGGATGAAGCGGATCACCTGAAGACATTTCCTCACTGAAAGAAAGCATCAGTAAGAAGCTAAGGGTTAAACAGATGATGGCAAATATAAGCAATACAATTTTAAGACATAGTGAAGGACACACAGATGATGAATTTAACCGAAATGATGACGTACATTTAGTAAGGCACTAATTTTAGGAGGTAGATAAGTACAAAAAGTATTTTTTATCTTAAATTGGATTACATAATTAGCAGAAAATGTTAATTTGTAAGTAATAAAACAGCTTGGGGGGATTGCTCATTCTGAATATCATCCGTTAATCTGAAAACCAATAAATAAATAAATAGACAAACAAGGGTTTTGTCTTTTTTTTGCTCACTGACTTGGTTACTACCATTAAGGAAGTCATACAGATTACAAATGTTAGTTAGGAAAAATCTCAGTCAAGTGCCTTCAAATGCATAAAGAAGAAGTCACACAAACCAACTACATGACCCCCAACATATGAATTCTAATTTGCAATGCCATATAATTCATGTTCTGTGTCTTCAAACATCTCTGTCCAATCAGATCCTCATTCACCTTCACCGGGCAAACTTATTTGGCCGTCCAGAGTGGGAAAGGTCAGGAAAGAGGTGGATAAATGTCATTTCATTAGAGAGACAATGACTCTTCTGTGGAATCAATTATGAAATAATGAGTTGTACCACAGTGAAAAACAAAACCATACACACACCTTAATGACACTGAAGGCTTTAAAAAAAAAACAAAAAAAAAACACAAAAGAGCCCTGTTCTCAAAACGCAGGCAAGACTCAAGATATTTTTTTTCTCATTACTGATCTTGAGAATGGAATATCAATAATTACAAATAATAAAAGAGCAAATCAAAGATAAATGGGTAAATGTGGAAAGTAAAACATATAACCAGCAGGGGCCTCATGGTGTTCAAAAAGTGTTAGCCACTGTGGCTAACTGGTGGTAATTTCAATGAGAAGTTGATTAGCCACACAATGATTCAAACTTTACAACTCTCTAAATACCATTATTATTTTTTTAAACCTCCACAGTGCTACAACTTAGACACAACATTATATTATTTTTAGTGCTCTTCACACTATTACACTGTAGTCTGTGACTGTCTACAAGCGTTTTGTGATTGTCAGAAAGTCTGCTTATGAAACAAATTACTTGAGTCTTTTTTTGCACTGTGGCGAAGACTTTCCAAACATTTCCAACTGTCAATTTTACCAGTCAAATAGCCTCCGTTGAAAACAATGTGTGAGCCTCACCAAGTTCAGAGGTAGCAATCTCTGGGACGGCGATTCTCAGCATTGTACCATTACTCAGTTCCTACAGTAAGTGAGATGAAGAGATTAATTAAATTCAATTCACAACATTTATCAGCCATATTTATGCACAAATAGAGCTTCATCAGCTCTATCTGTGTCAACAAGTAGCTATTGTGTTAAATATCCATCTGCTATTTTCCTGGAGGAGGTGATGGTGTTAACTTTACCGTATCAGCTGTAAATGTGCAACTTTTCTGTGCAACACAAAACTACACTTTGTTGTATCATAAACACAAACTGTCATTCAGTTACTTCCCAGTCCACTTTTATTTCACACCACAACTGGACCAACAGAGAGAAACCTTAATCAGAACATAAACAATTTACACACTAACAAACAGAAAAATTAGTGTGTTAAACTCCAGCAATGAGCATTAGCAAAAAAATTATCTAAAGAATGATGCATCAAAGGATCAATGCAGCATCCAGGAGACTCTTAAACAAGGTGACTTTAGTAGGTGGGAGAAAAAAAAAATTACATTTTGACATTTTTGTGTATGAGAATCCCACTAATGACAAGAGTGCCGTTACACAATCTGACAGAACTCCCCTGGGAAGCAGAAACACACATTTACAAACATGCAGGTTTTTCAGATCTCCATTCACAAATATAGATGAATGAGAAACATCAAGAGAGGAAATGGCTTCAGGGAAAGTCTGCTTTGTTTTCTGTGAATAACTGTTAACATGCTGCTGCATTAACCCTGAACACAGTGAACATTAGTCATCTGTATAAATTCTATTTCCATTCAACACTTGAAGTAGGGGAAAAAATGCACTGGTAAATCCTCCCATAAACTCAAAGCCAGGCTCATCAGTGAAACACCTACTGAGATGACAACCTGGAACAACCACCTGCAGACTACTTCCTATTTCTGTCCTGCACGGTTATTATTTTCACCTTCCATACTGAATCAAACGATGAACACTTTGGGCTTTTTGGATTTGTAAACATGCTACTCAAATTATAAAATACAGGGTAGAAGAGAAGATAACTGGCCACTAAACGTGCACTGACAAACTGCAGTTCTGACTGGAGGTTGCACTGACAAACTGCAGTTCTGACTGGAGGTTCTGCAGCATTCAGAGCCGACTGAACAGGTTGACAAGAAAACTGACATGTTCAGTGATTTGCTATTAAATTTCAGTGTGGCTATGATCATTTTCTACAGTTGTATAGCATTTGATCTTAGGCACTATGTTCCAAAGCGGCAGCCAGTGGAGCGGCAATCTACACCACAAAAAGCCAGCAGATATTCTATCCAGGATTTGATTTAGACACTGTCCTTGTATATCTTTACGATATGCGAAATCTCTCCAGATATATGTGCAGGTTATCGACAAAGCTGAGGTTGAACGGGATGAACAGTATATAAAAACCACAGATGTGGATTCTGTTTAGTCGTCACTGCAAGAGCAGCACGTGGAGCTTTCAGCTCCAGCACGCAACCCGCTGCTCTAACAGCAGGATATTTTAAAGTGAGTGAAAATGTGAGAGATGGACAGCAGCGATCATGGCCCACACAAAAGAGGGTGTGACTGTGTTGAACTTCAACAAAAGTGTGAATCAGGAAACATTCTGTGATCATTTCACAGTGGTTAAACCATAAAACGCAAATAAACATGGACACATAACAGCAAAAAAAAAAAAAAAGCTGATTCCTTGGGACTGCCCAATTTGTTTAGCCCACCTTGGAAACTGACAGGTTCTCTAAAATTAATAAATTGTTATGCTAATTTAATATAAGTGACTTTTGTGCTGAAACTTCATTTTAGACAGACTACAATAATGGGCATACAAATGCAAATTCTTAATACAAATAATTTAATCTGTGGAACACCCTGTTAGTAAATGACTTAAATAATCACGGTTTGTCAGAATTGTTGACTTGATTCATTTCTGTTGATTAAAGGATTGATGATGGATGAAATGTAACCCACCAGAGTGATCCGGTTGCACACAGGGTCCCTCAAGGCAAGGACACAGGGCGTGACCTGTTGGAACGAACAATCCTCTAAAAATGAAGCTTCCTGGGGTTTAAAGTTGAGACCCTTCACCTCTGACAGTGGAGAAGGCATCACACTCTGTTAAAGAAATATAAAAGGAAACAAACAATAGATCTGTGACCGAGCTCACAAAATGACAGCCTCCACTCTGACATTCCAGCTGCTTTCATGTATTATACAGACGGCAAAAAATCTTTTGAGATAAAATACCTGAATTAACAAGCAACCTCCATATTGAAGAGTCCAACAAGTCTGTTTATACGTGGAAATGACAAATACCCAAAACACCTATAGAAATATTTCATCATTAAATAATAAACTGTGCAACTGCCAAAATTTGAAAATATGGCAAATCATGAGCACAGTGAATGCAATATTTTTTTTAATCATCTCAATTAAGGTGGTGTGGCTGTGTGATGTAGCAGTTCTCACTTTGTATCATGGGTTTTTTTTTTTTTTCCTCCTATGAAGTTTGTATCTTTTTAATGACTTGGACTCTTTGTGAGTCCCGCATCCGTCCCGCAGCGGTAACACCGGAGGCAGTGAGCAAAGGGAGAGCACGCGCATTGTGTTCTGTGTGTGTCTGTTTATAAGAATCTTCTCGCCCAGAGGACAAAAAGAGCGCCAACAACTACCCATAACTGTGTTCTTCACTCGGAAAAAGACACCTGCACTGAGGTGTCTCTCAGTGGAAAAACATGCCGCAGAGCGGCACCAGGACGAAGAGGCGTGATCAGAGGATCTGTGAAATACTGGTCAGTCACTATTAATAATTTATGTGTCCAACCTCGTAGGTTGATCGTTAAAATTAAATTTGTTAGTTCTAAAAGCCATCATAATTATTTATAGGAAAACGTTCTATTTTTATTTCTCAAACAAATGTTTGGGCCTGAAAACAGGTTCTATTTCATTCCTCCTGACCGCCAGAGGGCGGTGCTTTAGCACCTGGATAACTACATGTGCGCAGCACAGAGGTCGAGAATATATACCAACAAAGTCACGCCATTGAATGTGACCTGGGTGACGTCACTGGTTGTCTTTATATACCAGACGCACCCAGCGCTCGCTTCTTTTCTACATTCTCGCATTCTTAGAGGTTGAGAACGCATTTAGCTGCGATTGCCGCTCTCGCTTGTAGCCTCGCAACCCACCTTCGGTTGGAGCTACGTGCACTGCACACGTCCTCCAGAGGCTGCGAGACGCAGCTTCACCTTTTTTGTATTCTTTGACGCCTGTCGCGAGTACACCTTCCTAAACGCCGGGTGCGCGCCTTTGCCACTGCCCTGCTGGGTATTTTCCTCTGTGCACATTAGCTGTGTTGCTTCGATGAAAGCTGGCTATTTGTTTAGTTGTGTCACTAACCCCGTTAACTACGTGGTAGTGTGTGTATCAGAACCAGTATAGTGTACTGTGTTGGGCTTGCCGTGAGCATTTTCCACTCCTTGAAGTACTTCATCTGCACTGCCGCCATTTGCTAAGTTTAACAGCTCCGCTAGCAGCTAGTGTTGTCGTCATTGCTCTGACTTAGCACTTGGGCTGTGAGTTTTTCGGCTGTGTGCATCGTGTTATTACTGTGGCTGTGAGTGTTTCACGCTCCAGGCCTTGTATTAGCTTTTACACTGTGAGTGCTTCACGCTCCGTGCCTCGTGTCGAGTCTGCGGCTGTGAGTGCTTCACGCTCCGTGCCTCGTGTCGAGTCTGCGGCTGGAGTGCTTCACGCTCCGTGCCTCGTGTCGAGTCTGCGGCTGGAGTGCTTCACGCTCCGTGCCTCGTGTCGAGTCTGCGGCTGGAGTGCTTCACGCTCCGTGCCTCGTGTCGAGTCTGCGGCTGGAGTGCTTCACGCTCCGTGCCTCGTGTCGAGTCTGCGGCTGGAGTGCTTCACGCTCCGTGCCTCGTGCTGAGTCTGCGGCTGGAGCGCTTCACGCTCCGTGCCTCGTGTCGAGTCTGCGGCTGGAGCGCTTCACGCTCCGTGCCTCGTGTCAAGTCGACGGCTGTGAGTGCTTCACGCTCCGTGCCTCGTGTTACTATTTACACTGCGTGTGATTCACGCTTTGTCTTTCCATTTGTAACCATCAGGGCTTGCGTTAGCCATCTGCACGCAGTCCACAATGTTGACAGGGCCTTTGTTGCATGGCTGTATTACCTGTTTGGCTCCCTTGAGCCCAGATGACGGACATATGTTTTGCCCCTCGTGTCTTGGGATCGGACACCTGAGGGAAGACCTGACTGGCGATGCCTGCCTTAATTGTGCCAGCCTGCCACTGGCAGAGATCTGCTAGACTTGTGGCATTGGAAAGTGGAATATCTAGTGCGACTTTGGCCTCCAGCCCCAGGAAGGAACCAAAGCGCCGTAAACGCCCACATGCAGGAGCCCCTTCTGCTAAGAAGGTTACTCATGACCATGCTTTGGCTGAAAAGGTCAAAACGTTGACTTCTGAGTTTGCTCAGATTAAGTCCTTGCTTCTGAATCTACAGCCTAGGGAAGCAGTGACAGTTCCTGTTGTCCCTAATGAGGCTGATCAGACCAATGTAGTTACTCAGCAGGAGGAAGATGTCGTGTCTATTGCTGCAACTGATTCTTTGAACATGACAAGTGACATAAACTGTGTGGAGGATGAGGATGAGAGGGGTCTTTCTCCAAGCCATTCATTAGTGGGCTCTCATACCTCTGAGGCAGAGTCCATGCCGCAAACCGGACCTGGACTATCCTTTGTCAAGCAAGCTGTTCAGTTGGCTTTATCCAGGCTTGGGGTTGACAATCCCCCTGCGGAAACCACCGCTTCAAGTGTCTTTTTCAAAGTCACTCAGAAGCCCGAGTTCAATGTTCCAGTTTCACAACCATATATCGAGGAGCTCCACCGATGCTGGGCGGACCCCAAATCATTGACCCATCTATCACAGGACTGCAGAGCCCTTAGCTCTGTGTGTGATTCGGCACAGTATGGTCTGAACCGTATGCCCGCCGTTGACAGCATTATTGCGAACCTGGTTGTGGCTCCAGCTGATGCTACTCGTATGGATGCCCGCTGCCCACGTCCTCAGTGTAGGGTCACTGATGACCTCCTCACCAAAAGCTATGACACAGCTGCTCACATCGGTCGCCTAGGCAACTCACTGTCCTATTTAGCCCTTGCTCTCTCAAAGTCTTTGAGGGAGGCAGAGGTTGATGATGCTACGCAAAGTCTTAGTGATGCCTCACTCCAAACCTTTGCTTATATGTCCAGAGAGCTTGGCAGACTGATGTCAACCCTTACCATCACTAGACGCCAGGTGTGGCTTGCGCAGTCCCCCCTATCAGAATCCTGCAGAGGCACACTCCGTTCGCTGCCGGTTCTTCCAGGCCAAGTATTTGGACCTGCGGCCCAACAAACTTTGGAGCGTGCTGTTGAGGCTAGTAAATCTCGGCAACAGTTTGTTGACCTACACCGGTCTTCCAGACCTCAGCCAGTCAGACGTGCTACAGCTTTTCACTCTACATCCAGGCTTCCGCCGACTCCCAGAGCTGCACGTGCTTTTGCAGTTGAGGGCCAGCTCTCCCAGCAGCCTGCCTTTCGTGAGCCTACAGGCAGACCCCCGAGAACTGAACGGTTTCACAGAGCTTCCAGTAATCGCGCCCAGAGGTCCTCAGGGATGCGAGGCAGAGGTGGTCGGGTCTGACTGCCAATGTTTGGCCCCCAGCCGTTTTTCACGAAATCAACTCAGCCACTGGGAGGCTCAAGTTCAAGACCCATGGGTCATTTCAACCTTGTTCGAAGGTTACAGAATTCAGTTCAGGTGTCATCCTTCAAAGTTCAATGGGGTGAGGATGACTGTTGTTTCCGACTCGGTGCAGTCTGCTGCCCTACAACGGGAGATTTTGGAACTCCTGGAGAAGGGGGCCATAGAGCCAGTTCACAGTTCAGACCAGCTCAGGGTGTTCTATTCAATTTACTTCCTTGTTCCAAAGAAGGATGGCGGCTTTCGTCCTATCCTCGATCTCCGACGTCTGAATCATTATATCAAAGTGCTGCAGTTTCACATGCTCCGCACAGTAGACGTCCTTCAAACTATCACACCAGGAGACTGGTTCACAAGTGTCGACTTAAAAGACGCCTATTTCCATGTGCCAGTGGCGCCTCATCACAGGCAGTTTCTCCGCTTTGCTTTCGAAGGTCAGGCATACCAGTTCAGGGTGCTTCCTTTCGGCCTCTCTCTCGCCCCTCGTACATTTACCAGATGTATGGCTGCAGCACTAGCCCCACTGCAAGCTCTTGGATTAAGAATCCTACCCTACTTAGACGATTGGCTTTTCTGCGCTCCGACTCAGGAGCAGGCGCACAACGACACAGCTCTTCTACTGAACCATGTCTCTCATTTAGGACTCACAGTGAACTTTGCAAAGAGTTCTCTTGTTCCCAGTCAACAAACGACCTTCATCGGCACTGCCATCAACTCCCTGACTATGACTGCATCGCCATCCCCACAGAGAGTGGACGATGTAATTCGTCTCGTCTCACACATTCAACGGGCTGTGACGCTGCCTTTTGGTTTGCTGCTCCGGTTGATGGGCAAATTGACTGCAATGTAGCTAGTGGTACCTTTGGGACTTCTGCTTTTACGTCCCCTACAGATTTGGATCAACAACCTAGGCCTCAACTCAAAGTTGCATCAGCACAGGCTTGTAAGACTCTGCAACCAGTGCCTCCTGCACCTCAAACCCTGGGGGAACGTGGACTTCATCTGCAAGGGTGTCCCTGTAGGCTCTGTTCCTTCTCGCCGAGAGGTGGTTGTTACAGATGCATCACTCAAAGGTTGGGGGGCCGTGTGGAATCACAGGATGGTGAGGGGTGTCTGGAGTCCCCAGGAGAGACTCCAACACAAACGTGCTGGAGCTTCGCGCTGTGGGACTGGCTCTCAAGCATTTCCTCCCAGCCCTGAGAGGAAGACATGTTCTTGTCCGGTCGGACAACACGTCAATAGTCTATCACATAAACCATCAGGGGGGCACCAGGTCCAATCACTCATTGGCAGAAACTCGGAAGCTTCTCTTATGGGCGTTGCCTCGCCTTCAGAGTGTCAGAGCAGTTCATCTGCCTGGTGTACAGAACAGCGCAGTGAATTTACTCTCCAGACAGAAACCACCACCGGGAGAGTGGAGACTGAACCCGATTGTGGTCCAAATGATCTGGCAGAAATATGGTGCAGCGGAAGTGGACCTTTTCGCTTCAAGTACCTCGATACATTGCCCACAATGGTACTCCCTCTTGGAACCAGACAGCCCGCTGGGGCAGGATGCATTGGCTCACCCGTGGCCGGATTGCCTCCTTTATGCCTTCCCTCCTCTCCCGCTGCTGATGTTGACACTGCACAGGATAGATCAGAGCAGCCACAGGGTGCTGCTGGTTGCTCCATTCTGGCCTGGGAGGATTTGGTTTCCCATGATTTACAAACTCCTCGAGGGAGAACCTTGGGCTCTCCCGGAGAGGAAGGATTTGTTGTCACAGCTACAGGGGGGGATTTGGCACCCTCACCCAGAATGCCTTCAACTGTATGTGTGGCCGTTGAGGGGCCAGACTCCTTGTTAAGTTCTTGTGACCAGGCTGTTGTTCAGACTATCCTTAATTCACGTGCTGCTTCTACCAGGGCTTTGTATGACAACAGATAGAAGCTGTGTGAGCGGTGGTGTGAGAAACAAAAGTTAGACCCAGAGCATTGCCCTGTGCCTATTCTCCTCAAATATTTACAAGAACTGCTGGAGAAAGGACTTTCTGTTGCTACCTTGAAGGTTTATGTTGCTGCAATCTCTGCACGGCACGTCTACGTTGATGGCCGGTCAGCGGGTTCACACCTCTTAGTGTGTCGTTTTTTGAAAGGTGCTCTACGTTTGCGGCCTCCAAGGCTTGCACGCGTACCTTCATGGGACTTTCTTCTAGTCCTGGAGGGTTTAAGCTTATCCCCTTTCGAACCAGCTGAAAGTGCTGATCTTAAATGGGTGTCAGTGAAGACTGCCTTTCTACTTGCACTGTCTTCGGCTAAGCGGGTGGGAGAGCTCCATGCCCTATCAGTCGCTGGGGACTGTTTGCGATAGAATTCTGACGGATCTGGGGTTACGCTGTGGCCTAATCTGTCCTTTTTACCCAAGAGAATTTCAACTTTTCATGTTAACCAGCCAGTTTCCTTGGCTGTGTATGTCCTGCATTCTGATCCAGGATTATCTGTTTCAGGTTCCCTGTGTCCTGTCCGAATGTTGAAGCAGTACATTAGTGCAACTGCCGGGATCCGGAAAACGGATGCCCTGTTTGTGTGTTACGGTGATCACAAAAGAGGCAGTGCTGTCTCAAAGCAGTGACTCTCGCATTGGGTCGTGGATGCCATTTTACAAGTATACAGGTCCAGAGGTCTTCAGCCTCCTAAGGTTACGTCCCATTCCACCATAGGGGTGTCCACCTCCTGGGCTGCACTGAGAGGTGTCCCTTTGAGTGATATTTGTGCTGCTGCTACGTGGGCTTCGTCCTGTACCTTCGCCCGCTATTACAGACTGAATGTGGCTGCTCCTACTGCGGTGACTTCGGCGGTGTTGTCTGCCTCCACTCCCCACTGCTGACGCGAGATGAGTGTGACTCTTCGTGACCTTGTTGGTATTAAGTCATCCAGGTGCTAAAGCACCGCCCTCTGGCGGTCAGGAGGAATGAAATAGAACGAGAGTTACGAATGTAACTACGGTTTTATGAATTCCGGTTGACCGCCAGAGTTGCTTGTCACTCAGAGTCTTGCAAGTTCATTCCGAAAAGAAGCGAGCGCTGGGTGCATCTGGTATATAAAGACAACCAGTGACGTCACCCAGGTCACATTCAATGGCGTGACTTTGTTGGTATATATTCTCGACCTCTGTACTGCGCACATGTAGTTATCCAGGTGCTAAAGCACCGCCCTCTGGCGGTCATCCGGAATTCATAGAACCGTAGTTACATTCGTAACACTCGTTTTGATCTTTGGTTTCATTCTATAATACTGGTCTTATTTTTCTACTAAGGTTTGAACTTTGAGAGTGTTTACACAAAGAAAGTGAAAAGAAAAGTGAGAAAATGTGTGTAGTGAGGGGTTTTACAGCCTTAAAACATCTATAATAATTGTAAAAAATAACGCTGACTACTTTGTGGATTTCACCTATTGTGGGCTATTTTTAAAATGTAACTCCCGCGATAAACGAGGGACCACTGTATATGTCTTTAATGTGATACTTTGGGAATAACTGTCTTTGAAGAGAATTCTTATTTATCTATATTTCACGCGTTTTGGAGCTAGCATACTGCTTAATTTAGGTCATGTATTGTTATAAAGCTAATGATAGTATCTCTTTAAATATTGATAGGATGATATTTGGACACTTCCTTGACTGTAGGATGTGGTAAAATGTTTGACATAGATGAAAATATAGGAAAATGACACATTGACATTTCTCAGTGACCCTGACCTTGGATTACACAAACAACCCCATAAATGAACTTCACAAACCCAAAAACACAAAATGATAACTCATTTGCTAAGATATGTCAAATATTGCTCATTTCATAAGCATTTCTCAATTTCCCTACTCCTCCACAATTTGACCCTAGGAGGGCAACATATGAATTTTGAAAAGTTTGAATATCTGACGGACAATGAATCTTTGATATCTGGATGATAGCTGATGATGCCCCATAGCCAGTTTTTCAAACCACGCGCTTCTAGATGGGCAGTGGTGCCTCAAATTTGGACATTTTTACTATCTATTTTAATGTAACGAGATTTCAGACTGTTTCGACATCAAATTTTGAACTGATCAAAACTCAAGTAAAATTTTGCCTGATGGAAAAACAAACTTTACCATGCCTAATCAATCTATTTGAAGTGTAACTGGTGAAAATTTGATCAAAATCTGAGTCGGGCCATGTGGACAGCTCCATAGGCAGCTGCCTGATTTTTACATAGACAGCTTATTAAAAGATTCATTTGAATTGGGGTGAAAACCAATCCGGACATCCCTACACCAAGAATGTTTTGTGTCATCTGAAATGTTAACAATGAATTTTTAAGAAGAGAATGAATTGAAAGGATGCCATTAATTTGGGGCTCATCCAAATAAATGGACAGAAAAATCGTTGACAATGTGAGGCAAGATGTTTTGGCCCTTAGAGGAAAGTCTGAGGAGCATGTGTGGGAGTACCTCGTTCAGTCTTTGGATATGCCTATTTCCGACGTTAGCTGGTGTGCTAGCTGGTGTGCTAACACTGTCCACCGGGGTGCTGAAGTGAGGGATGTTGTTGGAAAGGGTGAAGGTGGGAGACAGGAGGCCAGGGACAAACACCTTACTCACCTAAAATAAATAAATTAGTTAATTAAAGCACAAGAACTCAAGGTGACAATCAGGTCTTTATTTTACAAGAAGTCATCTCAGTAAACAGATTGATCAATACAAACTGTCGTTACCCTGGTGATTCCCGTGTA
Organism: Thalassophryne amazonica; assembly: GCF_902500255.1. Classification (NCBI taxonomy): domain Eukaryota; kingdom Metazoa; phylum Chordata; class Actinopteri; order Batrachoidiformes; family Batrachoididae; genus Thalassophryne; species Thalassophryne amazonica. The sequence goes on along the minus strand of NC_047115.1, from coordinate 14,814,694 downwards.
GAGGACCAGACTGCCACATGCCTCCAGGACCAGCATGGCATCTATAGTCTAAGGAGCAAAGCACTGAAATCGAAACCTGTGACACTCATTTCTGTAATAATCGCTATAGTCAGACTGAGGCCGGTTTTTGCTTCTGCAGCATCCGCATCGCATCTAGCTGACGAGATAAATATCTGTAATCAAGAAAGATGGCTTTCTGATGCGCTGACGAGCATCCCTGCCAACTCTCATCAGCATTTTATCTCTGTTGCACATCGAAAGCAGCTGATTGGTCAAATTTACTGCTTCGACTGAGAGGCTTCAATCACAAATAAAAACCCAACAGCAAATGGAGGGGCTTGATGTTTATCTCAAACATTAAAAACACAGACATATTTCAGCACACAGGAAGCTCAGGTAATTGCTTTCCTTTATGATGTATGGTCCTACTGTTCAAGCGCTTACATGGACTCTGGGTCGGATGGAGTTGTGGAGACCAGCAGGGAGGAAAGGATTATAGACCTTGACTTTGCAGACGAAGCCGTGATCTTTGTAGAATCAATGGACACTCTCACTGCAGTATTTGAGAAGCTGAGTGAGGAATCAGTGTCTCAGTTTATGATTGTCCCACATCAAGCCTAAGATCCAGGCTTCCAATGACTTCCTGAACGCGGCCATCAGAAGTGTATATACATGTGGTGAAAGTGTCAAACCTGTAGAGACATTCACTTATCTCAACAGTGATGTTTTTGCCTCTGGGTCCTTGGTTCCTGAGATCAAAAGACTTCTGGGAAGGGCTTAGAGCAGTGGTCTCCAAACTATTCCAGAAAGGGCCGAGAGGGTGAAGGTTTTCTTTGCAGCCACTGACTTCAGCAGGTGATTTCACTGATGAACTCATCCACCTGTTCAAAGGGATGTTAATCAGTGAAATCACCTGCTGCAGTCAGTGGCTGCAAAGAAAACCTGCACCCTCTCTGCCCTTTCTGGAATAGTTTGGAGACCACTGGCTTAGAGTCATGAGGTCGCTGGACAGAAATGTTTGGACATGCTGATATTTGTGTAAGATAACGAAGATCTAAGTCTTAAGGGTCCTGGCGCTTCTCATCTTGCTGGATGGTTATGAGGCTTGAACGCGAATTAGTGGCCGAAGGCAACAACTGGATGTCTTTGGTACTAAGTGTCTTAGGAGGATTCAACTGGTTGGCTACCTGGGCAATTTTGGACATGATCCAAGGCGGTTTCGTAATGTTGTAGACGCGGTGAAGTGAGAAAACACCACATGCTCCCAGACCTGACCTGATATTGAGGAATAACAAGGTATGCTAGCAGCACGTTCAAATTGTTTACACTTTGGGTTATTTCTGCTATACATATTTTGTGGCCATTTTCTTTTATCATCGGGTAGTGCTGCTCCTGTGGGGACATAAATTGTGAAATCAAGCAACCATGTAACCATCTCTGGACAAGAACAGAATGACGTACAGCAGTTGCAGACGTAAAAACTGGCCTTTACATATACTTTGGTGTTGTAATACTTTGGTCAACAAAAATGGACAGAGAAATCAACAACAAAGAAAGCCTGGAGCTGTAAACAATCTTTTAAACTTTTACTGACTCGATAAAGTCTTAGAGCATGTGTGTGTTGATTCCGAGTCTAATATTTACTGCGTTTAACTTATCCCCACAACAGAATACCTGCAAAGGTTCTGCATCTTTGGCAGGGATGGTAGTGACAGAGGCAAAGATGAACTGAGAGGGATTGTTGCTCACCATATACTTCACACACCTGTGGAAACATCAACAAAGATAGACAGACACTTGTAAATAAGACTATAGTGCCCAAATGACAAAAGAGAAAAATAATAAAACCAGGATGAGTGTGATTTTAAAAGTATAAATAATACAAACAGGACTGTACACTGAGGCCAAAAGGTGAATTGATAGATTACTGACAGATTGTGCAACAGCTTTATATGAAACACTAACTTCTACAGTAGTTTATCCAAGCACTAGTATGGACTCTTAGAGTGACTCGACTCTGTACAGAATATTCATTAAGTATGAAAGCACTGGCCTGAGATGTTGGTGAGACTCCACTAGAAAACACAGGTAGTGGTTCTCACAGAGGTCAGATGTCAGGAAGACTTTGGACGCCTGGCTGCTTATCTCTCTGTAAACAAGTTTAAAAAAAAGTGAAAGATCAGCAGGTACTTACCAACGATGTAGCATTTCTCTGTAATCTTCAAGTTGATGGATATTTGCGATGTTCTGGTTTAGCACAGGTTTTATCAAAAACCTGGCACATCAAACTCAATTTTCTACCATTAGTTCGAGCCATCAGCCACAAGGTCATATGAGATGACACACTTTCCCATTCAGTTGAATGGGAAAGTGTGTCCAAATGTCTGACTGGTAGTGTACGTGTACAAAATCTTCTCAATCAAATAATTTGCACTTTATTTATTTATTGGCCAAGATGTGAAACACTGAATACTCTCTATTTACATATTGGAGTTCTTCACAGGTCATTAATTTTGGACTTGTTCCCTTCTATATTCTCAGCTTTTCAAATAACTAGCACCTCTCTACCTGTGCGTTTTGCATGCATCGCGACCTCTTAGTTATGACTGAGTGTTATATGGATTGTTGTGGTATTATTAAATTCCACTGTTATACTAATAGGTGATTTATGCATTCTATGCTGAAAAGCTGTGCATCATAACAGTTCAGGTGCTATAATCATTTTAGGTCAAGCCAACATTATTCTCACTACCAGGCGAAAGATGCAGGCAGTCAGTCGTTTACAGAAAAGCAGAACTGAAATTACATTAAACCATGGGTTAAAGCGATAAATTTTCATCTGACTGAAATTTTGTCCTGGCAAAAATCAATGCTAGCAATTCCCTAAAATGTGGCGTAGTGGGGACACACTTTTTTCCTCAATAAATACAATCTTGATTCTGGGTGGTCAACTCAAGTGATCAATAATTCAGTCTCAGTAATTGGCTGTCATTGATACTAATAAAAAACAGAACTCAAGTGATGCTGCGTCTGTGCTTTTACAGGGTAGAGTCCTGGTACAGGTAGAATTACCTGTGACAGCCAGCGGTGGCTGTCTCACTCCACAGGTGCTCCATGCAGAGATCAGGTATGATGGGCTCCATCTCTGGCACCAGCACAGACTCGTTTACTGTGACATTGGGAGAGGGTAACAAGCCATGGTGCCCCCTAGAGGAGGGACTGTGGAAAGACGTGCTGAAACGAGCAGCACTTGAAAAGGATGGGGCTGCCATTCCTGGAGAGTGGGCGCGACTGAAACAGAAGTCAGATCACAGGGGGGTAAAAACGCTGTCAAATATTCTGTAATAGCTGTGAAAAGAGTTAAATCAGATAAATTAAACCTGGATGTGAGGGGGGAAAAGCAAAACTGAAAATTAGTCATTTTTCCTTTTTAAATATAATTCTTTGAAAAACCTGAGTGCTCTGAGAGCTCATGCCTTCCCCAACACTTCATACATACAAGGAGTAATTGAGAAGTTTTGAGCCTGACCCAGAAAAAGTAGGTCATGGTTCTCATTCCTTTGCATTCTGACAAACCAACATTTGTCAACATTGCACCCAGTGAGCAAAACCTTTACACATTCTTGAGAAAGCTTGGTTTCTAAGAATGCAAAAGATGGAGAACCACAGCCTACATTTTCTGGGTCAGGTTCAAAACTTCTCAACCACCACTTACATCTCTGTAACTATTAGATATAAAATTTCAACAGAATTACACAAAACCTACTACACTAATTTTATGGAAACGTGGTGAAAGGCTGGAGTATGGACCAAGGAAGAAACCATTAACTTTTGGAGTGGAGATCCAGAAGGGTTCAGTTGTTTTATTCCACACGGGCACGTGACGTTTTGAGAAGAAGTGTGTTTCGTGTCAAAATAAAGCCATAAAATACACACATTTCTAAGTTAGTGGTTTTATATGATGAAATAAACGGAAACAAATTTGGTGAAAATCCGTGTCCAAACAGAGGTTCTGCAGCCCTGAATTTTACTTAAATACTGCACCACACTTAAAAATTTCAGTCATTGTAAACACATTTCAATTGCATGAATAGAATTATTTGACATGCACCTCAGCACTGGATGTTCGGTTGCTGACCGGTGTCAGGAGCTCAGCACTCCCCCTTATCGGGACAAGTGGAGTGGTCTTTGGGGCTCACTGTGCCTCTTCCCCGCTCTTCTGCACCCGGGCAAATTAGTCAGTTTAACATTAACTTTGGTGACATATTTCTTCGTCTTGCAGTGTTCTTGCAAGGTTTTGTTGATGAAATCCGACCCTGACATGCAGAGAGCTTTACCAGGGACGAATTCATCGAGTCTTGCCTTTGTTCCACAAACATCTACGTCCCACTCCAAACATGTCCACTTAAACCTATCTTTACACCACGATTGATGTCTTTATAACACGGTCTTCATCCTCTCTATCCATAATTTTGGACATGTTAAAGATGCCGCTCAACAGAACAAAACTTGCAGAAAATCAAAAATGTCCATGTCCGGGTACTTTCAGTGACTTTCGATATTACATTCTGATTGGGTGAAAGTTCGCTGTTGTAGAAAAAGTAACCAATGACATTGCGCCTTTTTAGCTTGGAGTTTCAGCAATGCGGTTTCTGTGCACGAGGAAAGGTTTAACAAGCACGGCTGGCCCTGCTACACCTCCACCACCTCACCCCAATTTTTCTCAACAGATTTACGCTGGTCTCAGAAATGGCCCACAAATCCAGAAAAAGTCTGAAATCCGTAGCTCCGCAGAGCCAATTCTCATCCCATAACACAGGTCTTTATAAAAAAATAAAAAAAAACAATCTGACATGTAGACTGCTAATATTTGCATCACCTCTTCAGAAATTCCCAAAATTTCATACTCACCTGAGGGCAGCCATGTTGGAGATACTTGGGGAATGAACACGGGAGTGAAATGCTGGTGAAGATGTTATGATCCTGCTCTGGTGACTGTGCAGAGCACTGTAGTGGAGAGGAGACCCACTACAACTAGGAAGAGAAAACCAAAGAAGCAGATTAAGAGTGAACATTTTAGTATGACCAGCGGAAATGGTTCACAAGCTAGCAGAATTTTTTTCTATTTTTTTTAATCTAGCACATTTTTTGAAACCACCATAGTGGCAGGTGTGCGACAGTACAGTCAGTCATTTCACGGTGTTTGTGATTCATTGTTTGCGTCAAATCTGGGTTTCAGAGTTTGTAAGATTAAAACAGTCTAGCCCGTTTATATTCTGCCCACAAAATTTACATTCACTGATATTGATGCTTAGCCTAGTTCTGCATATAAAGCAGGTTTGGTCTTTGTGAGATTTTAGTGGAAGTAAGGGTGTGAAATTTGACAATATTAAATCGCCAAAGATTAAAATAGTCCACATTATCTGCCCTCAGGGAGAGATTACCAGAATAAAGCGGCAGTACACATTCTATCACGTACACTTCTATGGCTCAACCTTTTATTTATTCCTCTGGTGCTTAAATCAAATTTTTGCAAATTTTTACTTTTGCACCTCAACAACCATCATGAAACTCTTTGGTTCCTCCACCTGTCGGGTACTTATGATCCATCATTTATTGTTACTTTCAATTGTAAATATTTGTCTGTGTATTCTGTTCTAATTGTTTTTCTGTCATGATTAATTTATTTTGGTATGTTGTGTGGTCTTAGTCTGTTTCTATGTTACTCAGACTACGGATGGAAATTAGCATTTTGCTATAATCTGGCATATTTACATGTAACTATGTTCATTAAAATGCACTGTCCTATTTCAAATAAACACACACATATACACACACACATATACACACATATACACACACACATATACACACATACATATACACGTATATACATATACACGTATATACACGCATATACACGTATATACACGTATATACACACATATACACGTATATACACACATATACACGCATATACACACATATACACGCATATACACACATATACACGCATATACACACATATACACGTATATACACACATATACACGTATATACACACATATACATGTATATACACACATATACATGTATATACATATACATGTATATACATATACATGTATATACATATACATGTATATACATATACATGTATATACATATACATGTATATACATATACATGTATATACATATACATGTATATACATATACATGTATATACATATACATACATGTATATACATATACATGTATATACATATACATGTATATACATATACATATACATGTATATACATATGCGCTTAAAGCAGATAACCCATAAGCTGGAGAGGAAATGGCGTCTCTCTAATTTAGAAGATCTTCCTTTAGCCTGGAAAAAGAGTCTGTTGCTCTATAAAAAAGCCCTCCGTAAAGCTAGGACATTTTACTATTCATCACTATTTGAAGAAAATGGATGGAAGAAAAAGGATATGATTCCTTCTTTATGTTCTCTAATGCCATATACCAACACAGTGCAGAGTAGCTACCTAAACTCTGTAAGTGAGATAGAGTATCTCGTCATTAGTTTTACATCCTCATTGAAGACAACTTTGGATGCTGTAGCTCCTCTGAAAAAGAGAGCTTTAAATCAGAAGTGCCTGACTCTGTGGTATAACTCACAAACTCGCAGCTTAAAGCAGATAACCCGTAAGCTGGAGAGGAAATGGCATCTCACTAATTTAGAAGATCTTCACTTAGCCTGGAAAAAGAGTCTGTTGCTCTATAAAAAAGCCCTCCGTAAAGCTAGGACATCTTACTACTCATCACTAATTGAAGAAAATAAGAACAACCCCAGGTTTCTTTTCAGCACTGTAGCCAGGCTGACAGAGTCAGAGCTCTATTGAGCTGAGTATTCCTTTAACTAGTAATGACCTCATGACTTTCTTTGCAAATAAAATTTTAACTATTAGAGAAAAAATTATTCATAACCATCAATCAATCAATCAACTTTTTTCTTATATAGCGCCAAATCACAACAAACAGTTGCCCCAAGGCGCTCCATATTGTAAGGCAAGGCCATACAATAATTATGAAAAACCCCAACGGTCAAAACGACCCCCTATGAGCAAGCACTTGGCAACAGTGGGAAGGAAAAACTCCCTTTTAACAGGAAGAAACCTCCAGCAGAACCAGGCTCAGGGAGGGGCAGTCTTCTGCTGAGACTGGTTGGGGCTGAGGGAAAAAAACAGGAAAAAGACATGCTGTGAAGGGGGGCAGAGATCGATCACTAATGATTAAATGCAGAGTGATGCATACGGAGCAAAAAGAGAAAGAAACAGTGCATCATGGGAACCCCCCCCACAATCTACATCTAAAGCAGCATAACCAAGGGATGGTCCAGGGTCACCCGATCCAGCCCTAACTATAAGCCTTAGCGAAAAGGAAAGTTTTAAGCCTAATCTTAAAAGTAGAGAGGGTATCTGTCTCCCTGATCTGAATTGGGAGCTGGTTCCACAGGAGAGGAGCCTGAAAGCTGAAGGCTCTGCCTCCCATTCTACTCTTACAAACCCTAGGAACTACAAGTAAGCCCGCAGTCTGAGAGCGAAGCGCTCTAATGGGGTAATATGGTACTACGAGGTCCCTAAGATAAGATGGGACCTGATTATTCAAAACCTTATAAGTAAGAAGAAGAATTTTAAATTCTATTCTAGAATTAACAGGAAGCCAATGAAGAGAGGCCAACACGGGTCCATCCCGTGACATACCATCCCAAAGACATATCTTTATGTTCGGCTGCTTTCAGTAATGCTGGTATTTGGTTAGACTCTTTCTCTCCGATTGTTCTGTCTGAGTTATTTTCATTAGTCACTTCCTTCAAACCATCAACATGTCTATTAGACCTCATTCCTACCAGGCTGCTCAAGGAAGCCCTACCATTAATGCTTCGATCTTAAATATGATCAATCTATCTTTATTAGTTGGCTATGTACCACAGGCTTTTAAGGTGGCAGTAATTAAACCATTACTTAAAAAGCCATCACTTGACCCAGCTATCTTAGCTAATTATAGGCCAATCTCCAACCTTCCTTTTCTCTCAAAAATTCTTGAAAGGGTAGTTGTAAAACAGCTAATGGTCAATTTGAAGAGTTTCAGTCTGGTTTCAGAATTCATCACAGTACAGAAACCGCATTAGTGAAGCTTACAAATGATCTTCTTATGGCCTCAGAGAGTGGACTCATCTCTGTGCTCGTCCTGTTAGACCTCAGTGCAGCTTTTGATACTGTTGACCATAAAATTTTATTACGGAGATTAGAGCATGCCATAGGTATTAAAGGCACTGCGCTGCAGTGGTTTGAATCATATTTATCTAATAGATTACAATTTGTTCATGTAAATGGGGAGTCTTCTTCACAGACTAAGGTTAATTATGGAGTTCCACAAGGTTCTGTGCTAGGACCGATTTTATTCACTTTATACATGCTTCCCTTAGGCAGTATTATTAGAAAGCATTGCTTAAATTTTCCATTGTTACGCAGATGATACCCAGCTTTATCTATCCATGAAGCCAGAGGACACACACCAATTAGTTAAACTGCAGGAATGTCTTTCAGACATAAAGACATGAATGACCTCTAATTTCCTGCTTTTAAATTCAGATAAAACTGAAGTTATTGTACTTGGCCCCACAAATCTTAGAAACATGGTGTCTAACCAGATGCTTACTCTGGATGGCATTACCCTGACCTCCAGTAATACTGTGAGAAATCTTGGAGTCATTTTTGATCAGGATATGTCCTTCAATGCGCATATTAAGCAAATATGTAGGACTGCTTTTTTGCATTAGCGCAATATCTCTAAAATTAGAAAGGTCTTGTCTCAGAGTGACGCTGAAAAGCTAATTCATGCATTTATTTCTTTTAGGCTGGACTATTGTAATTCATTATTATCAGGTTGTCCTAAAAGTTCCCTGAAAAGCCTTCAGTTAATTATTTTTTTTTTTTCTTTAATATTTATTTCATTCATTTAAAAGAAAAACAGAAAAGCAAAAAACAAAAGCACCACAATACCAGAATGAAAAGGAGCAGAAAGAAGAACAAGTCTTATGATTTCTGCCCCTTTTAACAATACAATCTTTCAATATACAGCATCATAGTCAACATTATTTAACAGATTGCATTTCTTTAACTTGTCACATACCACTGACCCATTTCATAATTATGACCATTAATTAATAGATTACATCACTGACAGGTTACATTTAAACTTAAGACACTCCAAACATTATTAACAGTTTACTTTTTTTTTTTTTTTGACTTACTTGCAGCCCACTGACTTACTTCATAGTTTCATACTTACTTAATACATCTAATTTAATATGTTTTTTAAATAATTTAAGCGACCTTAATTCTTTAATTTCTTTATTAAGATTGTTCCATAATTTGACACCATTTACTGCAATACTCCTTTCCTTTACTTTGGTTCTAAATCTTGGTTTTTTAAAGACTTCTATTCCTTTCAATTTATAACTACTTACTCTTTTTTCAAACATATTTTGAATGTTTGTTGGTAAAGTATTTTTATTAACTTGGTACATCGTTTGTAATATTTTCAAATCAACTAAATCATGAAATTTAAGTACCCTATACTTAATAAACAATGGATTAGATGAATCTCTAAAACCACTGTTACTAATCACTTTTAAAGCTCTTTTCTGCAAAATAAATAAAGGTTGTATATAGGTTGTATATGTTGATCCCCAGATTTCTACACAGTAAGTTAAATATGGGACAATCAATGAATTGTACAATGTTAATAAACCATAACTATTTAATGAATATTTTACTTTATGCAAAACAGCAATGGCTTTCGCTATTTTTCCTTTTATGTAATTTATGTGTGACTTCCATGTAAGATCTTCATCAATCATGACTCCTAAAAATTTCATTTCTTTTACCCTTTGTATATCCATTCCATCTATTTGTAATGACACATTATTTTCTTTCGCTCTATCATTAAACAATATGAAATTTGTCTTATTAATATTTAGTGACAATCTGTTTATATCAAACCAATGTTTAACTTTTTCCAACTCTGTATTTATCACTTGTGCTACTTCCTGTATATCTGATCCAGAGTAAAACAGCGTTGTATCATCAGCAAATAAAATGCTGCCAAGCACATTGGATACATTCACAAAATCATTGATATACAAAATAAACAGTTTGGGTCCAAGTACCGATCCTTGTGGTACTCCATAAATAATGTTACACAATTCTGATTTGGTATTATTTATCTGAACAAACTGTTTTCTATTTTCTAAGTAGCTTTTTACCCACTGATGTGCAACACCTCTTATTCCATATTGTTGTAACTTGTGGAGCAATCTTGAGTGGTCTATAACATCAAAAGCCTTTTTCAGGTCAATAAAAATACTTACAAAATAATCCTTATTATCTATTGTTGTTGATATTTTCTCTATTAGTTCCATAATTGCCATAGCTGTCGAATGTTTTGTTCTGAATCCATACTGAGCATTATTTAAAATATGATGTTTCTCAATACATTTATCCAATCTTGTTACAAAAACTTTTTCCATAATTTTAGAAAACTGTGGAAGCAATGATACTGGCCTGTAATTAGAAAAATTATGTTTGTCTCCATTTTTTATATAATGGGACTACCTTAGCAATTTTCATTTCATCTGGAAAAACCCCAGTTGACAGAGACAGATTACAAATATAAGTAAATGGTTCAATAACAATTTCTATTATACTTTTTACAGTCATCATGTCTAAATCTTCATGGTCAGTTGATCTTTTGCTTACACAGTTTTTTACAATATTTCTTATTTCATCTTTTTCCACATTGTCCAGGAAAATACTATTGACCGTATTTACCAATGTACATAATTTATCTTCTATTATTGGTTTATTTCCCACCAGACTTGACCTACATTTGAAAAATAATCATTAACCCATTTGCAACTTCTTTATATCATATATCTCTTTATTTTCCTTAACAAAGTAATTTGGAATAGTTTCTTTCGTTCCATCACTATCAATCACACTTTTTATAATTCCCCATGTTACCCTCATATATCTTTACTCTTATTTAGTTTTTCACTGTAATAATCTTTTTTTTGTTTCCTAATTATTGTTAATAGTTTATTTTTATATTTTTTGTATTTATGTTCTGATTCCTTTGTTTGCAATTTTAAAAAGCACCTGTATAAATAGTTTTTCTTTGCACAAGCATTTTTTATTCCCTTTGTCAGCCATGGTTTATTTACTCTTTTCTTACTAATTTCAATTAATTTACAATTTTATTGTATGATTTCATCAATATTTTCATAAATGAGTTATATGCTACATTAACATCACTGACAAACTTTCTTCCCAGTTTTGATTTTTAAGGTCATATTTAATGCCTCTAAGGCTTTTACTGACTTATCTCTTTTAAAGTTTATATCAGTTTTTTTGTTGTACCTATTTTTATATTTAAATATTGAAAAAATTGGTAAATGGTCGCTAATATCGGTCATGAAGATCCCATTCTTGATAATTTCATCTGTTCTGTTTGTAAATATATTATCAATTACCGTTGCACTTTGCGATGTAATTCTGGTTGGTTTTGTTATCAAGGGGAATAACCCCAAACTATACATTGTATTCACAAAATCACTTGATCTTTGGCAGCTGGAGCTTTCTATGTTAATATTAAAGTCCCCACACATAAAAAGCGTTTTGTTTTTAATTTGATGGAATAATTCAATTATTTTATCTGTAAATTTCACAACACAAGAATCTGGTGCTCTGTATACACAACTAACTAAAATATTCTTAGATGTTTCATGTACAAGTTCCACTGTTACAATTTCTATGACATCATTCATAATTGTCATTTCTTCAACAATTGTACACATCAGATCTGTTTTTGTATACAGAGCAATACCACCGCCTTTTTATATCTTCTGTTTACAAAATACAGCTCATATCCCTCCATTTGAACTTCATCCATGAGATCATCTTTAAGCCAAGATTCAGTGATTGCAACAATACTAAATCTATTTTTAAACTGATTTAAATAATCTTTTATTTGTGACATTTTACAATACAAGCTTCGACTGTTTATATGTATGAGTGACAGGGTATCTTCTGCAATTTTTTCACTATTCAGCTGTTCTACTGTATAATACTCACAACCAATCGTTTTTAAGTCAAATATACTTTCATCAATATTAGTGTCTATGTCATATATTTTATCCTCTGTTTCCATGTTTGATCTGATTTTTTGTTGGTCCAATTACCAACAGATGTTATATTTGATTGTCTATTCAGGTCTGTATTTCGTAAGGTCCTCCATGTTTTTGATTTGTATACCGTTTGTTCCTTCTTTCACTCTAATCCACACCCTACAATTCCAGACCCATGTAGCAACAATATGTTTGTTTTCTTAGTAGTCTTGCTTCCCTAGCAATATCTGCATTTTTTTTTGTTAGATGCTCATTTATATAGACACTCGTTCCTTTCAAATTCTTTGCCTGTCTTAATAACTCATATTTATATTTTCTGCTTGTAAATCGTATAACAATGTTAGATAGTTTATTTTTTCTATCTTTAGTTGGAATAGTATAACAGTCTGATATTGTATCTTGATGGATGACAACACCTTTTTGATATAAAAAGTTTGTAACTTGTAATTCAAAATGCTGCAGCTAGAGTACTGACAGGGACTATAAGGAGAGAGCATATTTTACCCATATTGGCCTCTCTTCATTGGCTCCCTGTTAATTCCAGAATAGAATTTAAAATTCTTCTTACTTATAAGGTTTTGAATAATCAGGTCCCATCTTATCTTAGGGACCTCATAGTACCATATCACCCCAATAGAGCCCTTCGCTCTCAGACTGCAGGCTTACTTGTAGTTCCTAGGGTTTGTAAGAGTAGAATGGGAGGCAGAGCCTTCAGCTTTCAGGCTCCTCTCCTGTGGAACCAGCTCCCAATTCAAATCAGGGAGACAGACACCCTCTCTACTTTTAAGATTAGGCTTAAAACTTTCCTTTTTGCTAAAGCTTATAGTTAGGGCTGGATCAAGTGACCCTGAACCATCCCGTAGTTATGCTGCTATAGACTTAGACTGCTGGGGGGTTCCCATGATGCACTGAGTGTTTCTTTTTATTTACCTCTTTTTGCTCTGTATGCACCACTCTGCATTTAATCATTAGTGATTGATCTCTGCTCTCTTCCACAGCATGTCTTTTTCCTGATTCTCTCCCCTCAGCCCCAACCAGTCCCAGCAGAAGACTGCCCCTCCCTGAGCCTGGTTCTGCTGGAGGTTTCTTCCTGTTAAAAGGGAGTTTTTCCTTCCCACTGTCGCCAAATGCTTGCTCATAGGGGGTCGTTTTGACCGTTGGGGTTTTATTTTTGTATGGCTTTTGCCTTACAATATAAAGCGCCTTGGGGCAACTGTTTGTGGTGATTTGGAGCTATATAAATAAAATTGATTTGATATATATATGTATACACACATACACACACGAGGTCTGTCCAAAAAGTAACGGACCTTTTTATTTTTTTCAAAAACTATATGGGTTTGAATCACGTGTGATTGCATCAGCCAAGCTTGAACCTTCGTGCGCATGCGCGAAAAACACCTCCATGTTGGAAACCATTCAGAAGATTCAGACGGCTTTCGATGGCTTTCAGTCGAATGAGTATCCAAGAAATTGTGTAAAAGCTGGACATGCCACAACATGTTCTGTGAGACTTCCAACAGGGAGGTGTTTTTTTGTTGTGCGCCATGAGCGGCTCCGTGCCGACGCGCGAAATCCTCCACACGTCTTTCATTACAAAATCTCCTGTAACAGTGGAATGTGCCGCAAGTGCTATGTCCAGCTCTCTTGCCATTTCTGTGGTAGTCACACGATGTCCCGGATCAACACAGCGTTCAGTTTAGAAATGATCTGGTCGTTCCAGCCTGTCGATGGCCGCTCGGTGCGCCGTGTGCCCTCCGCCGTTGTGGGCCGTCTTTAAAAAGGTTTTAACAGTCCTTAATCCGCGTGACGCCGACAGAATCTTCACCGATATCCATCTGAATCTTTCGAATGGTTTCCAACTGGCTGTCTCTAACAGTTTCTGAAAAAAATTTCATGGAGCAAAGCAGCAGTCTCTCAGCCATTTCCCAGACAAAAGAAATCCGACAAGGGGGGTGGACCAGTGCTCACTCAAAGCCTGCCCACAGGAGAATGACGCAACCGACAGGCGTGAAAAAACTCACACATGCGCACGAAGGTTCAAGCTTGGCTGATGCAATCACACGTGATTCAAATCCATATAGTTTTTGAAAAAAATAAAAAGGTCCGTTACTTTTTGGACAGACCTCATATATATATATATGAGGAATGCCACATTCCCTGTTTTATAAGCAGCAGAACATGGTCCACAAGTAGAAACCACATCAGATGGAAACACCACAAACCTCTTTACCTATCTCAAAAGAAAAGAACCCAGAAGGTTTTGTTACCTTTTACAATTGTACTTTTTTTTATTTAAACAAGGAAATAGTTTGGTTGTACTGTTCAATAAATCGCAAAACAGTTTCAAAAACCTGACACCACCTGGGCCACAAGAACCATAAACACCATGAGGAGCTCCACTTCTGAAGTGATGTCTGGACTTTATCACTCATTACCTTGTTCCCATTCCAGGAGCACCACCAGGAGAGTCCAATCGGGAAACATTACGGAGGTGAGAAGTCAGCAACCCTGAAGGCATCAGACCGAACTGCATGCTGGCTGGTTCAGTGGGGTAATGTAGCACTGTAGAACGCTCCTGAGGAGCAACAGACAACAAAAGAGGGTAGAGATGAGTGGACAGATGGGAGTCTGTGCTGCAGCCAACTGACAAAATGTTTCTACTACAAAAACCACCATGCTTGGCCACATAAAAATTGGTTCATGTGCCAATTGTTTCTGGACAAGATAGAAGATGCTGAGAGAAATTTTGGAGAAGTTGTAAACTTTGTAACAAACTCCAAAGAAAAGACAGTGTTTCCCTACCATGTTCTTGGCGTGGTGGGCTACCAGGCCAAAGAGAACACCCGCAAAGCCAAAAAAGTTTTTTTTTTAATGCCAAATATTAATTAATTTGGATGTTGATCCTTTTGCTGTATCTGAAGCGGTTTGATTGTGGCTTTCCTTAACACGGACTATCTTCCGCAGAGCAACTTCTTTTGGAAGTGATGTTAATAATTTACTTATGTTTTAATCTTACCAGAGGTCACCTGACAGCAGTGCAATGTTGAAAACTCCCATTAAAAACTGCTGTCCAGCATCAATTCAAGTTAGCAGTTTTGCCATTAAAATTCCTCAATATCTCCTGTTTTACACCAAACATCTGCACTGGCAAAGGCAAAGTGAATTTTTTTTTAAAAAAGGTACAAAACTCTGATGGTCTGTGTGAAGGTTCTGTCCGAGAGCAGTTTAAGGTGGATGCTGTGCAGCACCTGAATCAGGACTGCTAATCTGCAGCCTGTGGGCCACTTCTAACCTGGATACTTGTCAAACGCTTCATATGAGGGTCTGGAGTCAAACAGTCAAGTAAATAGCAAGTTCACATGCTCCATGTGAACTAAGTGAGGAATGCAGGGATTCTGGCAATAAATATGCACATTCAATTTTGCATTTAACCAAATATACTGTTTGCAACCCTGCAGTTGGCAGCAGAGAGGTTAGAGACAATGAAGCTCTGTGGTCCTAGTCTTTGGGTATTTTTTTAAATACTCATGATTTTTCTATGGGATATACCCAATGTTTGGTGAATATATTTGAAACATTTGTCGTTTGGATGGATGGATGGATGGTTTTGTTCTGTGTTTTATCTTTAAATCAAGGATCAGGCTTTGCAGGACTATGGTAAACCTTCATATATATATATATAAAATAATGACCACATCACTTAACTTTAGCTTTTGTGTTTCTAAGCCCACTTTTTTCCACACAATACACCACGCAATTCGAGGTGACGCCACCCCCTCCGAGGAGTGCCACTCAGCCTGAAAAACATTTCTATGGGAAACAATGAAAACCCAGAGGTGAAGTAGAGAAAGCTGGCGAGATGCACACAGCAGGTCAATAAATAGTCATGAGTTACTTAAACACATTTAGAAAATAAAGTCAAATAAAGTTGAAAGCTGAATTCAAACCTGTCCAGCTTTCAATCAAAATGGGGAGGGGAGGGGGAGTGGATCTCGTTACACGACCCAAGCTGATCACTGCTTGAATAGCACACTGACAGTCTGACGGCATTGATGGAAACAGAGTATACTTCTGTCTTTTTTGTGTTAAAGCTCACATCTTGTGTGACTTTACGCAGCGTCCAGACAGAATGTATTCCATGTACAGTGTCATAAGACACAACAATAGAAGGCTGACAACAGCTGAAGATCATCTTTACAGAGGGGTCCGACACATACTGCACACGAGAGCCTTCAAAGATGCCTGGAAAACACAGACACAAGACACAATATGTTAATATCCATTACACAGAGACAACAGCAGAGACCATGAGTGAGCATTGTACCTGGAGGTTTACACACTACTGGTGCGATCTCATCAAGGGGGTGCATCATGCTGAACACTGTGGGCAGAGACTCCCTGTAGAGAATCAGCTCAGTGTATCAATATATCAATATTTTGTTCAATGGAAACAACTGAGATATATATATATATATATATATATATATATATATATATATATATATATATATATATGTGTGTGTGTATGTGTGTATATATATGAAAGGTCATACTGTTTATTTTTGCTAACAACATGGTCATGAATGCGCATGCAAGTGTTTGTTATGAAAATGTACCCTGGGAGGCCAAGTTGCGCATCAGTGACTGTGTGTTTTCGTTCCAACAACAGTCCAAACTTCGTTTCCCAGAGATTTGACACCTGTGGGATAAAAAAAAGAAGGAAATAACAGAATTATATTTTTAAGATGTACCAACATAGTGAAATGGTATTAAACATGTTCATTATAAGTTTATCAACGACTGAAGAAAGTAAAGAAACAAAAGGTCACATCACTAAAAATTGACAAACCACCATCGAGATGACATACAGTAATGTTCAGAATAGTAGTAGTGCTATGTGACTAAAAAGATTAATCCAGGTTTTGAGTATATTTCTTATTGTTACATGGGAAACAAGGTACCAGTAGATTCAGTAGATTCTCACAAATCCAACAAGACCAAGCATTCATGATATGCACACTCTAAGGCTATGAAATTGGGCTATTAGTAAAAAAAGTAGAAAAGGGGGTGTTCACAATAATAGTAGTGTGGCATTCAGTCAGAGAGTTCGTCAATTTTGTGGAACAAACAGGTTTGAATCAGGTGTCCTCTATTTAAGGATGAAGCCTAGCACCTGTTGAACATGCTTTTCTCTTTGAAAGCCTGAGGAAAATGGGACGTTCAAGACATTGTTCAGAAGAACAGCATAGTTTGATTAAAAAGTTGATTGGAGAGGGGAAAACTTATATGCAGGTGTAAAAGATTATAGGCTGTTCATCTACAATGATCTCCAATGTTTTAAAATGGACAAAAAAAAAACAGACGCGTAGAAGAAAATGGAAAACAACAATCAAAATGGCTAGAAGAATAACCAGAATGGCAAAGGCTCACCCATTGATCAGCTCCAGGATGATCAAAGACAGTCAGGAGTTACCTGTAAGTGCTGTGACAGTTAGAAGACGCTTGTGTGAAGCTAATTTATTTGCAAGAATCCCCCGCAAAGTCCCTCTGTTAAATAAAAGATGTGCAGAAGAGGTTACAATTTGCCAAAAAAACACATCAACTGGCCTAAAGAGAAATGGAGGAATATTTTGTGGACTGAGAGTAAATTTGTTCTTTTTAGGTCCAAGGGCCACAGACAGTTTGTGAGACGACCCCCAAACTCTGAATTCAAGCCACAGTTCACAGTGAAGACAGTGAAGCATGGTGGTGCAAGCATCATGATATGGGCATGTTTCTCCTACTATGGTGTTGGGCCTATATATCGCATACCAGGTATCATGGATCAGTTTGGATATGTCAAAATACTTGAAGCGGTCATGTTTCCTTATGCTGAAGATGACATGCCCTTGAAATGGGTGTTTCAACAAGACAATGACCCCAAGCACACTAGTAAACGAGCAAAATCTTGGTTCCAAACCAACAAAATTAATGCCTCGCAGATGTGAAGAAATCATGAAAAACTGTGGTTATACAACTAAATACTAGTTTAGTGATTCACAGGATTGCTATAAAAGCAGTTTGAACATAATAGTTGAGTTTGTAGCGTCAACAGCAGATGCTACTATTATTGTGAACACCCCCTTTTCTACTTTTTTTTTTTACTAATAGCCCAATTTCATAGCCTTAAGAGTGTACATATCATGAATGATTGGTCTTGTTGGATTTGTGTGAATCTACTGAATCTACTGGTACCTTGTTTCCCATGTAACAATAATAAATATAATCAAAACCTGGATTAATCTTTTTGGTCAAATAGCACTACTATTATTCTGAACACTACTGTACCACTTATCCACAAGCCTGCTATGCTGGAGCTACATCTGTACATCAGAAACTATGACCAACACCCCTGATTAGAGCACTACAATGCCACAGAGCCATTTGGGTAAATATTGCTCTGCTTTCAAAACATACAAATGGAAGGTTTAGAATGTATTTCATTAAAAAAAAGACTTTTCCAGAATTCTTCTGAGTGATGTTTATCCTGAATGCGCTATGACAAAGTTATCATTACTCCCCTCCCACAAGATAAAACAGACATCCTCATTTTTTGAAAAACAATTTGAAGTTATAAAAATCAAGCTTGTTTTGCATTCTTTTTTAACTACTTTTTATGATGTTGACAAAGGTAATTCAATCAATCAATCAACTTTTTTCTTATATAGCGCCAATCACAACCAAAACAGTTGCCCCAAGGCGCTCCATATTGTAAGGCAAGGCCATACAATAATTATGAAAAACCCCAACGGTCAAAACGACCCCCTATGAGCAAGCACTTGGCAACAGTGGGAGGAAAACGCCCCTTTAACAGGAAGAAACCTCCAGCAGAACAGGCTCAGGGAGGGGCAGTCTTCTGCTGAGACTGGTTGGGGCTGAGGGAAAAAAACAGGAAAAAGACATGCCGTGAAGGGGGGCAGAGATCGATCACTAATGATAAATGCAGAGTGATGCATACGGAGCAAAAAGAGAAAGAAACAGTGCATCATGGGAACCCCCCCCCCACAATCTACGTCTAAAGCAGCATAACCAAGGGATGGTCCAGGGTCACCCGATCCAGCCCTAACTATAAGCCTTAGCGAAAAGGAAAGTTTTAAGCCTAATCTTAAAAGTAGAGAGGGTATCTGTCTCCCTGCTCTGAACTGGGAGCTGGTTCCACAGGAGAGGAGCCTGAAAGCTGAAGGCTCTGCCTCCCATTCTACTCTTACAAACCCTAGGAACTACAAGTAAGCCCGCAGTCTGAGAACGAAGCGCTCTAATGGGGTAATATGGTACTGCGAGGTCCCTAAGATAAGATGGGACTGATTATTCAAAACCTTATAAGTAAGAAGAAGAATTTTAAATTCTATTCTAGAATTAACAGGAAGCCAATGAAGAGAGGCCAACACGGGTGAGATATGCTCTCTCCTGCTAGTCCCCGTCAGTACTCTAGCTGCAGCATTCTGAACCGACTGAAGGCTTTTTAGGGAACTTAATTCAATTCAATTTATTTATACAGTGCCAAATCACAACATAAGTCACCCCAAAGTCACTTTAGGTCATTTTTATTCACTAGTAATGTCAAACAGCAATAAAAAACAGTTAAATTGCATTTGAAAATGTTAACTATTGAACACAAATATGTCTGGAGTAGGCAGTTTAAAAAAAAATCTGAGTAACTGTGCAAGAACGAGGGGAGTGAAGGAAGACGATAGTCAATGATGACAACCCTGAAGGAGCTACAGGCTTCTTTGGCAGCATTCTAGTGAGCCATTACATCTTGACTGTGTCATTTCAATGACTGCTGTCATCAACTCTATCAATTAAGTATTGTTCTGTCTCAACTCCCTCCAATGCCTCTGTGCCTCACCTGGAAAGGCAGTGGGAGATGAAATCCTTCCCAGTCACAGTGTGAACGTTGACACAGCTACTCTGGACAATGCACACAGTCTGTTCCACTTCCTCGTCTGAAAAACAGTATTGCAGATATTTTATATCCGGTATAAACTTCAACTAAACCAAGAGACAAGTTGAAACAAGAATTGCTGGTCAAAAAAAGGTTGATTTTAACAAAACTGCACCTTTTTTTCTTCTCCTGAGGAACTGCAAAGTTACACCATAAGGCCTGTAGATTGAAGAAAAGCAGATTTAGTGACCTTTGGTACCACATTTCATGTTCATACACAAGGTCTTTGTCAAAACAGCACACACACGCAGTTCCTGCATCTTCAATATCTGCCATTTTCCAAGTTCACTGAACCAACTCAACCCATCTGCTAAATTTATTTCAACTCCTCCACTTGGGATAACACACTCTCCTGAACCAGAGGGAACAATTCACCCTTCTCCTATAGAGGACAGTGGTTTCAGCTTTGGAGGTGCTGACCCACATCCCAGTCACCTCCCACTCAGCCTCAAACCTGCCCAATGAACACCGGCAGTGACCACCTGATGAAGCCTACAAAACCACATCATCTGCAGACAGCAGAGATGTTATTCTGAGGTCACCAAACTGGATACCCTCCAGTACCTGACTGTGCCTAGAAATCCTGTCCCTGAACATCACAAACAGGATTGGTGACAAGAGACAGCCCTGGCAGAGTCCAAACAATGCCTACAAGAATAGTTGTTGTGTACAACAATGTAATTATTATATACAATAATAAAAACAACAATATGCATACAAAATATTGCCACTCAAATGATTGCATTTGAAATCTGCACAACAATTATTTATTTTGTTGAAACATCAGAAAAGAAAATGTATATAGTACATTAAAAAAAGAATCAAACTGTCATATATCAGAATACTCAGCTAGCATAATGGCAGCCTTTTTCTTTAAAGTAGACCTGCACTGAAATAAATGCAGTCAGATCTTTGGACCAAGAAATGACTTACATTTACACATAAGATCCTTCTGAATGTAGTAAAGTAAATCTGCAAGCCCAGATCTGTCATTCAACGGAGAAATCTTCATTTAAAAATGACAAATTTACAGCTAAATTTAGCCCTCCGCAAAACTGTCATCACATCCAGGACGCTGCCGAGACGTCAGGGAGAAGACCCTATCCCAGCATGCATTGCGCGTGCCAACTGTAATTTGTGGATTTACGTCAGTTTGCATCTGCACCTTTTCTTGTCTTATACGGAAGGATGTACTTTTTTAAAACTTCATATTGTCTTGCAGCATGTTTGGTGAGTACACATTTGTTTTATTTGTGCTTGAAAATTATTTTGGGGGACTTTTTCATACGCCTGTTTGATTGAGTGGCGTCGCAATGAAAATCTACTGTCTTTCACCTCCGGTGTTACCGTTGCGGGGTACGGAGGCGAGACCCGCAAAGAATTCAAGTCATTAAAAAGATATAAACCTCTCTCAGCGGCCACGGAGCTCTGCGGCTCCGATTACTGAGACGTGCGGTGCTGCGGAAAGTCTGTCCTTGCATCAACAGGTGTTACTGGCCGCTCGCATCAAAACAGCGAGCGTATTCTCTGGACTTTTGCCAAGTTGGCTGCACCTACATTCAGTAGACAGGGACGTGGTGCCGGCTGCACAACAGACACGGGCGATGTGAGTGGCCCGCTTCGGCGGTTACCGAGCACGACTTGGTAAGCGCAGCGGAGGCAGAAAGCGAGGCGTCGGTGAAGAACATCGCCCGTTGTCAATGTTGCCGCTGATCTGAGCATGCACAGCTGTATCTCACATTCATTGCAGCTTACTTTTGGATGCTGAAACCAGGATGTGTATAACAGTAACATTACTAACAGATAAAATTAATTTCAATACGGGATCGGACTGACGGCGCGAGCGCTCCGTCTTCTGCCGAACGTCACTGCAATGACCCGGATGTACAAACAGTTTTCGCTGAGGGCCAAATTTTAGCTGCAAATTTGTCATTTTTAAACAAAGATTTTTCAGCTGAATTACAAATCTGGGCTTGCAGATTTACTTTACTGCATTCATAAGGGTCTTATAAAACATATCAGCTATTTCTTTCTGAGATCTGACCACATTTATTTCAATGCAGGTCTACTTTAATACAACAGAAACAGCAAACACATCGACAAGACCAACTGGTCAGTTTCACAATATAGTGCAGCATGATACAGGCCAAAATATTTAGACTATCATGGGAAATGAGCAATATATTAAACATGGAAGTACATAGATCCATCATGCTGTTTTGTGTCTAGTGTACACAGAAAACAACTCATAGCTGCACTTCCAGTAAATTATTTCATACCTTTTTAATTAATTATGGAATGGTTTTCATTTATTCCCATTTGTCCCACATCCACTACCTCCATCATATGTCCACACCCGATTATCGACATGTGACCGACTCATAGCAGCGAACTGTACTGTAGATCAAAGCTCAATACAGGCTCTGCATCTGCATTTCAAACCATGAGTTACATGATTTCATTCATAATAACTGCAATAAAAGCTCCTGCCTGTAAGAACTGCAGTAAAACAGCAAAAAACAAAGGTTTTGAAATAGTATTCTGTTTCTGAAATCACAATCTGTAGAAATCAAGGTTTAGTGACCGACCTGTTGCACCAGGCTATCGACAGTGAAGGCCTTATATACACTGGAGGCCTGGAATCGACTGCCATGGCTCCAGACAACCACGTTTCCTGCTGTGTAGAGCTCCTCTTCAAACTCCACATCCTCCTCCCTGACTCCGACACAGCCCTTTCGAAGCTGCCAGCATTCCTGCTAAAACATTACATACATAAATAAAACATGTACTGCATGAAAACAAAGAGGTCTGAATCAAGAACATGAATTATTCATGTTCCTGTTACCAAGAGTCAAAGGGTATTTAATAAAAATGCACACACATTTACAAACATGGTGAAATTTTCAAGTTACGATGTCAACTCATGTTGTTTGTCCTCCGCTACCCCGGCTGTTCAGGGTCACCACAGTGCATCTATTAGAGAGTCACACTGGAAATTGGTACAACCTTTACCCTGGATGCCCTTTCTGAGGCAACTCCTAGCCTACACAGAGAGAAACACAAGCAGCCCCTGGTCTTCTGAACCGGTGTAGCAGACTGAACGGTGCGCCACTAAAAATCGGTCCGCCTTTTGCATCCGCGTATGCATCATTTCAGACCACAGCAGCACGTCTGAGATGGAGTCTCTTCAACCAAAGCAATCAAATGGATTAATGGGATTATTAACCATCAGATGATAAAGGTAAAACCTCTTAAATCATTCTAAAGTCAGTTTTAAGCAGAAACGAGGCTGTTTTAAGCAGAAACTAGGCGAAATTCCGTGACGCTTTAAAATGTCCGACCCGCAGTGAACACATCAGCTAGCAGCGGCGCTCTGATTGTTTCTGTCACCTTTATGATGAAATAATGCTGAATTTATGTGGAAATGATTGTCTACAAAAGCTTCAGATATCTGCCATTGAGATAGATGATGACTGGTGTGCAGTTTGAAGCAGAAACGAGGTGTTTTAATCTGTGAACCGTGTCATCATTTTTATGGGGACCATTCAGTCAGCGACACCTTTCTGCCACCCAACTTTTAATCAAGACCTACTCTACATCACTTTTGAGATCTGACAGGATCAGGTGCACACAGTGCAGAATGGCTATACTCTATGCCCAGGTACTCTATGCCCAAGCTGTGGTGCGTGCAGACCTGGGCGTGCCTGGACTGTTGCTAGAGGGCACAAGAGAAAAGTTGTAACGGTGGAAAATTGGGCAGCGCAGTCTCATTTGAGGGCGGGCCCTAAAGGGGTAAAATACGACACATATGATGCAATTTCTCTACTTCCGGGGACAGATATTTGGGCAAATCACACACAAGCAAAGTGAAAATGTAAAGAAAAAGTGACGCTGCAGTGGAAAGTGGACACGTGTTGCGGTTTGTTTATGACCCGGAAGCTCAAACGTGTCGAGACGGATGTGCAGGCGAGAGACTCCAGCTACTCTGGTTAGCTGTGTAGGCTAACACTTAGCGACACGACCTCTCACATTTACCTCGTCTTCCCTTCTACACTTAACAAAAAAAAAAAAAAAAACAAACTGCCCTTTTCGCGACTGCTTCGGTGATTGCAGCAAAAAACAAAACAGAACACCATTTTCCAGTGTGAAGTTATGCTGTGTATAGTGCAGTGAGTGGCTGTCCCCATAAGTGATCAAATCCTGCAATATCATGCAGGGTTCAAACTGCGCTGCCCTATATGTAAAATAAAAAAATCTTATAGTGCTTTCACCCATGAAAGTTTGGAACAAGGTTTATGTTTATATACATTTGATCTGATGAGTTTGGTTTCATGTTGCAATGTTGCAGTTCGACTAAACTTTTGTAGACTACATGTCCCCATACTTGACACTGATTAACTTGTACACATACATTCGTCTGACGTTGGCTTTTTGTCAGCTTGATGTATAGTTTCCTGTGAGCATACACAAAGAAAGTTGAAAGTTGAAAATAATGAACAGATTTTGGATAAATCACTATTTGCATTTGTCTGCTATGAGCCTCCATACTTTTAGGTCGAGTCCAGTCAATGAGCTCAACATTTATTTTTTTACTTTTTGTGGTGTTTGTTTTTATGGCTGACACAACAATCATATATCTGATATTTTCTTTACTTTTTTCTAGCGAGTGGGGAGCAATTTCACAGCTCTTTTGCTCAAAAAGGAATTATTTTCAACTGCTGCAGTAACACACAAAAGGGACATTATTTTAACGTTGACAAAGACTAAAGCCAGACAGCGGCACAGAGAGTCACCCAGTTTGAAATCAGATTCATTAAATTAAATTATTGCCCTTTCTTTTCTCCTTCTATTGTTTGATGGGTGATGATAACCTGCCTCCGAAATGCTGAACTACCTAAAAAGTGTTTTCAAACGTGCCGGACCATGGTTCAGTTTGATGTGTATCAAGACCGCCTCTTCTGGTCTGACCACATTTTAAATAAACTGACGGTACATTAGTTAAAAATTGAAATAGTGAACGATGAATGTGAATTCATTAAGAGTTTTAAGCTCGTTCTTGTGAAGTGTGAACTTGCACAGCACTGGTTATTGTTATAGGGTGGGAGGGGGTCAAAGGAGGCAAGAGGTGCACTAAAGCCAGAATGTACACGCGGTGGGTGACTTAAAAAGTAATGAAACTGCTGCTCTATGCCAACTCGTGTTAGTTTAAAACCAACAAAACTTCAAGACCACATGACAAGCACATTTCAAAGTAATAAAACATCAAACAGTCAAATACAACATTAATCAGTTTGGTTTCAAAGACTCAATTTTTGGGTCTAATTAAATTACTCTGTAGATATTAGTGTTGTTATATTTTAATGATGAAAAAGAACAAAATAATGTTTAGTTCAGCTGTCATATTAAGAGTATATAAGAAAAACAGATGCTCTCTCACCCGGTCTCTCTCCTGCAGACTGACTTCCTGCAGGGAGCCCACCAGGCCAGCGGTTCCATCTGAAGACCAGAGTTCGGAGGCAGGTTGGAGCTCTCTGAGCTGCAGATTGAAAGCGTTTGGATGATTTCTGCAGTGTTCACGACCAAACGGGACAAACGACTGCAATTCCCCTGCGGCAATCATCGTGGCTGTCTCTTCATACACGACTTCCGACATGAGTTCCAGATATCAGCATTATTTCTGAAATTTAAAAGTTTGATGAAGCCCAAAAATAAAAAACAAATTACAGCACAGAAAGAAAATGTTTTTCTCCTACAAAACTATTCCAGTGTTTAATGTTAATGAGGTCACTGGCAAATTAAAAATGAATTAATTAATTATCTTTGTGGCAGCATAACAACAAATGTCGTGGTCTATACAGATCCTTGGATTATCACAGTTAGGGTTAGAGTTAGGGTTAGGAGAGGGTTATGCTGTGTTTACACATAGGCAGGACACGCTACAAATGTCATATTTGCATCATTCTTGGCACAATCCTGACATTCTTAATGTGACTTAACACATCTGAACAGGTTTCTTAACAGTGTATGTTGGTGTGGGATATTCGTGATTTCGTAATTAATAGAGCGTAACAGCGTTCTTCTCTGACGCGCACAATTAAACCCTGCTGCACCACATTCAGTTTTATTGCTGCAGTATAATAAAGGACAGTGACGCCAAGTCGGCTAAAAGTTTCGTTCCAATGCTCATCAGCGCGATCCTGCAGGTGGGACTATGCAGATGAAGTATTTTGTCCAATTAAATTTGTTTTAATCACATCAATCTACTACTAGTCTACAATTATGTATAGTATAAATAATGAATACATAAAATGTAGTTTCTTTTGTAGCAGTTCCAATTATGCAACTAGTATTATGCAACTTGTACCTTGTGACAAGTTATGGTCTATCTTCATTCTCAATGGACTTGTCTCCCATGGTCAATTAGAAGATCTACTCTAAACATTCAAAAATCTAGTTAAAAGAACATATATTCAGTGATCATATTGGTGCTGATTAAGATATACTACATGTATGTATATTATTAATTTTTATGTTTCAGCCCGTTTGTTTGTCTGGGTTTCCTCTGGGTGCTCCGGTTTCCTCACACATTTAAAGACATGCAGGTTTGGTGAATTGAAAACTTTATAATTGTCCAGGTCTCCCTTGCAAAACAGAACTTGATCTCAATGGGACTAACCTGGTTAAATAAAGATTAAATAAAATATAGATTCATATCCTGATAGGCAATGTCATAGATTGAAGGACAAAAATCAGGAAAAATCTTGTAAAATTGGAAAAATCCATATCTTTAACACTGAATGAATATTCAAAAGATCAGTTATGTAAGATGGCATCCTTTATTGACTGAAAGTTTGATCCAGATCTGATCCAGCTTTTGTGGCCATTTAAATTTAACACTGAAAACCCAATTTAATGTATATTTTACATTATATCTTAATCAAAATAATAACATTAAACAGCAATCAAATATATATGCCAATACTTACAGCAGTTAACAAGATGTAATACCAGACTATCCATATGAATATTGGGGTATATATATTATACACACATGTACCATGTTGCAAACGTTAAAATGTATGGAAAAAAACATATCATGTGCTCTTAAATCGTTATAAATGGAATAATTTTATGTTCGTAAATCTTGTGATATTTTTCAGTTTGTTTTTTCTTTCATGTGATTATGAAGTCATGTGATCTGTTGATCCACACAGGTGTAGTAATTAAAACGGCTACCTTGTGAGAGTTTTTTTGGTCACAAAAGTATTACAGCGTTTTAGCACAACATTGAGGTTTTTTGTTTGTTTTTTTACACTTTGAGTATAAAGTCCAGTACGAGAATATACTTGTAATATTACGCGAACAAACTTGTAATATTACACTGATGCATCCAGAGATAGCCCTGCAGACTGCCAGTACCAGCCATCTCCTCCTCCACGAAAGAGGCGATTTCCTCCAAGCCCATGTAGTTCCTCCTTCAGAATAGACATATTTTCTTGTATATTCTTTCAAAATTCTGACACTAATGATAATGTGGTGCAGATGGGCTAAAAGATGAAGTATGTCCTTTTTTGTAAAACCTATACTGAAGTGCCAGTTCACAAAGCGCTCCACAGATGTATCTGCATATGTATATATTGAGATACAGGTTAAATTAATATATATATATATATATATATATATATATATATATATATATAGCCAAAATCCTTGTATTCTGTGGATACTTGGCGAATAAAGTCTATTCTGATTCTATTATAATATATATCAAATCAAACTTTATTTGTATAGCACTTTACAACAGTAACCACTGAACCAAAGTGCTTTACATGAATACATAAAAACAACAACATTAAAACAACACAACCATCATAATAAGACTCTATGTGCTAAAAGCAATTCTGAACAAATACGTTTTTAGCTTAACTCTGAACAGAGACAAGTTACTGATCGAGCGCAACTCAATGGGCAAAGAATTCCAAAGTCTAGACCCAGCCACAACAAAAGAGCGGTCACCCCACTGCCTGCTTTTGGTCCTAGGGACCTCCAGCTGATGCTGACCAGCTTACTGCAAAGATCTGGTGGGTGTGTATGTAGTTAACAGTTCACAAAGATAAGAAGGTGCAAGACCATGTATAGCTTTAAAAACAAATATTAAGAGTTTAAAATCAATCTTAAAACGGACTGGAAGCCAGTGGAGAGTGGACAAAACCAGAGTGATATGACTATGTTTGCGAGTGTTTGTCAGAAGGTGAGCTGCAGCGTTTTGAACCCTCTGCAGACGCTGAAGAATGCTCTGGTTGACACGCACATACAATGCATTACAGTAGTCAATCCAGGAGCTAATAAAAGCATGCAAAGCCTTTTCAAGGTCTGTCTGTGAAAGAAAAGGTTTAAAAAGCTGGCTTTCACTACACAGTCAATTTGCTTGTCAAATTTTAAAAACTCATCAAATTTGACACCCAGGTTCCTTACAGAAGACTGACGGTAATGCGCAAGATAACCTAAATCAGGTAACACATCACCCGGTTTGCAGCCAAACATCCATCCATCCATCTTCTTCCGCTTTATATATATATACGTGTATATATATATATATATATATATATATATATATATATATATATATATATACATATATACACACACACACAAACAAACAGCTACAGAATCACAATCTTATACATCAAGAATCAAACACTTATGTAATTTTTGTTTTTTAAAAAACTGTGATTTCTGCATATATTTATATATACATAAATTATATATAAACTACATACATATTTACTCTATGTTTGAGGTTCTTTTATGTTTTACTAAAGGACCACACTGGAAATAGGGTTTTGTATTTTAATGTTGTCAATATTTACATGTTTTGTTAGCATAATTAATTACTGGCCGAATAAACAAAACAAACTTGCAACCCCTCAACACTGACAGTACAAGCTAACAGCTAGCTAGAAGTGCTCAACTTAAAAACAAAAAGTACTAATAAATAAAAACTTTGCTAATGACAACAGGTATATGCACCATAGGTTCTATAAACCATGTCAGGTTAACATTACTAAACTAATAAAAAGTTAAAACTTGCAGCTTTAACCGGCTCGCTTAGCAGATTAGCTAATGCTAGCGTCAGCTAGCTGTGCGCCCGCAAAGTGACATGTTTAACAGCTAACCTGATAATAAGGAATGATCTGACTCTTGTCCGTGTCTTTCGTTTGTATAAGTCCTGCTTGAGCAACTCGTCACCACCAGCGCCGACATGCAAAAGAACCAAAACGTGGTCACGACAGCAGCTTTTCAAACGAACGCGGACATGTTTGATGGCCGACTCCCGACACCCGCTTCCTCAGTAACTCAACCAATCAGCAGCGAGGAGAAAGAGAGGGGCGTGGTTCGATCACAGCTCCCATCACAAAGCGTAAAATCCCTTGTTGCGTTAAGTCCCTTTGGCTGCTCCCTTGTTTATCCGCTCGGGGTCGCCACATCAGATCCAAGGTGGATCTGCATGATTATTTGGCACAAGTTTTACACTGGATGCCCTTCCTGACACAAATCTACATTATAGGGAGAAATGGGCAGGGGTGGATTTGAAACAGGAGCCAAGCTCACTAACCACTTGGCCACCACCCCCTTTTTATTGTATCACTAAATGGGTGGTAAAAAAAAATTGTAGATTTTATCCTATGAACATCTGCATATTATTATGGCTATTTATTTGTATTTAATGTGATTTTTAGTCCAAAATACTATCTTATCTTCTAGTCCATCGTTTACTTGTCCAAATCTTGGTGCTAAATTTGTTGTCGATTGCATATCTATAGGTATACAGTTGCTATTTATTTTAATGTATTAACATTTTATTGTTGTCTATACAATTTGTACTTATTTTATTGGTATTCCAATGTAATATATATATATATAAAGTTCATATCAGTCTCTGTCAGTGTGTGCATAGAGTCTGGAGTGGCTGTAGGGGAGGGCAAATGAGGAGGGAGCCAAATGCTTCACTAAGGCCATTGAAGTCCTACTGGAGGAAAACAGCAGGGCATTTTGACCTTCGGTAGCTGGTAAGGCTGCCATGTTTGGGTTAGGCAGAGAGACACAGAATTCCAATATGGCCTCTCTTTAACCATCCAAATCCAATTTTGAATATTCACTGGTCTCCAACATCAATTCCTTTGTAGTGCAGACAATTGTTCCAAGATGGTTTCCACTTGTGTTTTTGTTCAAAAGTTAACACAGTCCGCCTTGCCCACCTTATTAATCATGACGGACAGATGTGGGGTTGTGGTTTTGGTAGCAGCCGTCTTGCCAATTTTCTGGTAGGTCAGGGCAGTGCATATCCAAGCACCAGGGTTCTTCTCTCCTGAAGGTGTTAACTGGTGCAGGACTGAGAGGTTTTCACTCCACAATGGCCCACAGGTCTAAACAGGTGGAGCATCCTTTTTTTTTCCGTAGGGAGAATCATGTTCCCCTGCTGTCAATGGAGCTTGGAGACATCTCCTTCAGTGAGAATTTTTAACCATAGCAAGATTCAATGAATAACAGCTGATGTGATTGCAACTACAGGCACAGAAACAGCTGGTTATAACAGAGCAGGTTGCTGAGGGTTTGAATCCAATTCATGCTACCTGTTTGTGTCGACAAGAGGCTTAATCTACATTGTCTCAGTCCCCACAGCTGTAAATGGGTACCATCCTCGGCAGGGGAAGTAACCTGTGTCAGACTGGTGTCCCTTCCCTGAATTATTCATAGACTCTCATATGCTTTATGCTAATCCAGAGATACAGTGCTTCCAGAAAGTATTCACTGCGCTACACATTTTATGTTACAGCGTTATTCCCAAATGTATGAAATTCATTTTTCCCTCAAAATTTTCAAAAAACATTTGATTTGGTTGATCTGGTTCCTCTTTGGGACCTCCTGAGAATAAGCAGAACCTTAGACTTCATAGCTGGCCTGTGAGTGCTGTGCTGTGCAGTCACTCCAAGTAATATCAAGGAATATTGTAAAGCAAAAATAAATAATGTGATGATGGCCTCATAAGTGGTCAGATTACAAAAATAACAGATTTTTTTTTTTTATCAGTGATGTTTAGATGATATTCAGACTTTGCAGCATGGTGAAATGTGGAGGTCATTAATAAATGTTGAACAGAGTCATTTCCACTGTAATTAAGAATAAATAAGATGATATTTACGCGTGGAGGTGGTTGGTAATTAACAAATATTGTAGAAGACTGTTCCTAGACTCAGACTTAGGTAACAATTGAACGGTATTTTGTGTTTATTTTTCATGAAATTTATTTACATTGTGTTTGTGCTATTCATTTATGGATTGCATACAGTTTACTCTCTAATTAATTCATGTATAACAGCTATTCTAATATTATATAAAACAAAAACTAGAGACATGATGATATCAGGACAGTTTGTGACATTTTATAGAGGATGGTAACAGCTTCCTTTTTTCTTACACACAATAAACAAATGGTCCATATTGCAGCTTTGGATGCTAATGAAGCACCAAAAGTGGTTCCTCTATGATTACAGGCCAATGAACTGCTCATTGTACTGTTTGGCACTATTTTTGTTTTGCATGTACCACAAATACAATGTGCTGGACTTTAGACCAGGTTTTTGATGATCTATGGTACACTAACTTTCCACATCCACATAATATCAACGCACCATCACTGTGCTTGACCACATCTCATGTTTAAAGTACAAAATGCCCATGGGTTGGGCACCCAGATGGGTACAATTCTACTTGCAGTTTAAATAACATGGGCAGTGGGCATGATTGGGCATGTGTTGGGTGGAAACTACAACTGGCACTAGCATTGTGCTGTGTGCTGCTGTGTGAAGGGGTGAATAGTATGCAGCTACATCACTTCGTCTACCAAAATGCATGGTGACAAAAATCAGTGAAAGTCTATAAAAGAATGAAGATACTACAAAGTCAGAAGGTGTGTCTGGTTGATTCAACTGGGCTTCTTTAATACAAGACAAATTTCCCCTTGGTGACAAATAAAAGAATCTTGAATCTTGAAGTACATTTTGTTGTGTAAGTTCTATATATAGGTCCTGGTCTACAACTTCCCCTGGATAGGACACCAGTCCATCACAGGTTACTTCACCAGCCACAGCCAGCACCCATTTACAGATGCGTGAACTGGGACAATGTGGATGAAGCATCCTATCCAAAGACACAGACAAGTCGCATAACTGGGAATCAAACCCAGGCCTATATATTGGGAGCCCACTGAGCTACCTGCTCTACCCGATGTTGAATGAACACAGTTTTTCTTGGACTGAAATAGTATAATGTGAGAGTGAGGTCAGTTCCTTTCCTCACCACACTTATCCCCCACCCCCCACCCCTGCGAAACCAAAATAAATCAGGTACCCCTTTTGAAGCAGGATGAGCGGGGGCGAAGCATCAGGACCACTCCAACCTAGACATGAGGCCAGTGAGCCACCATGCTCTTCTAGATTCACTTTTTAAAAATGTATTTAGGCAAAACGTGGTGGTGAAAAACAAACACCTGTCTGACAGTCGAGACTCTGGATGATACGGAAGCTGATTCATGTGATGGATGCCGCGCAATAACAATCTGAGAGAGTTAGCGCACCTAGACAATAACAGTTTCTGTCCCAAGGTAGTGCATGTGGGAGGATGGATGGATGGATGGATAGATAGATAGATAGATAGATAGATAGATAGATAGATAGATAGATAGATAGATAGATAGATAGATAGATAGATAGATAGATAGATAGATAGATAGATAGATAGATAGATAGATAGATAGATAGATAGATAGATAGATAGATAGATAGATAGATAGATAGATAGATAGATAGATAGATAGATAGATAGATAGATAGATAGATAGATAGATAGATAGATAGATAGATAGAAGG
Source organism: Thalassophryne amazonica (assembly GCF_902500255.1). Classification (NCBI taxonomy): domain Eukaryota; kingdom Metazoa; phylum Chordata; class Actinopteri; order Batrachoidiformes; family Batrachoididae; genus Thalassophryne; species Thalassophryne amazonica. The sequence continues at coordinate 14,781,538 of NC_047115.1, read as the reverse complement.
GTAACTGTTAAATATGTGAGGCTATAACTCATTATGTCAGATTACGTCATCTTCCTAAACAGTGAAAGCAGTGTAATCTGATTGGTCCTCCTGAAAGCCAGACCCAAGTGCACTGTGGGTAGGATTTTGCTGGTTAATGAAAGCTAACGATGAAAATGTGATGTGTGTGTGTACGCGGGTATGTTGCACTAATTGAAGCCTGAAGATGGCATTGCTGTGCGTAATGTCTGCCACGGGGCTGAATCCAGGACAAACGTATTTATGCATTTAGTTAATTCAGGATGCAATGAAGAGCTCTGGTGGTCTAATTGATCTGTACAGGAGGCTGCACACCCAAACCACGGCCTCCATTACAGGAGCCCTGAGGGACCGCGCTCCAATGACCGTGTGTGTTTAGACAGGAGATGAGGATGAAAAAATATTGCAAAGGCTTGAATCAGCCAAGACACGAGGACATGTATGTGGAAAAAAACAAACAAACCATACAGCTAAATACTGACACGGACCAAATGAAAATCATCTGCAGGTGTTATAACTTGTGCATTACATTGGATAACCTGCTCGCAAGAGTAATTGAGTTATGCCGGCTTTCGAGATGTTCTGGTTGTCCAGTGGCGTCATGACAATACCAGACCTACACCATCATCACCAGGTTCTGATGGCTGGGTCAGGCAAAGGTTTCTTCTGATGTCCGACTGGCTTCCCAGTGTTCCTCTGAAGAAGGTCGTAAATCCCAACTTGATCTTAATAACAATTAAGAAACATCCACAACAGTGACCAAAATGCCAAACACTGTCGTGACTGCACAAAGTTTTTAAGAAACAAAAATCACTGGTTTCAGTGATCCTTACACAAACATAATGACATAACTTCAGAATATGTAAATAAAAAATCAGTCATAACAGACTATAAAGGAGACACTCAGACTTGGACACTGTCATTTCTTAAAAAAATATCTACTTTCTTCCTAAACCAGTGTTAGTGGTCTCAAGGCCTGTTTTTGGTGCCTTGGCCTCAGCCTCACTGTGTAATGACTTAGTCTTGGCCACAGCCTCACTGTGTAATGACTCAGTCTTGGCCTCGACCTCACTATGTAATGACTCAGTCTTGGCCTTGACCTCACTGTGTAATGACTCAGTCTTGGCCGCGGCCTCACTGTGTAATGACTCAGTCTTGGCCACAGCCTCACTGTGTAATGACTCAGTCTTGGCCACAGCCTCACTGTGTAATGACTCAGTCTTGGCCTCGACCTCACTATGTAATGACTCAGTCTTGGCCTTGACCTCACTGTGTAATGACTCAGTCTTGGCCGCGGCCTCACTGTGTAATGACTCAATCTTGGCCTCGGGCTCACTGTGTAATGACTCAGTCTTGGCCTCTGCCTTGCTGTGTAATGACTCAGTCTTGGCCAAAGCCTCACTGTATAATGACTCAGTCTTGGCCTCGACCTCACTATGTAATGACTCAGTCTTGGCCTTGACCACACTGTGTAATGACTCAGTCTTGGCCTCTGTCTCACTGTGTACGACTCAGTCTTGGCCTCTGTCTCACTGTGTAATAACTCAGTCTTGACCTCTGTCTCACTGTGTACGACTCAGTCTTGGCCTCTGTCTCACTGTGTAATGACTCAATCTTGACCTCGGCCTCACTGTGTAATGACTCAGTCTTGGCCTTGGCCTCACTGTGTATGACTCAGTCTTGGCCTCTGTCTCACTATGTAATGACTCAATCTTGGCCTCATCCTCACTGTGTAATGACTCAGTCTTGGCCTCTGTCTCACTGTGTATGACTCAGTCTTGGCCTCTGTCTCACTGTGTATGACTCAGTCTTGGCCTCTGCCTCACTGTGTAATGACTCAGTCTTGGCCTCGGCCTCACTGTGTAATGACTCAGTCTTGGCCTCTGTCTCACTGTGTAATGACTCAGTCTTGGCCTCTGCCTCACTGTGTAATGACTCAGTCTTGGCCTCTGCCTCACTGTGTAATGACTCGGTCTTGACCTCTGTCTCACTGTGTACGACTCAGTCTTGGCCTCTGTCTCACTGTGTAATAACTCAGTCTTGACCTCTGTCTCACTGTGTATGACTCAGTCTTGGCCTCTGTCTCACTGTGTACGACTCAGTCTTGGCCTCGGCCTCACTGTGTAATGACTCGGTCTTGGCCTCTGTCTCACTGTGTAATGACTCAGTCTTGACCTCTGTCTCACTGTGTACGACTCAGTCTTGGCCTCTGTCTCACTGTGTAATAACTCAGTCTTGACCTCTGTCTCACTGTGTACGACTCAGTCTTGGCCTCTGTCTCACTGTGTAATAACTCAGTCTTGACCTCTGTCTCACTGTGTACGACTCAGTCTTGGCCTCTGTCTCACTGTGTAATGACTCAGTCTTGACCTCTGTCTCACTGTGTACGACTCAGTCTTGGCCTCGGCCTCACTGTGTAATGACTCGGTCTTGGCCTCTGTCTCACTGTGTAATGACTCAGTCTTGACCTCTGTCTCACTGTGTACGACTCAGTCTTGGCCTCTGTCTCACTGTGTAATAACTCAGTCTTGACCTCTGTCTCACTGTGTACGACTCAGTCTTGGCCTCTGTCTCACTGTGTAATAACTCAGTCTTGACCTCTGTCTCACTGTGTACGACTCAGTCTTGGCCTCTGTCTCACTGTGTAATGACTCAGTCTTGACCTCTGTCTCACTGTGTACGACTCAGTCTTGGCCTCGGCCTCACTGTGTAATGACTCGGTCTTGGCCTCTGTCGCACTGTGTAATAACTCAGTCTTGACCTCTGTCTCACTGTGTATGACTCAGTCTTGGCCTCTGTCTCACTGTGTAATGACTCAGTCTTGACCTCTGTCTCACTGTGTACGACTCAGTCTTGGCCTCGGCCTCACTGTGTAATGACTCGGTCTTGGCCTCTGTCTCACTGTGTAATGACTCAGTCTTGACCTCTGTCTCACTGTGTACGACTCAGTCTTGGCCTCTGTCTCACTGTGTAATAACTCAGTCTTGACCTCTGTCTCACTGTGTACGACTCAGTCTTGGCCTCTGTCTCACTGTGTAATAACTCAGTCTTGACCTCTGTCTCACTGTGTACGACTCAGTCTTGGCCTCTGTCTCACTGTGTAATGACTCAGTCTTGACCTCTGTCTCACTGTGTACGACTCAGTCTTGGCCTCGGCCTCACTGTGTAATGACTCGGTCTTGGCCTCTGTCTCACTGTGTAATGACTCAGTCTTGACCTCTGTCTCACTGTGTACGACTCAGTCTTGGCCTCTGTCTCACTGTGTAATAAGTCAGTCTTGACCTCTGTCTCACTGTGTACGACTCAGTCTTGGCCTCTGTCTCACTGTATAATGACTCAGTCTTGACCTCTGCCTCACTGTGTAATGACTCAGTCTTGACCTCTGTCTCACTGTGTAATGACTCAGTCTTGACCTCTGTCTCACTGTGTAATGACTCAGTCTTGACCTCTGCCTCACTGTGTAATGACTCAGTCTTGGCCTCTGTCTCACTGTGTAATGACTCAGTTTTGACCTCTGTCTCACTGTGTACGACTCAGTCTTGGCCTCTGTCTCACTGTGTAATAACTCAGTCTTGACCTCTGTCTCACTGTGTACGACTCAGTCTTGGCCTCTGCCTCACTGTGTAATGACTCAGTCTTGGCCTTGGCCTCTGAGTTGTCCAGCCATAAAGAATAAGCTGAGATCATTCGAGGCCACTTGTTTTTTACTTAATTTTCGCACTGTTCACTTCCCACCAAACAAAAAAGCACCAGTCACAGTAACTTCACAAATACAATGGTCTATCCGAGCAGTACTTGAATGCATTGTTTTCTATTCACCACACTGCTACACGCAGACACAAATACAGACACATGCTACGCTACGCTATGTCTACAAGTACTACAGTGTAAGTGTCTTCCTAAACAGCCTTGTCACTCCCCATGCATTATCATGTTCCTTCAGCAGGTCACGTACTAATGTCTGTGAGCCCAACACGCTGTGTCCCGAAAGTACACCAAAGGTTATATTAGGCCACATCCAACTCACTTGGCTGTGGCTTGAAATTCCGCATGTCTGTGGAAACTGGCCGTAGCACTTACAATAGCCGTTGCATAATACTTGGCCTCAGCCTTGAGTTGTTGTGACTCAGCTTTGGCCTTGTAGACCCAGGACTTGGACTTGGCCTCGGCCTCGGGGAGATGGACTTGACTACAAAACTGTCAATCACTCTTCTCAATTCGCTGTTCTCCAGTGTTGAAATAACTCGATGTGAGTGTTAAACAATTAACACTTTCAAACATGTTAATTCAACACTGAAAAGAGCGGGCAATTTTTTCGTGTTAACTTTAACACTATCCATTTTAATTTTACAGGCAATTTTTCTGTGTACCAGGATTTTTAGTCTGTACTGCGCATTAGTGACAGCTAACTTGAAACCCTGCCTCAAAATATTTTGAAACCCTTGAAACGCCTGTGTTTCATTGTTCTGGAGTTTGTATGAAAAGGAAGACATCACAATATGAGGCTAAATATACAAGAGAATGGGAAACTAAAGTAAAAAATTTAAAAAATAGAGAACACTTGCGGCTGGGGGGTGGTGCCAAAGCATTTTGTCAGTACTGCAAATTATTGATAACTAATAATAATTAGTAAAAATAATTTGAAACCTTTGACAACAACAACAACAACAATAATAATCATTATCATAATTTTTTATGCCCCGCACGGCACTTGCGCCACGAGGCGGGGCATGTAGCGTCCGGGTTGTCTGTCTGTTCGTCTGTCCGTCTGTCCGGCCGCAATTTGTTCGCCGCAATGTACCTCAGCACCTATTGCTCGCAAAAACTTCATATTTTGTGGGTACATGCCTTGGAGGAGTACTTCACATGGGTTCGAAGGCCAATGACCTTGACCTACTTTTCAAGGTTACCAATGGTCACAACTGTCAAATTCTTCGCCACAACATTGCTCGGCACCCATTGCTCGCAGAAATTTCATATTTGGTGGGTACATGCCTTGGAGGAGTACTTCGCATGGGTTCAAAGGTCATTGGCCTTGACCTACTTTTCAAGGTCACCAATGGTCACAACTGTCAAATTCTTCGCCACAACATTGCTCGGCACCCATTGCTCGCAGAAATTTCATATTTGGTGGGTACATGCCTTGGGGGAGTACTTCGCATGGGTTCAAAGGTCATTGGCCTTGACCTACTTTTCAAGGTCACCAATGGTCACAACTGTCAAATCCTTCGCCTGAAATTTGTTTGCCGCAATGTACCTCGGGACCTATTGCTTGCAAAAACTTCATATTTGGTGGGTACATGCCTTGGAGGAGTACTTCACATTGGTTCGAAGGCCAGTGACCTTAACCTACTTTTAAAAAATTACCAATAGTTGCATTTGTTCGAAGGCTACCGACTTTTTATGGTCACTGTTGGCCACATCTTCTAAATAAATATAATGTCAATCTCCATTTTTCCACTGTGTATTCCAGTTTACATCAAACACATGAGGGTTCCACCAAATACCTACCCCACACATGTACATACTTGTATTACTGCACTTTACCTGGAAAATAGTACTGCACACAGGGCATTTTGTAACAAATGTCTCTAGTTGTTTATAGTTATTGCTTACTTAAATGTTTTCATGCTTTAAATCAGGTAAACTAAGTATTTTCACATTAATGCCTGTATCACTGAAGTTCGGGGGGTATGCTGATGCAGCTGATGCAATATGATTTCCAATAACTCTATATAATTTCCATTTGATCATTATTCCTCCCAAATTTTCTGTGTCATTGTTGAGCTTCCACATGTGGCTGCAGCTCGTCTCCTGACGCACAAAATCAGGTTTTGTCAATCGTAGTAACGCTTTGGCCATAATTCATCTATCTAATTTCCTCTGAGCGTAGATTGTAATCCATCACTGAATCCATGTGGGTCTGAGGGAGCGATGATGCTTCCCACACGAGAGAAGCATGATGTTTGACAGTGACATCTGTGACGACATTTTAGCTGAGTGCAAGAACTTTTTGTCTGCGCACACATGTCTTCACAGAGTCAGCTCCACATCAACGATGATGATGATGGTCATTTCTTCCCACTGGGTGATGGAGGAGCTACTCGTAATGACGCATGCAGCACATCTCTTTGGATGTCTCATCACTGTCTCTCTATCACCGTGTTCTCTTCATCACTCCATCACCTGCACACAAATCTGGAGGATTTCTGGAATAACCTTTCAAAAACTGACAGTAGCCATGGTTAATGTGACATTAGTTGGATGGCAGATTAAATTAAATTCACAGGCAAGAAAAAAAAAGCATTTTCCCAGCACAAAACAGGTGTTCTGGACAGGCGAGATTTAGGGAAACAGTATTGTTTCACAAAAATGTGAGTTAATGATGTCTGTTCATGCTGTGCTTTTGAGTGCCTCAAACCTACACAAAGGTTGTATGAATACAGACCAATTGTAGAATTTCTTCATTCTAAACTCTGTAATTAAACAACCAACATGTAGTTGCTTAGGCCCCACTCTTCACCTTAGCTTCCAAAAATTGTTTGTTTTTTATCCAATAATTGGGCCTTCATTGATGCATTTGTTGTTGTTGTTGTTGTTGTTGGCTGCTCCCATTTTCTGAAGTCTGAAATATAATTGTTTTTAATTTATTATTTGTATTAGACATTTTATATAAAGTGGTTCATTCATTCAATTCATTCATTTTCTGCTTTTTTTAAGTAAAGCACTTTGTAATTTTAAATTATTGGAGAAGACAAGAAGCATAAAAAAACCCTCAGTGGTTTTAGGTTTTTGTTCTTCCCTAAAAGTTCGAATCGGTTCATGGAGTTATAATATAGAAATGTGTTTGAATTATTTGTTACGTGGGTCTGTGCAGCTCTTCAAGATGCAAATTGTTGAGCACTTATTACATCCACCAATGACGTTGGATGGAGGTTATGTGACTGCCTGCATTTGTTTGTTTGTTTGTCCCTTTGATGGTTAGTTAACAGTCTCACACAGGCACAGTTCTGCATCTATCTTCATAAAATTTGGACATGGGGTTCAGATAATCCAAGAATAGAGTGAGTTCATTTTTCAAGGTCATAGGTCAAGTTTCAAGGACAAGGTCACGCAAAAAGTGAAAATCGCATAATCAGCCATAACTTCGGAACTACTCACCATAAAAAAACTTTAAATTTGGCTCATGTTGGTCCTCTTAGGGAGACCAACTCTGATTGATGTTGGGCTTCGACCTTGACCTTCAAAAGTTCATTCAAGGTCAGAGTTTACCTGAAAAAATTATATTCTGTATTTAAATCTGATGGGTGAAAGGGGTGTATTGGATCCTACAACACAGTGAGTTCACTTTTCAAGGTCACAGTTCAAATTTCAAGGTCAAGGTCACACAAAACATGAAAAATGCACAATCAATTTAGAGCCCCCCTGAGTTTCACCATTCTGACGTGCCATTTTGATCAATGTTTAGTTGGAATTTTTAAGTGGAATCACTTGCAGGGCATTGTTGGCTTCAGGCCAGAACTCTTTCAGAAATGTTTGAACTGACTTGAATTTTACCATTTTGGAGTTCCAGTTCGGTCAGTGTTTATTCCATAGTGTGACATCAAAAGTAACTACTCTGTTGGCGGAGGTACTTGCGCAGCTCTAATTTAACTATGAGACTGTGTGTGTGCTTGAGACAATGTTTCATAAATATATTGAGCTGTACATCTTACCTTAACATGCAATGTTTCCTGTTCTTTTTCTCATTGTTTTCATTTGTTTTTGTTTTGCTTTTTTTTTAATCACAGAATAGTACAGAATCAGATACGTGAGAAATACTCACAGTGAGATGCTATTGAGAACAGGTTAGGTGATGATAACAGTTGCTTGAACAGTAGTAGCAGTGGAAGTAAGTCTAACAACAACAGCACAGTGCAAAATCATTCCACTGAGAATAGTAGTAACAACAGCAGTAGTAGAATTACTAGAAGCAGTGGTAGAAGTACAAAGCAAATAGTAGTAGTGTAGTGGTGGTGAAAATACAGGTTTCAATAGAATCAGTCAAAGTCCCAATGAGGAAAAAGGGAAAACTTTGTACTTTTGATACTTTTGTTGTGTACCCAGAGGTCATGTGGTCTGGTCGTCATGCATAAGAACGTTTGCTTCCGTACATTCCATCAACATCAACATAATAGTGCTGATGTTTCCTCCATCAGCTTCCTCTTCCTGCAGGGATCTGCCTCCAATCACAGCTGTCAATTAGACCAGCTCCTTCTCCTCAGGACTTCTGCCTAATCTACTTTCTCTCTGGACTGATCATATTAAGGTTCAGATGGTGCCATCATGGTTGGTTGGTGGGGTGGTGCGGGGGCATCTGCTGACTGGGAGCAGCTATCAAAGTCCTGTAAAGGTCAAAGGTGTTGTCACTATGATGTAATGGAAGGTAAATGGCAAGTGTATGATAACCAGCTCAAATGCCCATTCTTGGAAAGACCCCTTTTAATAAAGCCGATTGTGTTTACAGGGGTCATGATATGCTAAGCACAATGAAACACATTAACAATCCTGAAAAAAAACTTCAGGTTGCTTTTTTAAGTCTGGCTCGCTGAGACAGATGATGGTGCAGCCTTTGTAGAATCAGTGGACATTCTGATTGCAGCACTGTGTTTGGGTTTGGCGTTATCTTGGATCAAGAATAAGATCCAGGCTTTCAATGACTTCCTGGGCTCGACCATCAGAAGTATATCTGGAAGCAGCAGAAGTACTGAACTTGTTGATACATTGACTCGTCTCAGCAGTAACATTCATGTCGCTGGATTGTTGAACTTTGGGATCAGAAGACACCAGGGAAGACCTTAATGTCATAATGTCACTGGACAGAGGGGTTGGTGATCTGATAACTCTGCAGGAGATCAAAGGTCCAAGACATTAAGGGTCCAGATGCTTCCTGTCTAACTGTATGGGTGGGAGACTTAAACGCTAACCAGGGCAAAGACTGGATATTTTGGGTTCCAGCTCTCTTCAGGGTATCCTTGTGTACTGCTGAAATGATTTTGTGTCAAACAAACTGAGGGAATTTAGAGATGCCTTTCCATCAAGACCAAGATGAAGATATAATTTGCATTGTGAAGGAACATCAGCTAGAACATTTTGGCCACATGGCTCCTTTCTCCATTCATGATTCAGCACAAAGGTGCCTCAGTGTTGAGGACACCAGAGGCTGGAGAAGGCCAAGGGGATGTCCTGCAGCAGATAAATGGTTATTTTTGAGAAGTATGGATGAACTGGTTGTAAACCCTACGTACCGGCCCGGCCTCTGCATTTTCAGGGTGCAGGACTACTTTGTGTCTCTAGGGTGAATAAAAAGTCTGCAGGTCACAGAGCTTTTTCTTATTGTGCCCCTGCTCTGTGGAATGATCTCCCTGCATCAATAAAACAGTCAGATTCTGTGGAGAGTTTCAAGTCCAGACTTAAGAGGCACTTATTTTCTCTTTTGTATGGCTACCATACTGGCATAGTATGGTACTATGCTTTTTACTCTTTTAATTCATTTTATTAGTAAACAGAGCGGGCCGTGGCCTCAACTTTATCTATACTTTAGTGAAGCTTAGGGCTAGTGGCCGGCAATCACCTTAGTATTTGCTAAGTAGTAGATGCTTTAGTAGATTTTTTTCTCTCTCTCTCTCTGTTTGAGGTGCGGCTCCATCCAGAGTTGGGTGTGGTGTCTGTTCCGGAAACAGTCCTGTGCACCGGCAACATTTCCTGTATGTTCATTTTGTGAATTGTTCTGTAATTTATGTCTGTGGCATGGCCCAAGCAGAGAGTCACCCCTTTGAGTCTGGTCTGCTTGAGGTTTCTTCCTCAGAGGGAGTTTTTCATTACCACTGTTGCTCTGGGGGTTGGTAAGGTTAGACCTTACTTGTGTGACACGCCTTGAGGCAATCTTGTTGTGATTTGGCACTATATAAATGAAAATAAATTGAAATTGAAATTGTTGTCTACTTATGTGGTTGCCGTTTGGGACTTGGGGATGCTCTGTGGTGTGGTGTATGTGGTCATCCACGATACCAGCACAACTTCCCAGACTTGACCTGACCTGACTCTCTGAGGGCAATGAGCCTCAGTACTGGAAGCGCCCACAAGTCTTCATGCAAACAAAACCATTTGTCAGTCTGTGTCCTCGTCCTGACAATCTATGGAAGGACCTCTTCCTCTCCATGCACCTGATGGTGGGTGCCATCTGCCATTTATGTCTCTCAGCTTGACCCTCAGAAGTCATTCCCAAACATGAGAATTTCTTTGCAGCCTCCACATTCCTGAAGGTGTGCTCACATTTTGCGCTCACTGACTCCATTATTGTGTAAGTCGTGCATTGCAGCACTGCTGGACAGAGTTATGTGGCACACTTTGTGGTGGTGGTGGGCTGCATCACTGTTAAAATATGTTTAAAGGCCCCTTCATACATAGTACAAATGTGGCTGAATTGCACATGAAGTAGGAATCGTATGCAATATGTGTAAATTCAGTGCTGCCTCCAATGCCTTGTACACCTGTTGCTACAACTATTTGCGCACACCAGTGGCTGAAAGACAGAGTGTGCGCTTTGAGAGCCCATTAGATCCCTCTCGCGGCAGGTGTCAGCCAAATTCCAGGTGACACAAACGAACATCTAACACAGCTCGCTTGACACTTAGAAAATGTGTGGCCATTCCCACTGTCAGCACAAAAACAGTCAGCAGACGATCACTGTCGAGCTGGATGTGAAATTTGTCTAAGTGCCCCACGAGTGTGGAGTTGCAAAACAAGAACACACATGTGGCATGCCAGAGTGTCGGCTCCCCCTGCAACAAGTGCTGTGTGTGTGAATCGCACGTGTGTTGCACTCTCCCCTACCGTCTGCAACACATGTGGTGGATGGGGGTGGGTGGGAGGGAATGACTAAATAGCGTTAAAAATAACTAAAAAGAAAGGATCACATAACACAGACAAAGACTGACACGTTGGTGTGTGTGCTCAACTGACAGGGGGTGTGTCCGCCGACATCTGCAGCTGTTGGGATCTCTGGTTCTGGACGTCCCAGCTGGGGAACACATACCGTGTTTGGACAGACATGAACTTACAACTATCCACTGTGACACGCGTGTGTCTGCTTGCTGTCCTCACGTAGACATACATAAAAACATATATCACTGTTGTGACGGGCTGCAGCAACCGAGTGCATGGCGCGCACATTGACAGGGTGCCCCAGGTGAAACAGAACACCAGATCATAACACACAGCAAGTGATCTGAATGTCATGTCACCCACATGAGCTCTGTTCCACATGACACAGTGTCTGTCCTGCGGTGCACCATCCACAGGACACGTGGGTTGGGTCAGACACGTGCGCGGGGCCGGCTGGACATGCCGGGCCAGTAGATATGGACATGATAGGAGTGCCCTGCTCCATTCATGTCATTTCATGACTGTACATCTGTGACCATGAGTCATCTACAGAGGAACAGATGGTTCATACTTGTATTGTTCGCTTGATAAGAGGGATTCAGTAAAATGTGGTGTTTTTTATGGTGTGTGGTTTTTATTTTTTTAACATATATATATATATATATATATATATATATATATATATATATATATATATATATATATATATATATATATATATACGAGGTCTGTGATAAAAGTAACGGACCTTATTATTTTTTTCAAAAACCATATGGATTTGAATCACGTGTGATTACATCAGACATGCGTGAACCCTCGTGGGCATGCGAGAGTTTTTTCATGCCTGTCGGCTACGTCATTCGCCTGTGGGCAGTCTTTGAGTGAGGAGTGGCCCACCCTCTCGTCGTTTTTTCATTGTTTAGGAATGGGTCAGAGACTGCTGCTTTGTTTGATAAAAAATTAAGGCACAACTGAGTGGACACCATTCGATAAATTCAGCTGGTTTTCGGTAAAAATTTTAACGGCTGATGAGAGATTTTGGTCTGGTAGTGTCGCCGTAAGGACGGCCCACGGCGCCTGACGGCGATCTGCGCTTCGAGGCGACAGCGTCTCGCCGTTTCAAGTTGAAAACTTCCACATTTCAGGCTCTGTTGACCCAGTAAGTCGTCAGAGAACAGAGAACTTTCAGAAGAAGTCAGCATGAGGAGTTTATTCGGACATTCCATTGTTAACGAACATTTTGTAATGAAAGAACGTGCGGGCAGAGTCGCATGTCAGGTCCCACAGTTGACAGTGCATGTCAGAGCACAAACCAAGCATGAAGTCAAAGGAATTGTCTATAGACTGCCGAGACAGGATTGTCTTGATGCACAAATCTGGGGAAGGGTACAGAAACATTTCTGCTACTTTGAAAGTCCCAGTGAGAACAGTGGCCTCCATCATCCATAAATGAAAGAAGATCAGATCCACCAGGACTCTTCCTAGAGCTGGCCGCCCGTCTAAATTGAGCAATCGGGGGAGAAGGACCTTAGTCAGAGAGGTAACCAAGAACCCGATGGTCATTCTGTTAGAGCTCCAGCATTCCTCTGTGGAGAGAGGAGAACCTTCCAGAAGGACAACCATCTCTGCAGCAATCCACCAATCAGGCCTGTATGGTAGAGTGGCCAGACAGAAGCCACTCCTTAGTAAAAGGCACATGGCAGCCCACCTGGAGTTTGACAAAAGGCACCTGAAGGACTCGCTGTCATGTTTTAGCCCTGGACCTGCCAAGAATCTGCTTTTGTCCCCCAGTCTTCGTCTGTTTCCCTGTCTTGGTCCTTCTGTACGGCCCTGAGTGTTCATTTTCTGTTTCTTACACTTTAGTCTTGGTTTTATGATCTATTACACTTCACCCACGTTAAGTTTGGTTCTAGTTTAGTCTCTGTTTCTTATTTAGTCATTCTGTGTTATCAAGTTAGGTTTTGAGAATTATGTCACACGTCAGCCACTTACTGAGTTCTGTTCTAGTTTAGTCTTTGTCTTTTATTTTCTGGTTATTCAGTCACTGTTTTGAGCACATTAGTCCCTTAGATTTTTCTGTACGCTCCTGCCACATGTTGAGTTCTTCTCTAGTTTAGATCCAGCCTTTAATTTTCTGTTGTTCTGTTTCTGCCTTTTCATTTGTTTATTCTGTTTCTCACATTTGGATTCTAGGTATCATTATTTCCTAATTGTTTAACATTTGTTCTGTCACATTCCTCTTTTGCTGCTTTGGTCTGACATGCCCACCTGTCACTCCACTCTTGTCTCACTCAGCCACGCCTTCTTTCCTGCACCTGCATCTCATCGCACCCTGATTATCCTCTGCTTTTAAACCCCTTGTCTTCCCCCACTCACTGCTAGTTCGTTGTGTGTATTGCCTCGTTCCAAGCCTCTTGTTGTTCTGTCATTGTCTGTTTTTCTTGCCGTGTATGACCCTCGCCTGTCTTGACCTTGCCTTTTGCCTGAGCCAGTTAACCTGCTTCTCTGTGCCTGAACCCCGCTTGTTTTTGATTCCATTTTTGCCTCCACCAAGACACCTGTTTGCTTGTGCTGGAACTCTGCTCGCTACTGACCACGCCACCGCCTCACGACTGTCTGTACTGCCGCCTGCCTGCTTGTCACCCTGTGTATCGACCTGAGCCTGTTTATGATTAATCCTTTTCCTAAATCCCACCTCTGAGCGTTGAGTCTGCATTTGTGTCCACCTGCCTGTCGTGCCATGTCCTCACAGTTCCTGACACTCACAGACCATGAAAAACAAAATTCTCTGGTTTGATGAGACAAAGCTTGAACTCTTTGTTGTGAATGCCAGGTGCCATGTTTGGATGAAAGGGTGTGAATACTTATGTACATGCAATTTCTTAGTTTTTATTTTTTTAAAAATCTGCAAAATTTAAAAAAAAAAACTTCATGTTGTCATTATGGGGTGTTGTGAGCAAAATTGTTAGGGGGAAAAAAATGAACTTATTCCAATTTAAAATACGGCTTTAACATAAAATGAGGAAAAAGTGAATCTCTGTGAATACTTACTGGATGCACTTTATGCATGGAAAGGTGACTGGAAGGCAAAAGTGAGGTTGGAAAAGATGCACAAGCAACAGGGATGACTGTAGCATTGAGACAATCGTCAAACAATGCCGATTCAAGAACCTGGGGGAGATTCATAAGGAGTGGACTGAGGCTGGAGTCAGTGCATCAACAGCCACCATATGCACAGAGGCATCCAGGAAACTGAGTACACGTGTCACATTCCTGGTGGCAAGCCACACCTGAACCAGAAACAATGTCAGAAGCATCTTACCTGGACTAAGGAAAAAAGAAAATTGGACTGTTGCCCAGTGGTCCAAAATTCTCTTTTCGGATGACGGTTAAGTTTGCATTTCATTAGAAAATTATGGAGGAAGAGTGGAAACACAGAATCCAAGTTGCTTGAAGTCCAGTGTGAAGTTTCCACAGTCAGTGATGGTTTGATATGCCATGTAATATGCATCGCCGTTGGTCCACTGTGTTGTATAAAGTCCAATGCAGTCATCTACCAGGACATTTCGGAGCTCTTCAAGCTTCCATCTGCTGACAGACTTTATGAAGATGCTGATTTCCTTTTCCAGAAGGACTTGGAACCTGCCCACACTGCCAAAACTACTAATATCTGGTTGGCTGACCATAGTATTACCGCACTTGAAAGGCCAGCCAATTCACCTGAGCTGAACCCCATAGAGAATCTACGGGGTACTGAGAAACCAGAACCAACGATCCAGACGAGCTAAAGACACTATCAAAGCCACAGGCTGATCACCTCCAGGCCATTGAAAAGGAGACCCAACCGAGTACTGAGCAAATTAACTGAGCAAATTAACATACTTTTCACAATTTCATGTCTGTCTTATGAATCTTTTTGTTGTTGCTGTTGTTTTTGATTGATTGATCTCATGAAATATCCTAATATTCTGAGATATGATTTTTTTTTTCTATTTTTTGGAGCTGTTGTTTGTAATTATTAATATTTAAAAATGCTTGCAACATTTTAGTTTTGCATGCAATGACTCTAGACTATATACAGTTTTCATTTTCTTAAATAACTGATTTTTTTTTTTTTTTTACTTTTTCACAGTATTCCAAGTTTTTGAGATGCAG
Source organism: Thalassophryne amazonica (assembly GCF_902500255.1). Taxonomy (NCBI): domain Eukaryota; kingdom Metazoa; phylum Chordata; class Actinopteri; order Batrachoidiformes; family Batrachoididae; genus Thalassophryne; species Thalassophryne amazonica. Next base: position 14,766,439 of record NC_047115.1, on the reverse strand, counting down.
TATAAGGACTGTCTTTTATCATTGTGCGTCTCTTCTCGGTCTCCGGTAAACACTTTGCACACTCTCCTTTCCTACAATTTTTCTCTCTCTGTTGGACAGGTCGACACAATCATCTTTTTCTCTCCAGTGATCCAGACTAAATGGTTCACACTCATTTAGATGGATGGAGGGATGGTCAGCTGAAGGGATGCGTGAGGCGCCGGCCAACGTCACAGCTAATTCACTGCATCCTTCCAGCGGAGAAAATCAGAGCCATCAGGGACACTGTGGGTGGATTCAGAAACAGTCCTGTGTGTTATTCTTCTGCAAAAGCTCAGTCCAACTCAAAATAGAAAAGGATGTTATTTTGCAAAACGCCCTCAGAGTGGTAATCTCACTACTGTGCTCTCTCTCTCTCTCTCTCTCTGTGTGTGTGTGTGTGTGTGTGTGTGTGTGTGTGTGTGTGTGTGTGTGTGTGTGTGTGTGTGTGTGTGTGTGTGTGTGTGTGTGTGTGTGTGTGTGTGTGTGTGTGTGTGTGTGGATATAAAGGGTACAAACACATGCATATAAAAGGCTGCAGGAGGATTTTGAGGGCATTGTCGTGGAATTAAGTGTTTACGTCAAGAGATGACAATTCACAGGAAGAAATGTTTGAAGCTCAAAATAATACTGGGGGAAAAAAACCTTTTTAAGTCTTAAAATATACTTTTTTGGCAAGAAAACTACTATAGCCATGTTAGTATGATCTGACAGCTGCATGTGAGGCTTTCACGCTATCAATTTGAAATACTCCATCAGATTAGAGGAAACATTAGCACAAATCTCATAGCCTGCTGTTTGCACACAGGGTGATTTAAATTTAAATGCATTCTGCTATGGATGATATAATGCAAAACTGGGAAAAACATCAAATGCAACACATGTGATCTTTATGGACATGATATACTGTAGTTACATAATGAGTATAACTTGATTTTGCAAAACCCAATTTTCTGGAACATAAAATTTCAAAGTTAATTTTAATATTTTAAAACTTAAAATATTCATTCATATCATGAAACTTGATTACATTTATAAAGTAGCTTCCTGCAGACTGATTCAGTAACTGTGACGTCCTCGGGGTCATGCTCCACCCTCAGTAGCAAGACTGACGTGATGTCATAGGTGCCAGAGGAGGATATGGTTGTGTTGCAAGGCGTAATTAGACACGGACAGTCATTCATGCTGTTTGTCAATCCTAAAATATTAGATTAGATTAGATTATATTAGATTAGATTAGATTAGATTAGATACAACTTTATTGATCCTTTGGGAAGACTCCCTCAGGGAAACTAAGGTTCCAGCAGCATTGTATAGCAGCACACAGGGTAAGAAGCACACAGAGTACATACTGACATACTGATCAATACTGGTTTACTGGTATCCTATTGGGACAAAGGAGTTTTTCAGCCTGTTGGTCCTGCAGTCGCACATTTTTTTTCATGCTCCCGTGATAAAATGAGTCAAATTTTCGTGATGGGATTTTTTTAAAACTCACTATTCCTAACCCTACGCCTACCCCAACGATAACCTTAACCATATTCTAATCCTACTCCTCCTCCCCCCCCCCCCCCCCCACCGCTTCACTTTAATTTCGTGCAGCCATCACGGAATGAATTAGAATGAATTTGTGCTGCTGTGATGAAAATGAGGTGCTTTTCGTCACAATATCACAAACCAATAGATTAATGTATATTTCGTGCTGCTGAATCACGACTTGCCGTGAGGCCAGATTGGCAGTTGGAAAGGAGCAGTCTGTGGCTGAAGAGGCTCCTCTGGTTGCTGATGACAGTGTGCAAAGGGTGACTGGCAAGAGCTGACAGTAGTGTATGTTCCAAAGTTAAAGGTATTACTGTCAGGATTTCCCTCAGAGCCTGGTTTTAACTTTTTTTTTTAACTAGTGTCGTGTGTTAGTTTCTCCATTAGATGGCGCCCTCAGTTTTGTTTCACACCTGGATCAGATGAGTGAGTAATTATTGATAGTGTTGTGTGGGCCGCTGAAGAGGAGGTACTGCTGGCCCACCACCACCAGAGGGCACCCTGCCTGGAGTGCGGGCTCCAGGCACCAGAGGGCGCCGCCGCCTCACGGGAGCAGCCTCGGTGACAGCTGTCACCCATCACCTGAGACAGCTGACGGCAATCATCAGTGGGGTATATCAGCAGGACGGCATCTCCACCTCATTGCCGAGATATCGTTTCTACCGGAGAGGTAACGTATCGAAGCTAACGGAGTGTATCTTTTTGGATTGAGCTAGTTTTTGGATTACTGTTCCAACGAGAGGTGGAGGTAACTTTCCTGCTGTTCGGAGTCCTGGGTGCAAACGCGCCCCCATCTAACTGTTCTTTGTTCCTCACCAGCAGTACCAGGTCCGACACGCGGAGGCAGTGGCCACCTGGGAGTTCGGGACTTGGCGGCTCCAGTATTCCCGGGGTCCTGTGGCGGAGGAAGCCGTGTGGTTCCGGTCTTACCTTGGAGAGGCGTCTCCTATCTTCGAGCCTGCCCACACGACACTTTTGTGAATTGACTGTTGTCCATTTCTGTGATTGGTTGTATTCGTTGTGCACATTCACAACAGTAAAGCGTTGTTATTTTGACTTACTCCATTGTCCGTTCATTTGCGCCCCCTGTTGTGGGTCCGTGTTCCTACACTTTCCCAACAGATAGACTATTTAAACCCTGACTTTCTGTTCATATATTGCCAGATACTCATGTGCCGTGTTTGTCTGTTGCCTTGCTTGCCTCGTTTTGCCTTACCAGCTTTCAGAGTCACCTTCAATGATCCAGGCAGTCTCCAAGAAGATCAAACCTGAATGCCGCCCTGTGACCTTGACTGCATCTCCCAGCTGTGCGATTAAGATGCCGAAGCATCATGCAGCAAAAGCTCGGTAACCTGGCTTCCCTCTAATTCCCGTATTAGAGTGAACTGTCTTTTCCTGATGTTCCAGACGATTCCAGTATGGCTCCCAAGCGGACCTGGATCCTGGCTCTGACTACCTGCACAGCAACATCACTTTGGAACTCCTCAGCTCTTGGCACAGAGCGTGTCTCGACTACATGCCAGTTAAGTTTCTCTCGTCTCAGTGAGATCCTGTTCTCACTCATTCCTGTTTGTGACTGTGCTATGATAAAGAACTGTTCCGAGAACTCTTCCTAAGAACTGTATGAATTCTGATATCAAACAACTGAGAACCCAGCTGTATCAAGTCCTGCTTAATTGGAACTGCGTTACAATGCACAGCACTTGACCTCTGACCTTTGGATACAACTTATGAACTATGAACAATTCCTGAAAAAGTTAACTTTATTTCTTAAAAAGAGAACTTTATTTCCTGACCTCTGAAACAACTTGTGTTAAACCTTTTATGAACTTTGACTGTTTTGAGGCTCCAGCGTTACGAGTGCATTCACTCACCCTGTGTGTCTTTATTCCCCATAGTTCCTGGTCTCTGAGACAAGCGTTCCACCTGGTCCTGAACCCTAAAACCTTACTTGATGTTATCCTTCAAGACTGGCTCGGGATCCTGCAGCTACCTCATTTCACCGCTAGGAGGCGGGCCATCTCTCCACATTGCAGGCACCCCAGCGCAGCACCTTTACTTTCTTCTTCTTCTTCTTTGTCTTTCGGCTGTTCCCGTTAGGGGTCGCCACAGCAGATCAATCGTTTTCATCTCACCCTGTCCTCTGTATCTTCCTCTGTCACACCAACCACCTGCATGTCCTCTCTCACCACATCCATGAACCTCCTCTTTGGTCTCCCTCTTCTCCTCCTGCCTGGTGGCTCCATCCTCAGCATCCTTCTCCCTATATACCCTGGGTCCCTCCTCTGCACATGTCCAAACCATCTCAATCTCGCCTCTCTGACTTTGTCTCCAAACCATCCCACCTGAGCTGTCCCTCTGATATGTTCATTCCTAATCTTGTCCATTCTTGTCACTCCCAAAGAGAATCTCAACATCTTCAGCTCTGCCACCTCCAGCTCTGCCTCCTGTCTTTTTGTTAGTGCCACTGTCTCTAAACCATACAACATAGCTGGTCTCACTACTGTTTTGTAAACTTTCCCCTTCACTCTTGCTGATATACTTCGGTCACAAATCACTCCTGCCACCTTTCTCCACCACTCCACCCTGCCTGCACTCTCTTCTTCACCTCTCTACCACACTCTCCATTACTTTGAACAGTTGACTCCAAATATTTAAACTCATCTACTTTCACCACTTCTACTCCTTGTAACTGCACTATTCCACTGGGCTCCCTCTCATTCACACACATGTACTCAGTCTTGCATCTACTGACTTTCATTCCCCTTCTCTCCAAAGCATATCTCCACTTCTCCAGACTAGACTCAACTTGCTCTCTACTCTCACTACAGATCACAATGTCATCTGCAAACATCATAGTCCATGGGGACTCCTGTCTGATCTCATCCGTCAACCTGTCCATCAGCACTGCAAACAAGAAAGGACTCAGAGCTGATCCTTGGTGTAATCCCACCTCCACCTTGAATGAGTCTGTCATTCCGACTGCGCATCTCACCGCTGTCACACTATTCTTGTACATGTCCTGCACTACCCTAACATACTTCTCTGCCACTCCAGACTTCCTCATACAATACCACAACTCTTCTCTTGGCACCCTATCATAAGCTTTTTCTAAGTCCACAAACACACAATGTAACTCTTTCTGTCCTTCTCTGTACTTTTCCAACAGTATTCTCAGAGCAAACATTGCATCTGTAGTGCTCTTTCTCGGCATGAAACCATATTGCTGCTCACAGATCGTCACCTGTTTTCTAAGCCTAGCTTCTACTACTCTTTCCCATAACTTCATGCTGTGGCTGATCAGCTTTATGCCTCTGTAGTTACTGCAGCTCTGCACATCACCCTTGTTCTTGAAAATAGGAACCAGCACACTTCGTCTCCACTCCTCAGGCATGCTCTCACTTTCCAAGATTTATTAAACAATCTGGTTAGAAACTCTACTGCCATCTCTCCTAGACATTTCCATGCCTCCACTGGAATGTCATCTGGACCGACTGCCTTTCCACTCTTCATCCTCTTCATAGCAGCCCTCACTTCTTCCTTGCTAATCTCTTTTACTTCCTGATTTACTTTCACCACATCATCCAGCCTTTTCTCTCGCTCATTTTCTTTATTCATCAACTCTTCAAAATATTCCCTCCACCTTCTCAGCACACACTCCTCACTTGTCAGCACATTACCATGTGCATCTTTTACCACCCTAACCTGCTGCACATCCTTTCCACCTCTGTCCCTTTGTCTGGCCAATCGGTACAAGTCCTTTTCTCCTTCCTTACTATTCAACTTCTTGTACAGCTCACAATATGCCTTTTCCTTTGCTTTGCCACTTCTCTTTTCGCCTTACGCCGCATCTCCTTGTACTCCTGTCTACTTTCTTCATCTCTCCGACTATCCCAAAACTTTTTCGCCAACCTCTTTCTCCTTATGCTTTCCTGGACCTCTTCATTCCACCACCAAGTCTCCTTGTCTTCTTTCCACTGTCCAGATGTCATATCCAGTACTGCCCTAGCTGTCTCCCTCACCACATCTGCAGTACTTTTCCAGTTGTCCAAAATTGCTTCCCCTCCAACCAGTGCTTCTCTCACCTGCTCACTAAATTTCACACAACAGTCTTCCTCCTTCAGCTTCCACCATCTGATCCTTTGTTGAGCTCTCACTCTCTTCTTCTTCTTTACCTCTAAAGTCATCCTACAAACAACCATCCTGTGCTGTCTAGTGACACTCTCTCCTGCTACCACCTTACAGTCTGTGATTTCTTTTAGCTTGCATCTCCTATAAAGAATGTAGTCCACCTGTGTGCACCTTCCTCCACTCTTATATGTTACCCTGTGCTCCTTCCTTTTCTTAAAGTAGGTATTCACCACAGCCATTTCCATCCTTTTCGCAAAATCAACTACCATCTGTCCTTCCCCATTCCTATCCTTGATACCATATCTACCCATTACTTCCTCATCACCTCTGTTCCCTTCACCAACATGCCCATTGAAGTCTACTCCTATCACCACTCTTTCATGCTTGGGCACACTCTCCACCACCTCATCTAACACACTCCAGAAATCTTCTTTCTCCTTCATCTCACAACCAACCTGTGGGGCATATGCACTGATGATATTCATCATCACCCCTTCAATTTCCAACTTCACACTCATCACCCTGTCAGACACTCGCTTAACCTCCAACACACTTTTAACATACTCTTCCTTTAAAATGACCCCAACACCATTTCTCTTCCTGTCCTCACCATGGTACAACAACTTGTACCCACCGCCGATGCTCCTGCTCTTACTTCCCTTCCACTTGGTCTCTTGCACACACAATATGTCTACCTTTCTCCTCTCCATCATATCAGGCCAGCTCTCTCCCTTTACCAGTCATACTACCAACATTCAAAGTCCCCACTCTCACTTCCACCCTTCTAGTTTTCTCTTCTCCCGCTGTTCGTGGCAACGTTTTCCTCCTCTTCTTTGTCGTCTTCACCCAGCAGTAGCCCAATTTCCACCAGCACCCGTTGGGCAATAGCACCGGTTGGTGGACGTTGTTAACCCGGGCCGCGACCGATCCGGTATGGAATTCAATTCTGAGTCTGCATAGTTGGTTGGCTTGTTTTAACACCGGATGCCCTTCCTGATGCAATCCTCCTCATTTATCCGGGCTTGGGACTGGCACTCAGAATGTACTGGCTGCACACCCCATGTGGCTGAGTTCGCAGCACCTTTACTTTATTTATTATAAATAAATATATTTTCCTTTGTACTCTTCTCCGTGTCCAGTTCCCTGCATTTGGGTCCATTGCCTACAACGGTTCGGTTCCACCCGAACCTCTATCCATAACAATTACATTCACTTACATTTAATTTGAATTCTATTTCTTTGGAGACAGCATTACCCCCCCCCCCCCCCCCCAGATATTTCATGTTTTGTGTGGTCAACTTATTCATTCATTCCCACATTTCAAGCCTGCAACACATTCCAAAACCAGAACACTGCGCTAGTAGAGTGCAAACCTCCGCCAACACTAGTTTCCAATTTCACAAATTTTGCCTTGTAAAAAAAATTTCAAGGTCAAAGTCCTGTTAGAAGTGGCTTTTCATAAATTAAATGAGATGTGATAAAATGCCAGGAGTATGTATTTACAGGCCAGTCTCATGTTTTTTTGTTTGTTTGTTTGTTTGTTTGTTTGTTTTTTTTGTGCTCCCGTGACGAAATGAGTCAAATTTTCATGACAGGATTTTTTTTTAACTCACTATTAGTAACCCTACTCCTACCCCCAACCCTAACCTTAACCATAACCTAATCTTACTCCTTCCCCCCACCCTAACCAAAATGGGGTGAAAATGAATGAAAATGAGGCGCTTTTCTTCACAATATCACGAACCAATAGATTGTTTATTTTGTGCACGACTTACCGTGAGACTGGGTTGGTATTTAAGTCATGCACTTGAACTGAAGGTTTTTTGTGGGGGGGGGGGGGGTTTCCATCTTTTTCAGTTTCTCAATTCTTTTTCAGATAATTTTCACAGAACATTGGTTATCTCTGCTATGCACAATTTGTCATTACTTTTTGGCACTTGGTTTCTGACTGATAACTGGAAGACAGACAGGCATAAAATTGGACCCTCCATCCAATTTTGGTGGTGTAAGTAAATCCATAACAGAAAAACGAGAATGACTGAGGCACTTTTGACTGAGATATAATGCAAAATGTGCACCAGGTGGGCTTTTCAATATAAAACTCAAATGTCCACAAAATCCACAATCCGGATCAGATCCAGATCAAACTTTATCAGTCGATAAAGGATACCATTCTACATAATGTTTTCAAATATGAAATACATTTGATCTTTTTTGAAAGAGGTATGAACTTTGGAATATTTGTTCATTCTTAAAGGATAGGGATTTTCTCATTTTCAAAGATTTTTCCAGACTTTGACCTATGACCTTGTGAATTGAATCACTTCTTGCATATCAGGATATGAATCTTCAGTAAAAATATTCATAACAATACATGAAAAATTATGGGCTCCAGGCTGTTCACAAGCAAGCACACAGACAAACAAAGAAACAAACAAAGAAACAAACAGGGCAAAAACATAACCTCCTCCAACTTGCTAGGATATTATGAAATATATAGTTAAGGTACAGCAGAGGTCACCAACCCTGTTCCTGGAGAGGCCCTGGCCTGCAAGTTTTCCACATCTACCTATTAAAGTCACACCTGATTTTTTTAGAAGTGGTGTCTTCCAGCTCTTGATTGGCTGATCACATCTGATAAAGTTAACTGAGTGGGAGTGGAACAGGGAGTATTAGGAAACACGCAGGGCAGGGGACCTCCAGGACCAGGGTTGGGCAAAGCTGCCTTAACTTGAACACGGTGTGCACAGTTACTCAGCATTACACTAAACCACAAATGCACACGTCTGTTACTGAAAGTGGTGAATGAAAAACCTCACTCACTCACTCATCTTCAACTGCTTACTCCAATTAAGGATCACGGTGGGCTGGAGCCTATCCCAGCAGTCATAGAGCGTGAGGCAGGGTACAACCTGGACAGCACGCCAGTCTGTCGCAGGTCCACATACAGACAAACAAAACACATTCACACCCACCCACACACACACACACCAGATAATTTAAAGTTTCCAGTCCATCTAACCTGCATGTCTTTGGATGTGGGAGGAAGCCAGAGCACCTGGAGGGAACAAACACAAACACAGGGAGAACATGCAAACTCCACACAGAAAGACCACAGGTGGGAATCGATCCCATGACCTTCTTGTTGTGAGGCAACAGTGCTAACCACTAAGCCTGATTAAAAATATTTTCATTAATTTTACCAATTAAAAATCACAAAAAAAAAAAAAAAAAAAAAAAAACTTGTGGAAGGAAATGTTGCCCACTTTCTTTCTCTGGTTTCGTACAGCCATAACCAGCACCACTTTCAGGTATTTTGCAGCTTATTTGTCACAGATGTAAGAGGCTAACTACCGTGTTATTACTGTTTGTTGCCCAGGTAATAAATGGCAGCATGTTCTCCTTGACGGTGTGCAAGAATAAAAGACTGTCCACACCAGCTCTTCATACATTGGGCTCTATGGGTCCCCCTTATGGATAGTGATACAAAACCCCAATAGGGACATACTTACCCACAGTCACATTAGCTACAAACAACAGCGGCAAAGTAATGACCTGCTGTTCATTTTCAATCAGGGCGAGAGTTATTCAGCAACAAGTGACAACGGGTGATATGCCATAAGCTAGGCTGGGCCAAAACAGACCAGAAGTCTACTTTGTGCAAAATTCATAAGCATACCAATCAGCAAATGTCAGCTCTCCCCAGTTTCTCTGCAATCAAAGCCATACACATACGCACGCACGTACACAGACGCCACTTGGCTTTTAATATATAGATGGCAAAAACACAGAAATCACAGCCACAGAAGCCTGCAATTCTTTCAGAGCTGTCATAGGTGTCTTGGTGGCTTCCCTCACGCTCAAAAAATGGCTCTTTGGATGAACTCAAATCAATTATGTGCAGGATTTCCAGCTAATAAATATATGTAGCCCCAACTCAAATAAAACACATCCATGCAAGATAATGTCATTTAATTGAGTTGAGACTACATATATTTATTAGCTGGAATCCAATGCAATGAGTCAGTTTTTGAGTGTATCACACAAACAAATCACTCACTGGATGAACTCAATTCAGTTATGAGCAGGATTTCCATCTAATAAATATATGTAGTCCCAACTAAATTAAATTATCTTGCATGGATGCAGTTTATTTGAGTTGGGGCTACATATATTTATCAGAAATCCTGCCCATAACTGAATTGAGTTCATGCAATGCATCAGCTTTTTGAGTGTCTTGTCTCCCATTTACAGAGTCACTCAGTTTTTGAGAACTGTTTGGATTTCTTAATGATGGATGAAGTTCATGGCATTTTCAGTGAGTAGCAAATGTTCATCCATTCATTGAACTGTCTCAAGATAACTGACTACAAAAGTAATAATTTACTGTTAATTGCATGTCTGGGTGCCAGTAACTCTGTCACATGCACTTCATGTGTTTATTTTTGAGTTCACTATATGAACCTTTTTATTTATTTTATTTATTTTTGTTTGTTGCTGTTCAGTGATTTTGGACATTTAAATAAATATTTTGATAATACAAAACTGTTTCAGTTGCGTTAATTTTGGTGTCAGTAATAGTAGGGTGGTCAAATCAAAATCAAATCAATTTTATTTATATAGCGCCAAATCACAACAAACAGTTGCCCCAAGGTGCTTTATATTGTAAGGCAAAGCCATACAATAATTACAGAAAAACCCCAATGGTCAAAACAACCCCCTGTGAGCAAGCACTTGGGGACAGTGGGAAGGAAAAACTCCCTTTTAATAGGAAGAAACCTCCAGCAGAACCAGGTTCAGGGAGGGGCAGTCTTCTGCTGGGACTGGTTGGGGCTGAGGGGAGAGAATCAGGAAAAAGACATGCTGTGGAGGGGAGCAGAGATCAATCACTAATGATTAAATGCAGAGTGGTGCATACAGAGCAAAAAGAGAAAGAAACACTCAGTGCATCATGGGAACCCCCCAGCAGTCTAAGTCTATAGCAGCAAAACTAAGGGATGGTTCAGGGTCACCTGATCCAACCCTAACTATAAGCTTTAGCAAAAAGGAAATTTTAAGCCTAATCTTAAAAGTAGAGAGGGTGTCTGTCTCCCTGATCCGAATTGGGAGCTGGTTCCACAGGAGAGGAGCCTGAAAGCTGAAGGCTCTGCCTGTTATGTGTCGGACGCAGCTCGGAGAACCGACCAGCGTTTGAAGGACCCAGTATGAAATAAGCAGAGCACGGTACAAAGGCTAACTGAATTTAATACATAACAGTGATAATAACAAAAGATAATATAACAAAAAGGTGCGGTCTGGCGTGGTGCGCTCCCAGCAGCGCTAACGGTCCGGAGCCAGAAGCTGTTTCGGACTCAAGGACCCCGCCGACACCCCCCAGGTGGCCGCAACAACCGAGTCTGTGAAAGAAGGAACCATTATGTGAGTCCACACTCTACACACAGAACACTTAAAGGTGTACAAACAGCAAACACTTCCTGGCTTGATTACTGATCAGCTTCCCAACCTGCAGGCATGGAACATCCCGTTCACAAAACTCCACCGCAGTGGAAGCTGATACATGACTAACATACAGCTCAATACAATAAGGTGTGAGGGACACCACATTTACTGACTGTATAACTGTTAGTCACAAAATCCAACGTACCTCAGGAAGTGTGCTGACGAGCGTGAGACCTCACCCCCTCCTCTTTCACAGACCGTGCATCAAACCTGGACATTCTCAGCGTCCGCTGCTGATGAGATGGCTCCCAAGACGACGATCTCACCCGTCTGGTCACAAGGTCGAGTCTCTGGCAAATACACACTGTGCACTCCAGTCTTAAATGCCAACATGCTCCAATCCATCCAGATGCACCTCAGCTGTGAGTCCTGACGAGTCGCAGGTGATCAGGGTGAAGTCCTGACAGCCTCAGCAACACAGCCACTCAGTCCCAAATGCACGCCACCTGGGAGGAAACCAAACGACAAACAAACCGGCAGCCAGGCCCCCCCAGCCATATAACACTGCCTCCCATTCTACTCTTAAAAACCCTAGGAACTACAAGTAAGCCTGCAGTCTGAGAGCGAAGCGCTCTATTGGGGTGATATGGTACTATGAGGTCCCTAAGATAAGATGGGACCTGATTATTCAAAACCTTATAAGTAAGAAGAAGAATTTTAAATTCTATTCTAGAATTAACAGGAAGCCAATGAAGAGAGGCCAATATGGGTGAAATATGCTCTCTCCTTCTAGTCCCTGTCAGTACTCTAGCTGCAGCATTTTGAATTAACTGAAGGCTTTTCAGGGAACTTTTAGGACAACCTGATAATAATGAATTACAATAGTCCAGCCTAGAGGAAATAAATGCATGAATTAGTTTGGTCAAATATTATTGTGATGTTTAAGGCCAGTAAAGTAATGAATCAACAAAACAGGTGAGCAAATGTGGCAATAATAAAAACAGATATTATTAAAATGTAATGGCTTTTGCAAAAAACCCCATCATTCTATAATTAACAGATGAAATTGAATTTGATGCGTTGTTGTTGCATTTGTTCTTTGAATTGTGTATTTTGATTCTACGCTTTTATTCCTAAATGAGCACTGTGAATTTCACCTTTAAACTCAAATCTTTTTAAGTAGTAGTAGTAGTAGTTGTTGTTGTTTTTAACTTTTCCCTTACAGCTTTCCTGCAGCAATTGACCCGCACAGTGATGGGAGGATGGGAGGGGAGGCCAGGGAAAATGATGAGTCAAAGCATTAACCCATGACATTTAAGTTATATTCCCCTGTGATTAATTAGAAAAAAAAAGGGGGGGGTACTTAATTTTACCATTGGCTTGTTTGGTTCCGACCGTGAGCAAAAGCAATGACGAAAACAACTGACGTCTCAGACCGCTGATCGAATCTGGTCTCCCCTCCTGCTGCAAATATTCAGATATATAAAAAGAGGAGCAAAGCTAAAGGCGAACAGAATCCAGCAGAGTGGAGCTACACCAGCGGTGCAACAGCGGAACTTTGGAGCGCGTAAAGGACAGAGCAACAGCTTTCACCTTTCCGCAGAGCACATGTAAGAGCATAATTTTTCATGAACGCTTAGACCAAAGATTCTTTGAATCAGTGCGAGCGCGGTGATCATCGTTTATAGCCGTTGTATCGTTGTGGTTCTGTTCCTATTACGCACGGCAGCAGCGATTTGGATATGTTAGTCCTAATAACACATTATCGACTTTTACATCGATACTTTGCTTGTGAAAGTAAGAGTATCACTTTAGTATAATAAATATGGTCTATGGTGTTAAAAAAAAGAAGCGCAGCCTCTCCACAGCACAGTAACGACTAACCAGGATTCGCGCCGTGCGTAATTACGCAGTGAATTGCGTTGAGTTTTGTTTGTCTGTTTTATTGAAATTCATAATCAGCAGAGGACTTTCGCACAGATTAGCGTCCAGATGAGAAACAATATTCTAAAAACAATATTCTAGTTTTTACTTGTTATTAAAGCATATCTGGGTTGTTGCGCGCAATCTTTAACAGTAACTAAAAGTTCCTGGATTAACCGGTTCTTATAAAAGTGTCTTTGCTTGATAATTAGAATTTGTCGACGGTGTTTGCTTGTCAAGGAGGGGACTAACTCTTCATGGTTTCCGTCCTCAGGTGTAAAGCGATGTTACAGCGGAGCGGCTCCCAGCTGCTTCTTTTAATAGCGCTGTGCAGCGTTTTGTACTCCCGGACTCTGAGTCTGCCACACACACCCATGAGGTGAGAGCCAAATCAAACTGATGCAAAACGCGAATTCACTGCATGAGCTATCGTTAATAATAGGCTTTAATTTTGGTCATGTGTTTTGCTTTATGATGCATCAGGCAAATTAAGATGTAGAGTTCAAACCGGAGCTCCTGGATTTCATTCAAATCCGCCCTGTTCTTGTATAATGAATACAAGTTTTACGCATTTAAGTAATTTGAAACGGGATGGCCATTTGCACTAGAATTGGATTGGTTTTATTTCGTGTGGTGTTTGAAGTTCTGTGTGGATGCGCAGACCGACGAGACACGCAGACGGTTTGTTCACCAGTGGATACAGCAAACTATTGGGTCAGCTTTCGGCGCGGAGGTACCTGGAGTCCCTGATCGGGAAGCGCGTCAGGTAGGCTGCCAGATGTTCTGGTAAAGCAGAATTTACCTTGTGAAAACTGATCTGTGTAAACTGTAAAACAGAAGAATATTTTTCACCTCTCACATTTGGACAAATTGCCATGTCACTTTACCTAAAGGCAATTTAAATAAAATTTAAAGTACTTTTAAAATAAAATTTTGTATTTATGAAGCTTTTATTTAATTTAACCAGTGAAAACTGGGGAAAAAAGCAAGATGACAAAACAATCTTCATCCATACTCACAAAAAAATTATTTTGTCAACAGGATCCACAAAACTGCATTAGGTCAGTTAAAAGCAAAAATATTAAGTTCATTGAACTAAATGAACTTGACAAATAATTTAACCAAAGGCATACACTGAAAAAAGAGAGAAAGAAAAAAAAAACTAATTCCATTGCTTTAGGTAGTGAGTCTCAAATGAACTGAATTTATCCAAATAAAGTTAACAAGATGGTGCAAATATTAAGTTGATATTAATTTGCATGTTACCAGTCCAAGCACTTTTTAAAGTTGGTTTGACTGCTCTCTTTTTATTGTAGTGTGTATTTTAAGTAAATGGAAAACAAAAAAGTAAAATAAAGCACCCATCCTGCCTCATTCGCTTTTTGTGTGCACTAAAGATGACACTAAAAAAAAAAAAGTCTGTTCAATTTAAATGGTTTAAATATGTACATCAGTTGCACGTGATCACAATGTGTCCAATTGACACAGTTGTCTAATGTTTCTAACTGACATACGTAACAATTTTTCTGGTGCAATTTCAGATTAAAGCTTGACTGGAATTTGCTAAATAAGTCAAGGTTGTCATTTTAATTCACAATCAGATGTCACTTTATTATTACTGCTATTATTTGAACCCATAAAGAAAAACAAAACAGCAAATAAACAACACTGTGTGAGCAGTTTTCAAAAAACTTCTGTGGCTGTAACGGGAGAAAATGTGCATTATGCAACTTTTGTCTATTGCAAATGACTTTGTGGTGGAGTGGAATAGAGAATGATTTTTATATAAGAAAACACATTAAATCCAGGCTCAAGTCTCTCAAGTGCCTTCTGAAAAACTGGAGCTGAAATTTCATGTCTTCTTTTTAAGAAAATCCTTCTCTGTGCCATAATGAACCCGCACAACTGGTGATGCAACTGACAAATGTTCTACAATGCACAGTTTCTCCAGTCACAGCTACAGGAGACGATAACTCATGGAGAGTTGTAATGAGTGTCTTGGTGGCTTCCCTCACTATAGTCTCCATCTTGGTCACTCAGTTTTTGTGAACATGCTTTCAAATTTACCACACAGTCGAATACTGTTTGTATTTATTCATGATTGATGTAAATGAAGTTCAAACATATTCAGTGACTTGGACATGGTCACATTTCCATTCTTTGAGTTGTCTCAAGAAGACTGGATGTGAAAGCAATGATTTAATCCTTATGTTTAGAATTATGTTAGTTTGTCTATTTGCTTATGGTTTCTGAAAATGGAGGTCATATGTGACAATTTTATTATACCTGTTAAGCAAAAAATCTACACTACATGCATATCTTGATTGTTACCTCTGCCGAAGTTGGAGGAGGTTATATGCTTATATGCCGTTTGTTCATTTGTCTGTTTGTTTGTGAACAGCCTGGAGCCCACAATTTTTCATGTATCATTATACAGTTTTTACTGAAAATTCATACCCTGATAGGCAATAACTGATTCAGTTTCCAAGGTCATATGTCAAAGGTCAAAGTCAGGAAAAATCTTGGAAAATGTGAAAAATTCCTATCTTGTTGTGTGGGCCGCCAGAAGAGGAGGTACTGCTGGCCCACCACCAGAGGGCGCCCTGTCTGGAGTGCGGGCTCCAGGCACCAGAGGGCGCAGCCGCCTCACAGGAGCAGCCAGGGTGACAGCTGTCACGCATCACCTGCAACAGCTGTTACCAATCACCTGATCAGCAGGGGTACATCAGCAGGACGACATCTCCACCTCTTTGCCGAGATATCGCTCTACCTGGAAGGTAACGTTCTCAGCTGACTGTGTGATCTTTTGACAGTAACCTTTTGTGACTTTTGTGCATTGTATAGCAGACTCTTTTTCCAACGAGAGGTGGAGGTAGTTTTCCTGCCGTGTGGATTGCTGGGTGCAAGCGCGCCCACATTTAATTGTTTTTTTTTGTTCCTCGCCAGCAGTACCAGGTCCGACACGCGGAGGCAGTGGCCACCTGGGAGTTCGGGACTTGGCGGCTCCAGTATTCCCGGGGTCTGGTGGCGGAGGAAATCGTGTGGTTCCGGTTCTACTTTGGACAGACGTCTTCTATCTTCGAGCCTGCCCACACGACACCTTTTGTGATTTGGCTTTTTGTCTATTGTTGTAATCTGATTGTATTTGTTGTGCCCATTCACAACAGTAAAGTGTTGTTATTTGACTTCCTCCATTGTCCGTTCATTTGCGCCCCCTGTTGTGGGTCCGTGTACCTACACTTTCCCAACAGGATATCTCGGCCAACGTCATGGACCCCGAGGGGCATCAACCGGCCGTTGAACGGCCAATGGAAGAGCAGGGCGCACAGGCGTCTGCAGGAGGAATGATCGGTGAGTTGCAGCAAATCCTCACCGCTTTTACGGCTCGGCTGGATCTGATGACCGAGCAGAACGTCCTCCTTAACCGCAGGGTGGAGGCTCTCGCCGCGCAGGTGGAAGCGCGCCCTCAGGGCGCTGCTGCGGCTCTCCCTCCTGTCGATCCTGTGCGCAATAGTGACGTTCCACAGGTCGTTCAACGACCCCTCCCACCTTTCCCTGAAGCATACATAAGCCCTCCAGAACCGTACGGGGGTTGTGTAGAGACATGCGCGGACTTTCTTATGCAGTGTTCGCTCGTCTTCGCACAACGTCCCGTCATGTACGCGACTGATGCTAGTAAGATAGCTTATGTGATTAATCTGCTTCGCGGCGAGGCACGCGCTTGGGCTACAGCGCTCTGGGAGCAAAATTCACGGCTCCTTCTGACATATAATGGGTTTGTGAGGGAGTTCAGAACAGTGTTTGATCACCCAAATAGAGGAGAGACCACTTCAGCCGTGCTGCTGTCAATGAGACAGGGGCGCCGGAGCGCAGCTGCTTATGCAGTCGACTTCCGCATCGCGGCTGCGAGGTCCGGCTGGAATAGCACTGCCCTCCGTGCCACCTTCGTAAACGGACTGTCGTTGGTCCTGAAGGAGCACCTGGTGGCCAAGGACGAACCGCGGGATTTAGACGGGCTTATTGATCTCGTTATACGATTAGACAATCGGTTAGAAGAACGCCGTCGGGAACGAGACGAAGGGCGTGGCCGGGCATGCTTCGTCCCTCTCCTTTCCGGTTCCGACCGAGTTCCGCCCTCCCCACGCTCCATGGCCTTTACGCTACGTGTGGTGACAGCTCCCCCTGCTGACGAAGCTATGGACACGAGCAGGGCCACATTTAGGGCACCAGATAGACAGAGGAGGCTGGCCCGCGGAGCGTGCTTTGTTTGTGGCTCAATAGAGCATCAAGTGAGGGACTGCCCCGAGCGGTTAAACACCAACGCCCGCCCCTAGACACTGGATTAGGGGTGGGCCAAAACATTCACGTGGGACATACCCATATTGCCACAGGACTCCCAGTGACAATCCTTTATGAGGATTTAACCCTGAAGGCCCCAGCACTGGTGGACACGGGCTCTGAAGGGAATCTGTTAGACAGCAGATGGGCCAGGGAGATAGGGCTCCCTCTGGTGGCGCTTACCTCGCCTGTGCAGGTGCAGGTACTAGATGGCTCCCTACTCCCTCTAATCACACATAAGACACCACCAGTAACTCTGGTGGTGTCAGGAAATCACCGGGAGGAGATCGAGTTTTTTGTGACTCCTGCCACCTCCCGTGTGATTCTAGGGTTCCCCTGGATGTTAAAACACAATCCCCGGATCGATTGGCCGTCCGGGGTAGTGGTTCAGTGGAGCGAGACCTGCCATCGGGCATGTTTAGGTTCCTCGGTTCCTCCCGGTTCCCAGGCTAAGGAGGAGGTCAGAGTCCCGCCCAATCTAGGGACGGTGCCGGTGGAGTACCATGACCTTGTAGATGTGTTCAGTAAGGATCTGGCGCTCACCCTTCCCCCCCACCGTCCGTACGATTGTGCCATTGATTTGGTTCCAGGCGTTGAGTTCCCGTCCAGCAGGCTGTACAACCTCTCACGACCTGAGCGTGAATCAATGGAGACCTACATCCGGGACTCTTTAGCCGCCGGGTTGATCCGGAATTCCACCTCCCCGATGGGTGCAGGTTTCTTTTTTGTGGGTAAAAAAGACGGCGGACTTCGTCCATGCATTGATTATAGGGGGCTGAACGAAATCACGGTTCGTAATCGATACCCGTTGCCCCTGTTGGATTCAGTGTTCACGCCCCTGCATGGAGCCCAAATATTCACTAAGCTAGATCTTAGAAATGCGTATCACCTGGTTCGGATCCGGAAGGGAGACGAGTGGAAGACGGCATTTAACACCCCCTTAGGTCACTTTGAGTACCTGGTCATGCCGTTCGGCCTCACAAACGCCCCCGCGACGTTCCAAGCATTAGTTAATGATGTCTTGCGGGATTTCCTGCACCGATTCGTCTTCGTATATCTAGACGATATACTCATCTTTTCTCCGGATCCTGAGACTCATGTCCGGCATGTACGTCAGGTCCTGCAGCGGTTGTTGGAGAACCGGCTGTTTGTGAAGGGCGAGAAGTGTGAGTTTCACCGCACATCTTTGTCCTTCCTGGGGTTTATCATCTCCCCCAACTCCGTCGCTCCTGATCCGGCCAAGGTTGCGGCGGTGAGAGAATGGCCCCAACCCACTAGCCGTAGGAAGCTGCAACAGTTCCTCAGCTTTGCAAATTTCTACAGGAGGTTCATTAAGGGCTACAGTCAGGTAGTTAGCCCCCTGACAGCCCTGACCTCACCAAAAGTCCCCTTCACCTGGTCGGATCGTTGCGATGCCGCGTTCAAGGAGTTGAAACGGCGCTTCTCGTCTGCACCCGTTCTGGTGCAGCCCGATCCTAGTCGCCAGTTAGTGGTTGAAGTGGACGCCTCGGACTCAGGGATAGGAGCTGTGCTTTCCCAGAGCGGAGAGGCCGATAAGGTCCTTCACCTGTGTGCCTATTTTTCCCGCAGGTTGACCCCGGCCGAACGGAACTATGACGTCGACAATCGAGAACTCCTTGCGGTGAAAGAGGCTCTTGAAGAGTGGAGACATCTGTTGGAGGGAACGTCCGTGCCATTCACGGTTTTCACTGACCACCGTAACCTGGAGTATATCAGGACCGCCAAGCGGCTGAACCCCAGGCAAGCCCGCTGGTCACTGTTCTTCGGCCGTTTTGACTTCCGGATCACCTACCGTCCCGGGACCAAAAACCAGAGATCGGATGCCTTGTCCCGGGTACATGAAGATGAAGTCAAAGCGGAGTTGTCGGATCCACCGGAACCCATCATCCCGGAGTCCACTATCGTGGCCACCCTCACCTGGGACGTAGAGAGAACCGTCCGGGAGGCCCTGGCACGAAGCCCGGACCCTGGAACTGGGCCGAAGAACAAACTATACGTCCCACCAGAAGCTGGACTTCTGTCACGGCTCCAAGCTCTCCTGTCATCCAGGGGTGCGAAGAACCGTGGCAGTTGTCCGGCAGCGCTTCTGGTGGGCGTCCCTAGAGGCCGACATCCGGGATTATATCCAGGCCTGCACCACCTGCGCCAGGGGCAAGGCTGACCATCGCAGGGCATCAGGACTACTCCAGCCGCTGCCTGTGCCTCATCGCCCCTGGTCCCACATCGGCCTGGATTTTGTCACGGGCCTCCCGTCGTCCCAGGGTAACACCACCATCCTCACGATAGTGGACTGATTCTCCAAGGCGGCCCACTTCGTGGCCCTCCCGAAGCTCCCAACAGCCCAGGAGACAGCGGACCTCCTGGTCCACCACGTCGTCCGGCTGCATGGGATTCCAACAGACATCATCTCCGATCGCGGTCCCCAGTTCTCCTCGCAAGTCTGGAGGAGCTTCTGCCGGGAACTGGGGGCCACGGTGAGTCTCTCGTCCGGGTACCACCCTCAGACCAACGGGCAAGCAGAACGGGTAAACCAGGAGGTGGAACAGGCCTTGCGCTGCGTGACTGCCGCGCACCCGGCGGCCTGGAGTACCCATTTGGCCTGGATCGAGTATGCCCATAACAGCCAGGTGTCTTCAGCCACCGGCCTCTCCCCTTTTGAGGTGTGTCTGGGGTATCAGCCCCCGTTGTTTCCGGTGGTTGAGGGAGAGGTCGGTGTGCCCTCGGTCCAGGCCCACCTACGGAAGTGCCGTCGGGTGTGGCATGCTGCCCGTTCTGCTTTGCTAAAGGCCCGGACGAGGGCAAAAGCCCATGCAGACCGTCGGCGGACCCCGGCCCCTGCGTATCGGCCAGGGCAGGAGGTGTGGTTATCCACAAAGGACATTCCCCTCAAAGTGGACTCCCCCAAGCTACAGGACCGTTACATCGGCCCCTTCAAGATCCTTAAGGTCATCAGTCCAGCCGCAGTGAGGCTTCAGCTTCCGGCCTCACTGCGGATCCATCCTGTGTTTCATGTGTCCCGAGTTAAACCGCATCACACCTCACCCCTCTGTACTCCGGGTCCGGCGCCGCCTCCTGCCCGGATCATCGATGGCGAGCCGGCTTGGACTGTACGCCGGCTCTTGGATGTCCGTAGGATGGGCCGGGGCTTCCAGTATTTGGTGGACTGGGAGGGGTACGGTCCCGAAGAACGCTCCTGGGTGAAGAGGAGCTTCATCCTGGACCCGGCCCTCCTGGCCGATTTCTACCGCCGCCACCCGGACAAGCCTGGTCGGGCCAGGAGGCGCCCGTTGAGGGGGGGGTCCTGTTGTGTGGGCCGCCAGAAGAGGAGGTACTGCTGGCCCACCACCAGAGGGCGCCCTGTCTGGAGTGCGGGCTCCAGGCACCAGAGGGCGCAGCCGCCTCACAGGAGCAGCCAGGGTGACAGCTGTCACGCATCACCTGCAACAGCTGTTACCAATCACCTGATCAGCAGGGGTACATCAGCAGGACGACGTCTCCGTCTCTTTGCCGAGATATCGCTCTACCTGGAAGGTAACGTTCTCAGCTGACTGTGTGATCTTTCGACAGTAACCTTTTGTGCATTGTATAGCAGACTCTTTTTCCAACGAGAGGTGGAGGTAGTTTTCCTGCCGTGTGGATTGCTGGGTGCAAGCGCGCCCACATTTAATTGTTTTTTTTGTTCCTCGCCAGCAGTACCAGGTCCGACACGCGGAGGCAGTGGCCACCTGGGAGTTCGGGACTTGGCGGCTCCAGTATTCCCGGGGTCTGGTGGCGGAGGAAATCGTGTGGTTCCGGTTCTACTTTGGACAGACGTCTTCTATCTTCGAGCCTGCCCACACGACACCTTTTGTGATTTGGCTTTTTGTCTATTGTTGTAATCTGTTGTGTTTGTTGTGCCCATTCACAACAGTAAAGTGTTGTTATTTGACTTCCTCCATTGTCCGTTCATTTGCGCCCCCTGTTGTGGGTCCGTGTACCTACACTTTCCCAACATATCTTTAACATTGAATAAATTTTAAAAACTTCATAACTCTGTCAAAAAAGATCACATTTGTTTCATATGTGACATCACTGTGCAGGATGGTATCCTTTATTGACTGACAAAGTTTGATCTGCATCTGATCCAGATTACAGATTTTGTGGCTATTAAATTTAACATTGAAAACCCCATTTAATGTATATTTTGCATTTGCACTGAAAAGCCCTTTTGATCTATATTTTGTGTTATATTTTAACTTATGAAAAGTCACTTCTAACAGGAGTGTGACCTTGAAAATTTTTTCCAAAGTAAAAAATTGTGGAACTGGAAACCAGCGTTGGTGGAGGTTTGCGCTCTACGAGTGCGGTGCTCTCGTTCCACTTTATCCTCATTGCACTGGTGAATAGAGGCAAACTGTACCTAAATTTGATCTAATGTAGCTGTCTAAATACCTATGGCCATGACTGTTTGTCAGAAAGCCAGGAGAGACTCAACAATGCATTAAATGACAAGAGATGATGCATGAGCATGTTTTTGTCACTAATCTTTATTTGTCTTCTTCTCTGATTTTCTTCTTTAGTGATGAGCTGATGGACGAACCTGTGAAGCGTCACTCAGATGCCGTTTTTACAGACAACTACAGCCGCTTTCGTAAACAGATGGCCGTCAAGAAATACTTGAACTCCGTCTTAACGGGCAAAAGAAGGTGTGAAACGCTCCTTCTCCTGACACTCAGAGTACCCACATCTATCTCAATCTCAATCTGAATTTATTTATAAAGCACTTTAAAATGCATACCAACAACCAAAGCCCTGAACACAACAAGAACAGGCAAGTTAAAAAAAATAAATAAATAAACCACAGTTAAAAGCAGAATCACTAAAAAAAAAACGAACGTGTCAAACTGCGTGAAAAGCCAAAGAGAAGAAATGTGTTTTAAGAGAAGATTTAAAATCGGAGAGAATCAGCCTGCTTAATGTGCAAAGTATGTACATAATGTACATCTAGACCGAAGTAACAGCAACATAACAGCTCAGAAGATCATTTTAACGTCACTTTCTGCTCTCAAACGCAGCTTTTATTTGGGCACATCAATCACCAGATCATCAGGTTGCCAAAGTGGTCAAAGGCCACAGGTTGGACCAGGTGCACCCACTGTACATGAACACGTCTCATTTTAAGACTTACAAATGACACAGAGTTTTATTTTGAAAATCTGAGATCTCAGTGGCTTGCAGACCACACTGTAAAAAAAGTTGAGAAAAAAATAATACATTAAAGGTGGCTGCACGAACATTTTTTTGAGTTTATTTAAAGTACACAGAAAAAAGAGAATTCTTGGACCAACTTAATAAAGTGCTTAAAGGAGGTGGAAAGACTCCAATGCATTAGGTTGATCCAAACTAACTTAAGTAATAATTACACCAACATCTTAACTTAATTCATTTGAGTGCAACCAACTGAAAAAGTGATGTAACAATTTGAATAGTTTTGTTTAAGTTATTCCAACTTAACGAGAGAAGTCTTGTGGCATTAACTCAGCTGAAAGTTGAAATAACTAAGTTGAAATAACTAACTTTAAAAAATCTATATAAATTGTTACATCAATTTTTCTTGTTGAGACAGAGATTCATTTTTTAGAGTCTACCCACTCAATAATATTTCATTTAATTTAGTTTTGGCTATGCTGAAAAAAATGGAAACATAACTTAAAGTCTGTTGGGTTTAAATGATTTGAATATGTACATCAGGTGCACATGATCATAATATCTCCAAACAAGAACAATCTGAGATTTCTGATGTCCTCTAAGGGATGATAAGGACTCAAAATAACAGATATGTGATTCACATCGTGCCCCAGATTTTACCTGGATCCGGATTCCACAACACAATGCAATAATTGCATACTGATCCAGAATGATCAAGATGTTGCAAGCTGATATTTAATTCACAATCTGAAACAAAATAGTGTCTTCCTGATCTTGGTTTTACATCATGATGTTGTATCCATGAAATACTGTCGTTTTGACGTAGTCCTCAAAAATCTGTAAAGTGAAATCCTGATCAAGAATCTGGATCTGAATCCAGATCACCTCCAAAATTTAATGGGGTCTTTCATGACCTAACACCAGTGTGTGGTGAAAATCTGGTGAAAATCCATTAAGTAGTTTTGACATAAACCTCAAAATCTGACAAAGCGAAGTGTGCAAATTGAAATCCTGATCCCGAATCCAGATCACCTCCAACATTCAGAGAGTCTTCCATGGTCTAATATCTATCTGTGGTGCAAATTTCAGTAGTGCAGTAGTTTTGACGTAATCCTGCTAACAGGCAGACAGACAAATAAATAAATAAATACCAATGCTTTTATTAATAAAATAATTTTCTTATATTTCTTATAGACAAACATAAGAAAATTATATATTTAAGTCATATTTCTGTTATTTTCTTCTGTTTGTTGAAGTAAATAAATAATAATTCATCCTTTTAAAGCAGAAACAATGAAAACTACAAGAGCATTTTTATGCAGAAATCAGCAAACCAGCCATTTCAAGTGATGTCATTTATTCCAGTAAAAGTTTTTCTATTTTATTTATTTATTTATTTATTGTCAAAACATTTTTGATTGTTCGCTTTCCCAAAAGCAACACAACAGAAATAAAATGAAATATTTGATTCTTGAAGGATGCTATAGAATATTTTGCCTGATAGATAATAGAAAACATCAGCTAACAAATACTCATCCTGACTGTGCTTTTAGAAAGTATTTTCTCTCAGGAATACTTTGATTTATCAACTTCATAATTAACATCTTTCACCTTCTCGCACACAGCATAGAAGACCCCGGAACCAGCGACCCAGACGACTCCATAAATGAACCAAACACCTTCCAGGAGAACTATGATGACATCGATGTAGATCACCTCCTAAACAACTTTCAGTTGGTACATACAAACCCAGCCCGTGTTGGATTTTCATGCTTGTCTGCTTTAAATATCCAGTTTCCAGTTAAGACGTGAAGCTGAGTTTTGGTGAGCAGCAACTGGAGGAGCAGGGAAAAATAAGTGGTTAAGTTTTGTGGTTAGATTTAAGCCTCACAAACTGGGAATATTTATATAAATATAGCTTAAAGAGTACAGGGCCAACATGGTCCCCCTTGCCCCCCACCCACAAACCATATAAATTCAGTAGCATTAGAAAGCTTAGGATGCCTAGATTACAAAATAAGTGGTAACAGTAAAAATACTGGAACTCACTATATCACTGGATTACTACCCTGTCATTAACCACCATAATTACAGAATACAAAACTGTATACAAACCCCCCCTTCAACATGGGGATTTGTATGAAGGCATATCCTCTGATCTGGAACCAACCTGAAAGATACAAGAAGCACATTGTACTCTTTGGTACGTCCCACCTGGTTTGTGCTTATTTGATGTCAGGCACTTGTGAAATGGCTAATATCTTTGTAAATATATATCAATTTGAATAATTTTTGAATACTTTTTGCATGAAATGAAAGCTGATACACCTTCAAATGGTATATACTTTTGTGCAGCTAGTTGTAGAGATTTACATTGTACTAAACATCTACACCTTATAGCCTCATTTTTGTAAAAGTATTTTTATTTTTCACAGGGTATCATATTTAAATCATGTATATATACCTTTGGACACAATAAAGCTGTGTGCAGATTTCAAAACGTAGTCGATTCTATATAAAGGCAGCTTTCATTTGATGTCTGATATGTCCATGCTGTCCCATGGCCTAACTCAAGTTTGTAAAGCTTTTAACTAAGTAGTTGAGTATATTTGCTTTGTCCTCTACAAGGCAAATAAAGTTGAACCAATTTAATTGGAAGGTTTTGGCATTAATAAGCAGCCAAATTATTTAAGTTATTCTAACTTCTTTATTTTACTTCCACTCTGTTAATGTTTATGTAAATTGTTACCTTAATTATTTTTAGTCACAATAAATTACATGTAACAATTCAGATTTTATGGCCAAACTGTTTATATTAAAAGTATTGTTAACCTATTCTGTTTTTATAAAGTGTGAACAATTTTGTACCAGCATCTTTTAACAAGCTATCAACTTACTAAAATGTGTACATAAAAAAAATCATCCTTTTAAAAGGTTCTTTAAGTATTACACACTAACCGCCTGAAACTTTTTTTTTCAAGAATCTATGAAGAAAGACCCACTCAATCTAAAACAACTATCTGGCATCTTGTAATAAACTGTAAAAAGTAGAGAATTTGCATGACATCATGACATTTCTAATATTTCCTTGTTTTTGTTTGTTGTCTGTTTGCAGCCACTTTGAGGAGCGGCTGGTACCCGTGTGAATACCTCAAGTCATCCTCATGAAACTACCCATTCCAAGAACAACACAGTATTAATCCAAAGGACATCCGACGATCAAACAACGACGTGTTTTCACTCATGTGACTATTGATTTATTTATCCATCCACACTGTATATACACAATAGTAACGATTCCGGTCAAACTGCTCTTGCTCCAACCAGCAAGCGTGTCCACGTTCAGCCGAGTAAGAGACGGAAATATGTTGAATGAGTTTTACGATTTTCACAGTTGTTCAGTAAACCTTCAGTGGAATGATTTCCTTCAGTACCTTTTTATTAATATGAATATTGTTTGAAATCTGATGGAGGTGTTTGATTAAATTCTTATTAACTTCTCTGACCAACACTTCCATTCACTTTGAATACTTACAATCTCCAGTAGTATTCACGTATTATTGTTTTGCGTTCAGCTGTATTACTAACTTTCAACTGAAGCACTGTAAGATTTTACTGGATTATTTGTCCAGTTGTGTATAATACAGATAATGTAAAGGTCTTTTTATTTTCAATAAATGGTAAAATTAGACATGATTAAAATGCCCTTTTCATTGGAACAACTACACTGTTAAGTTGCAGAACCCACTTCCTGTGAAAAGGACTGGAAGGAGCAAGAAGAAGAAGAACGAACACAGATGCATATAATCACTTTATAATGATGTTATAACTGTGCATAGACCTGCCTTTAGTGCATATAGTGATGTAAACCTCACCAAATAAAAGA
This sequence comes from Thalassophryne amazonica, assembly GCF_902500255.1. Taxonomy (NCBI): domain Eukaryota; kingdom Metazoa; phylum Chordata; class Actinopteri; order Batrachoidiformes; family Batrachoididae; genus Thalassophryne; species Thalassophryne amazonica. The sequence continues at coordinate 14,739,957 of NC_047115.1, read as the reverse complement.
TGTCAGTTTATTTTTCAAAGCTGAGTTGTTTTGTCTGGCTGAGTGTTTAAATGCAACATATGCGTATGTGTGTGTGCAGGGGTTGTGGGGGGGGGTTACTGGATCTGCAATGATGCCAAGAATTTGTCAATTTTTAAGTTATTTTGTGCCATATTTATCTTCCCCTGAAAAAAAATCTTATACTCTAAAACAATGAAATGTATTCATCTAATCTAATTTTGTCAACCAGTCCTACAAAACACGCTTGTTCCAATGGGAAACATAATTTGCAATAATTGGAACAATTTGTTACATTTGCTTTCCCCATTTAAACAACCAGATTTTGTGGAATCATTTGCCACAACTAGATAGATTTCTCCATGTAATGTGGAGTTGCACATTACATGGGAGGGTGGCATGTGTGTTCCTCAAGCTGAGCTCCTCTACCAGAGGCCTGGGAGTTTGAGGGTTCAGCGCAGTATCTTAGCTGTTCCTAGGACTGCAGTTTTCTGAACAGAGACCTCTGATGTTGTACTTGGAATCTGCTGGAGCCACTTTTCCAATTTGGGGGCTATAGCTCCTAGTGCTCCTATTACCACTGGGACCACTTTGGACTTCACCTTCCACATCAGCTCCAGTTGCTCCTTCAGCCTCTGGCGCTTCTCTGTTTCCTCATGCTACTTCTTTCTGATGTTATTGTCAGCTGGGATTGCCACATCGATCTCAATTGCAATTTTCATTCCCTTGTCAACCACCACTATGTCTGGTTGGTTGGATAGCAGTGGTTTGTCTGTCTGGAATTTGAAGTCCCACAGGACCTTAGCCCTGTAGTTCTCAACCACCTTTGGTGGCACTTCCCATCAGGATTTGGGGACGTCTAATCTGTATGCAGCACAGATGTTCTGGTAGACGCTTTGGTTCTTGCCCAAAACCTGCAATAAGTTTAAAAAATATCTGTGAGCATATTCTTGGGTGATTTTGGTGACCATCAAACACACAGAGACACAGACAGTGACTCTAAATTTTTAGTAACAAGGACAGTGACCGTAAATGTTCCGTAACAAGGACGGTGACCGTAAACGTTCCCTAACAAAGACAGCGACCCTAAATATTCTGAAACAAGAACAGTGAGCCTAAATGCTTCGTAACAAGGACAGTGACCCTAAATATTCCGTAACAAGGACAGTGACCTTAAATGTTCCGTAACAAGGACAGTGACCCTAAATGTTCTGTAACAAAGGCGGTGACTCTAAATGTTTCGTAACAAGGACAGTGACCCTAAATGTTTTGTAACAAGGGCAGTGATCGTATATGTTTCGTAACAAGGACAGTGACCCTAAATATTCAGTAACAAGGACAGTGACCCTAAATGTTTTGTAACAAGGACAGTGACCCTAAATGTTCCATGACAAGGACAGTGATCCTAAATATTCCATAACAAGGACAGCGACCGTAAATGTTCCGTAACAAGGACGGTGACCGTAAATGTTCCCTAACAAAGACAGTGACCCTAAATATTCCAAAACAAGAACAGTGACCCTAAATGCTTCATAACAAGGACAGTGACCCTAAATGTTCTGTAACAAAGACGGTGACTCTAAATGTTTCATAACAAGGACAGTGACAAGGGCAGTGATCGTATATGTTTCGTAACAAGGACAGTGACCCTAAATATTCCGTAACAAGGACAGTGACCCTAAATGTTTTGTAACAAGGACAGTGACCCTAAATGTTCTGTAACAAAGACGGTGACTCTAAATGTTTCATAACAAGGACAGTGACAAGGGCAGTGATCGTATATGTTTCGTAACAAGGACAGTGACCCTAAATATTCCGTAACAAGGACAGTGACCCTAAATGTTTTGTAACAAGGACAGTGACCCTAAATGTTCCATGACAAGGACAGTGACCCTAAATATTCCATAACAAGGACAGCGACCGTAAATGTTCCGTAACAAGGACGGTGACCGTAAATGTTCCCTAACAAAGAAAGTGACCCTAAATATTCCAAAACAAGAACAGTGACCCTAAATGCTTCATAACAAGGACAGTGACCCTAAATGTTCCGTAACAAGGACAGTGACCCTAAATGTTCTGTAACAAAGACGGTGACTCTAAATGTTTCGTAACAAGGACAGTGACCCTAAATGTTTTGTAACAAGGGCAGTGATCGTATATGTTTCGTAACAAGGACAGTGACCCTAAATATTCCGTAACAAGGACAGTGACCCTAAATGTTCCGTAACAAAGATGGTGACTCTAAATGTTTGTAACAAGGACAGCGACTCTAAATATTCTGTAACAAGGACAGTGACCCTAAATGTTCCATAACAAGGACAGTGACCCTAAATGTTCCGTAACAAAGATGGTGACTCTAAATGTTTCGTAACAAGGACGGTGACCCTAAATGTTCCGTAACAAGGACAGTGACCCTAAATGTTCCGTAACAAGGACAGTGACCCTAAATATTCCATAACAAGGACAGCGACCGTAAATGTTCCGTAACAAGGACGGTGACCGTAAATGTTTTCTGTAACAAGGACGGTGACCCTAAATGTTCCATAACAAGGACAGTGACCCTAAATGTTCGGTAACAAGGACAGTGACCCTAAATGTTCCATAACAAGGACAGTGACCCTAAATATTCCATAACAAGGACAGTGACCCTAAATGTTCCATAACAAGGACAGTGACCCTAAATGTTCCGTATCAAGGACAGTGATCCTAAATGTTTCGTAACAAGGACAGTGATCGTATATGTTTCGTAACAAGGACAGTGACCCTAAATGTTCCATAACAAGGACGGTGACCCTAAATGTTCCATAACAAGGACAGTGACCCTAAATGTTCCGTATCAAGGACAGTGATCCTAAATGTTTCGTAACAAGGACAGTGATCGTATATGTTTCGTAACAAGGACAGTGACCCTAAATGTTCCATAACAAGGACGGTGACCCTAAATGTTCCATAACAAGGACAGTGACCCTAAATGTTCGGTAACAAGGACAGTGACCCTAAATGTTCCATAACAAGGACAGTGACCCTAAATGTTCCGTAACAAGGACAGTGACCCTACAACCCCTGGCCAAAATTACGGAATCACCAGCCTCGGAGGATGTTCATTCAGTTGTTTAATTTTGTAGAAAAAAGCAGATCACAGACATGACACAAAACTAAAGTCATTTCAAATGGCAACTTTCTGGCTTTAAGAAACACTATAAGAAATCAGGAAAAAAAAATTGTGGCAGTCAGTAACGGTTACTTTTTTAGACCAAGCAGAGGAAAAAAAATATGGAATCACTCAATTCTGAGGAAAAAATTATGGAATCATGAAAAACAAAAGAACGCTCCAACACATCACTAGTATTTTGTTGCACCACCTCTGGCTTTTATAACAGCTTGCAGTCTCTGAGGCATGGACTTAATGAGTGACAAACAGTACTCTTCATCAATCTGGCTCCACCTTTCTCTGATTGCTGTTGCCTGATCAGCTTTGCAGGTTGGAGCCTTGTCATGGTCCATTTTCTTCAACTTCCACCAAAGATTTTCAATTGGATTAAGATCTGGACTATTTGCAGGCCATGACATTGACCCTATGTGTCTTTTTGCAAGGAATGTTTTCACAGTTTTTGCTCTATGGCAAGATGCATTATCATCTTGAAAAATGATTTCATCATCCCCAAACATCCTTTCAATTGATGGGATAAGAAAAGTGTCCAAAATATCAATGTAAACTTGTGCATTTATTGATGATGTAATGACAGCCATCTCCCCAGTGCCTTTACCTGACATGCAGCACCATATCATCAATGACTGTGAAAATTTACATGTTCTCTTCAGGCAGTCATCTTTATAAATCTCATTGGAACGGCACCAAACAAAAGTTCCAGCATCATCACCTTGCCCAAGGCAGATTCGAGATTCATCACTGAATATGACTTTCATCCAGTCATCCACAGTCCACGATTGCTTTTCTTTAGCCCATTGTAGGCTTGTTTTTTTCTGTTTAGGTGTTAATGATGGCTTTCGTTTAGCTTTTCTGTATGTAAATCCCATTTCCTTTAGGCGGTTTCTTACAGTTCGGTCACAGACGTTGACTCCAGTTTCCTCCCATTCGTTCCTCATGTTGTGAAAGTGTAGGAACACAGACCCACAACAGGGGGCGCAAATGAACGGACAATGGAGTAAGTCAAATAACAAAGCTTTATTGTTGTGAAACTCGCACAACAAACACAACAGATTACAATTTCGGGAACAAGCCGAATTCCAATGGTGTCGTGTGGGCAGGCTCGAAGGTAGGAGACGTCTGTCCAAGTCGAACCAGAACCACTTGATTTCCACCGCCACCGAACCCCAGGAATACTGGAGCCGCCAAGTCCCGAACTCCCAGGTGACCACTGCCTCCGCTTGTCGGATCTGGTACTGCTGGCGAGGAACAAAAACAGTCAGAGGTGGGTGCGCTGCACCCAGCAACACGGACAGTGGTAACCCTACCTCCCCCTCTCGTCAAGTAAACACTGAAGTGCAGGAGTGTGAGTACTTATCCAACACTGTCTCCTGCTGCTCTTCTCTCTCTGTATAAAGGCAAAAAGTATTCAAGGTTGATATAGTCGGCTGGATACGTTACCTCCTCGGTAGAGACGATATCTCGGCAATGAGGTGGAGATGCCGTCCTGCTGATATACCCCTCTGATGATTGCTGTCAGCTGTCTCAGGTGATGGGTGACAGCTGTCACCCTGGCTGCTCCTGTGAGGCGGCAGCGCCCTCTGGTGGTGGTGGGCCAGCAGTACCTCCTCTTCAGCAGCCCACACAACACCTCACTTGTTTTGTTGTGCATTTTCAATTTTTTAGACATATTGCTTTAAGTTTTCTGTCTTGACGCTTTGATGTCTTCCTTGGTCTACCAGTATGTTTGCCTTTAACAACCTTCCCATGTTGTTTGTATTTGGTCCAGAGTTTAGACACAGCTGACTGTGAACAACCAACATCTTTTTGCAACATTGCGTGATGATTTACCCTCTTTTAAGAGTTTGATAATCCTCTCCTTTGTTTCAGTTGACATCTCTCGTGTTGGAGCCATGATTCATGTCAGTCCACTTGGTGCAAAGCTCTCCACGGTGTGATCACTCCTTTTTAGATGCAGACTAATGAGCAGATCTGATTTGATGCAGGTGTTAGTTTTGGGGTTGAAAATTTACAGGGTGAGTCCATAATTTATTCCTCAGAATTGAGTGAGTCCATATTTTTTTTCCCTCTGCTTGGTCTAAAAAAGTAACCGTTACTGACTGCCACAATTTTTTTTTCTTGATTTCTTATAGTGTTTCTTAAAGCCAGAAAGTTGCCATTTGAAATGACTTCAGTTTTGTGTCATGTCTGTGATCTGCTTTTTTTCTACAAAATTAAACAACTGAATGAACATCCTCAGAGGCCGGTGAGTCCATAGTTTTGCCAGGGGTTGTAAATATTCCATAACAAGGACAGTGACCGTAAATGTTTTCTGTAACAAGGAGGGTGACCGTAAATGTTTTCTGTAACAAGGACGGTGACCCTAAATGTTCCGTAACAAGGACAGTGATCCTAAATGTTCCGTAACAAGGACAGTGACCCTAAATATTCCGTAACAAGGACGGTGACCCTAAATGTTCCCTGTAACAAGGACGGTGACCGTAAATGTTTTCTGTAACAAGGACGGTGACCCTAAATGTTCCGTAACAAGGACAGTGATCCTAAATGTTTTGTAACAAGGACAGTGATCGTATATGTTTCATAACAAGGACAGTGACCCTAAATGTTCCGTAACAAGGACAGTGATCCTAAATGTTCCGTAACAAGGACAGTGACCCTAAATATTCCGTAACAAGGACGGTGACCCTAAATGTTCCCTGTAACAAGGACGGTGACCGTAAATGTTTTCTGTAACAAGGACGGTGACCCTAAATGTTCCGTAACAAGGACAGTGATCCTAAATGTTTTGTAACAAGGACAGTGATCCTAAATGTTTTGTAACAAGGACAGTGATCGTATATGTTTCATAACAAGGACAGTGACCCTAAATGTTCCGTAACAAGGACAGTGATCCTAAATGTTCCGTAACAACGACAGTGACCGTAAATGTTTTCTGTAACAAGGACGGTGACCCTAAATGTTCCATAACAAGGACGGTGACCTTAAATGTTCCATAACAAGGACAGTGACCCTAAATGTTCCGTAACAAGGACAGTGACCCTAAATGTTTCGTAACAAGGACAGTTACCCTAAATGTTCTGTAACAAGGACAGTGACCCTAAATGTTCCGTAACAAGGACAGTGACTCTAAATGTTTTGTAACAAGGACGGTGACCCTAAATGTTCTGTAACAAAGACAGTGACTCTAAATGTTTTGTAACAAGGACGATGACCCTAAATGTTCTGTAACAATGACAGTGACTCTAAATGTTTTGTAACAAGGACAGTGATCCCAAATGTTCAGCACTGCAGATAGTGACTGTAAATGTTCAGCACCATGGACAGCTCAGAATGGTCTGTAAATGAAATAACTGGTTGATTGTATGGTAACAGTTGCTGGTTTTGAAATGTCTTGTGTCTGTAACAATGAAGGTTAAGGAAGTTGCAAACTGGAGTACTTTAGAGTCTAGAGAGTCCTCATTGTGGTTTTACATGTGCTTCACTGATGACTTGTGGAGCCTGTGATAATATTAAAGCACAATAACTCATGCAGGTTTTTCACACTGACAGCCAGACTGCATCTTATCTTTATTCTCTTTTTTAATTATTGTCTGCTACAACTTGTGATTTTGTTGTGGCCTGATTTATTGATTTATATTCTTCTGTTCTGCCTGTTTTCCCCTTTTCAATCAGCTTTATGTTGTGGTTTTTAGGAGCGCTGCTTGACTTTTGTTTTGTTGTTGTAGTTTTTGCTTTTTATTCTTGAGATGCTCCATTTCTCAGTAGTATCTTGGAATGAGTTTACAGCTGTATTTTCTATTCTTTTGTCATTACTTCGTCATTTATTTGTTGCATTCTTCAGGGGTGGCTCTAGTTTCAAGTGGATACAGGGCTGAGACTTGGTTGGGTGTGCCTTCAACACCCCTCCACCCCAAAATTATAAAAATCTGTAGCCTTATTTCTGCATTCTAAGCTAATGTGAGAAGCTAAATACTGACTCTGCCTATAAAATTTACTACACAAATTTTATTTACACACTGAAAAGCCTCTAAATCTACATGCAGCAGAGTTCATTAGTCAACCTTTGTTTATGGAAGACGTTTTCCATAATTTATCACAGTGGCTTGGCCGGGGGGGGCAACCCCTTCAACTCCCCGTCTGCATCTGCCACTGTTCTTTGCTTCCTACAGCATTTTCATCAATGACACTTGTTTTTTAAATTTGCTCAGTTTTCACTTGACTGAAGGATTTTTTAAATTATTTCCAGTGAAAAAATTAAAATTAAATTAAATTTAAATTAAAAGTAAAATTATTTCCATTTGCTCAATTATGACTTGACTGAAGGATTTTTTTAACATTATTTCCAGTGATGATAACCTTTGTTTTCTTACGCACAATTTCATCACTTTTGTCACATTTTAAAATGCTGTTCATAAGCCTATACACTACAAAATATGCATATACAGTAAAACAATGAGAAAACGACTCAGTGATTGTGACTTTGGGTATCAAACACTTGATCTGAGAGTTGACATAAATGCACTGAGTATGAATGTGGATGTCCTGAAATCAGAGGTGAACACAAGTCATTCAATGCACTCAGGCTGTCCTATAACAACGATATAACAATATACTCAAGATAAGTGATTTTCTTCACATTTCTACTTTGTTTCATAATCAAGACACCTAAAACAGGCCAAACAGTTTTGCTGAGATGAAGCCACACAAACAAACCGTTAATAGGTGTAAATCATCGTTTCCTTTGTGAAGACATCGTGTTAGTTTTTGTGCAGTCGTGCAGAAGTGTGCATTCCTAAATTGTTGGGCTGACTCACTTTGTTTCTAAGTGTTAACGTGGCACCGGATATTTGGCTCATAAATGTCACCAGCAATATTCTGCAGGGTGAGCCCTAAATCAGAACACGTGATTATTAAAAGCCAAAGTGTCACTCTGTGTACGAGACAGATGTTGAGGAATTTGCCTGAAGGATGAGCTAATACTTATTTTAAAATGTGCAATCAAACAATCTCAGAATTTCCACCTCTCTATTTTATATATGTATGTTTATATCTATATCTATATATATATATGTATGTTTATATCTATATATATACACACACACAAGCAAATTTCTGTTTAGAATCATTCAGTAATCGCCCTACATTAAAAGTGATTTGCTCACATTTAAAACAAAATTTAAAAAAAAATTAAGCAAAAACGTGTTTGTGTTAATATGAAAATGTCATGTGGTGTTTGTGTCTTTGTGTTGTTTTAAATTACAGCTCCCTTCCTTTTGCTTATTATCTCATTAACTTAATCAGGCAGAAATAGAGACCTGCCACCTTTTATCACCGTCCTCTCTGTGTGTTATTTCAAAACCGTGATTTCTTTTTCAGAAGCTGAGACACGCTCCCAAAGAACGATACAACAGGTCATAAAACAGGTTATAACATTTAATATACAGATTAAATGGCGCTCTCTTAGCTTTATTGCATCATAAATCAAAAATATGCACCCCATCAGAAAAGCATGTTGTAATAATCTAATCAATATTTCAGTGTTATAACTGTAAACCAGGGGCTCTTAAACTTTTTGTACCAGGCCCAAACTGCCACGCCCCTCCCCAAGACAACTATTTAAAATGTTATCAAATAGTGACAAAACATGTTTTAAATGATTGATTAAAAAATATTTTACATGCATGCAAATATGTTTATTAATCTTTTATATTTTGTAGGCTACCAATGACATCCAAAGCTTTGATTTGAAGGTACTTATTTGTAATTGTGACTAACTGATATGCGGTTGTACCGCAGAGTTCATCCTGATGAGTATAGATTGCTGGGAGATTGTTTAAGAGCACCAGGAGCTGTGTTTGTCCATGTGGAGCTGGAGTTGCATCAGGAAGGGCTCCTGGTGTAAACGTTGTTCCATTTCACAATGCAGAGCTCTATCCACTGTGACAACCCTGAGCAACAGGTGGTAAAGGACAGGAAAAAACTCTTTATGACATTATAGAGGAATTGGCCTCTACTGGTGGTTGGCTCTCACTGCGGTATTGTATCACTTCCTGTTCCGGAGCACAGCGGTGCTTTGCTGTATCTGTTTAATCTGCGCAGTTAGATTGATCTAGTTAACTAGATAACGATTTGTTTCACAGTGTAATCTTCACGTGCCTTAACTAAAGCACTCCCTCTGCTGAATCACCTCTAAATTATTTACACATTATTCACTTTGTGTGTTTTTAGGAATCCGCTAGCTTAGCGCAGCTACTAGCTCTTAGCCGGTTTAGCATGGCAGCTTCTCCTGTCTCTCCCGCACTTTTCTGCTCTGGGTGTGAAATGTTTAGTTATTCCTCGGCCTCCTTTAGCAGTAATGGTACTTGTAATAAGTGTAGCTTATTCGTAGCTTTGGAGGCCAGGCTGGGCGAATTGGAGACTCGGCTCTGCACCGTGGAAAATTCTACAGCTAGCTAGGCCCCTGTAGTCGGTGCGGACCAAGGTAGCTTAGCCGCCGTTAGTTTCCCTCTGGCAGATCCCGAGCAGCCGGGAAAGCAGGCCGACTGGGTGACTGTGAGGAGGAAGCGTAGTCCTAAACAGAAGCCCCGTGTACACCACCAACCCATTCACATTTCTAACCGTTTTTCCCCACTCGGCGACACACCCGCCGAGGATCAAACTCTGGTTATTGGCGACTCTGTTTTGAGAAATGTGAAGTTAGCGACACCAGCAACCATAGTCAATTGTCTTCCGGGGGCCAGAGCAGGCGACATTGAAGGAAATTTGAAACTGCTGGCTAAGGCTAAGCGTAAATTTGGTAAGATTGTAATTCACGTCGGCTGTAATGACACCCGGTTACGCCAATCGGAGGTCACTAAAATTAACATTGAATCGGTGTGTAACTTTGCAAAAACAATGTCGGACTCTGTAGTTGTCTCTGGGCCCCTCCCCAATCGGACTGAGAGTGACATGTTTAGCCGCATGTTCTCCTTGAATTGCTGGCTGTCTGAGTGGTGTCCAAAAAATGAGGTGAGCTTCATAGATAATTGGCAAAGCTTCTGGGGAAAACCTGGTCTTGTTAGGAGAGACGGCATCCATCCCACTTTGGATGGAGCAGCTCTCATTTCTAGAAATCTGGCCAATTTTCTTAAATCCTCCAAACCGTGACTATCCAGGGTTGGGACCAGGAAGCAGAGTTGTAGTCTTACACACCTCTCTGCAGCTTCTCTCTCCCTGCCATCCCCTCATTACCCCATCCCCGTAGAGACGGTGCCTGCTCCCAGACCACCAATAACCAGCAAAAATCTATTTAAGCATAAAAATTCAAAAAGAAAAAATAATATAGCACCTTCAACTGCACCACAGACTAAAACAGTTAAATGTGGTCTATTAAACATTAGGTCTCTCTCTTCCCTGTTAGTAAATGATATAATAATTGATCAACATATTGATTTATTCTGCCTTACAGAAACCTGGTTACAGCAGGATGAATATGTTAGTTTAAATGAGTCAACACCCCCGAGTCAAACTGCCAGAACGCTCGTAGCACGGGCCGAGGCGGAGGATTAGCAGCAATCTTCCATTCCAGCTTATTAATTAATCAAAAACCCAGACAGAGCTTTAATTCATTTGAAAGCTTGACTCTTAGTCTTGTCCATCCAAATTGGAAGTCCCAAAAACCAGTTTTATTTGTTATTATCTATCGTCCACCTGGTCATTACTGTGAGTTTCTCTGTGAATTTTCAGACCTTTTGTCTGACTTAGTGCTTAGCTCAGATAAGATAATTATAGTGGGCAATTTTAACATCCACACAGATGCTGAGAATGACAGCCTCAACACTGCATTTAATCTATTATTAGACTCAATTGGCTTTGCTCAAAATGTAAATGAGTCCACCCACCACTTTAATCATATCTTAGATCTTGTTCTGACTTATGGTATGGAAATTGAAGACTTAACAGTATTCCCTGAAAACTCCCTTCTGTCTGATCATTTCTTAATAACATTTACATTTACTCTGATGGACTACCCAGCAGTGGGGAATAAGTTTCATTACACTAGAAGTCTTTCAGAAAGCACTGTAACTAGGTTTAAGGATATGATTCCTTCTTTATGTTCTCTAATGCCATATACCAACACAGTGCAGAGTAGCTACCTAAACTCTGTAAGTGAGATAGAATATCTCGTCAATAGTTTTACATCCTCATTGAAGACAACTTTGGATGCTGTAGCTCCTCTGAAAAAGAGAGCTTTAAATCAGAAGTCCCTGACTCTGTGGTATAACTCACAAACTCGCAGCTTAAAGCAGATAACCCGTAAGTTGGAGAGGAAATGGCGTCTCACTAATTTAGAAGATCTTCACTTAGCCTGGAAAAAGAGTCTGTTGCTCTATAAAAAAGCCCTCCGTAAAGCTAGGACATCTTACTACTCATCACTAATTGAAGAAAATAAGAACAACCCCAGGTTTCTTTTCAGCACTGTAGCCAGGCTGACAAAGAGTCAGAGCTCTATTGAGCCGAGTATTCCTTTAACTTTAACTAGTAATGACTTCATGGCTTTCTTTGCTAATAAAATTTGAACTATTAGAGAAAAAATTACTCATAACCATCCCAAAGACGTATCGTTATCTTTGGCTACTTTCAGTGATGCCGGTATTTGGTTAGACTCTTTCTCTCCGATTGTTCTGTCTGAGTTATTTTCATTAGTTACTTCATCCAAACCATCAACATGTCTATTAGACCCCATTCCTACCAGGCTGCTCAAGGAAGCCCTACCATTATTTAATCCTTCGATCTTAAATATGATCAATCTATCTTTATTAGTTGGCTATGTACCACAGGCTTTTAAGATGGCAGTAATTAAACCATTACTTAAAAAGCCATCACTTGACCCAGCTATCTTAGCTAATTATAGGCCAATCTCCAACCTTCCTTTTCTCTCAAAAATTCTTGAAAGGGTAGTTGTAAAACAGCTAACTGACCATCTGCAGAGGAATGGTCTATTTGAAGAGTTTCAGTCAGGTTTTAGAATTCATCATAGTACAGAAACAGCATTAGTGAAGGTTACAAATGATCTTCTTATGAAGCAGGGGTGGTGGCCAAGTGGTTAATGCGCTTGGTTTCAGTTCAGAAGGTTCCGGGTTCAAATCCCACCCCTGCCACATTTCTCCATGTAATGTGGAGTTGCGTCAGGAAGGGCATCTGGCATCAAACCTGTGCCAATTCAACATGCAGATCCACCTTGGATTTGCTGTGGCGACCCCAAGTGCAAACAAGGGAGCAGCCAAAGGGACTTACTTACAAATAATCTTCTTATGGCCTCAGACAGTGGACTCATCTCTGTGCTTGTTCTGTTAGACCTCAGTGCTGCTTTTGATACTGTTGACCATAAAATTTTATTACAGAGATTAGAGCATGCCATAGGTATTAAAGGCACTGCGCTGCGGTGGTTTGATTCATATTTATCTAATAGATTACAGTTTGTTCATGTAAATGGGGAATCTTCTTCACAGACTAAGGTTAATTATGGAGTTCCACAAGGTTCTGTGCTAGGACCAACTTTATTCACTTTATACATGCTTCCCTTAGGCAGTATTATTAGACGGCATTGCTTAAATTTTCATTGTTACGCAGATGATACCCAGCTTTATCTATCCATGAACCCAGAGGACACACACCAATTAGCTAAACTGCAGGATTGTCTTACAGACATAAAGACATGGATGCCCTCTAATTTCCTGCTTTTAAACTCAGATAAAACTGAAGTTATTGTACTTGGCCCCACAAATCTTAGAAACATGGTGTCTAACCAGATCCTTACTCTGGATGGCATTACCCTGACCTCTAGTAATACTGTGAGAAATCTAAGGTTTTGAATAATCAGGTCCCATCTTATCTTAGGGACCTCATAGTACCATATCACCCCAATAGAGCGCTTCGCTCTCAGACTGCAGGCTTACTTGTAGCTCCTAGGGATGGAAGAGTAGAATGGGAGGCAGAGCCTTCAGCTTTCAGGCTCCTCTCCTGTGGAACCAGCTCCCAATTCAGATCAGGGAGACAGACACCCTCTCTACTTTTAAGATTAGGCTTAAAACTTTTCTTTTTGCTAAAGCTTATAGTTAGGGCTGGATCAGGTGACCCTGAACCATCTGTTAGTTATGCTGCTATAGACAGACTGCTGGGGGGTTCCCATGATGCACTGAGTGTTTCTTTCTCTTTTTGCTCTGTATGCACCACTCTGCATTTAATCATTAGTGATTGATCTCTGCTCCCCTCCACAGCATGTCTTTTTCCTGGTTCTCTCCCTCAGCCCCAACCAGTCCCAGCAGAAGACTGCCCCTCCCTGAGCCTGGTTCTGCTGGAGGTTTCTTCCTGTTAAAAGGGAGTTTTTCCTTCCCACTGTCACCAAGTGCTTGCTCACAGGGGGTCGTTTTGACCGTTGGGGTTTTTACGTAATTATTGTATTACAATATAAAGCGCCTTGGGGCAACTGTTTGTTGTGATTTGGTGCTATATTGTTGTATGGCTGGGGGTGCCTGGCTGCCTTTTGTTTTTGTCTTCTGTTTTCTGTCTTTTGTTTTTCCTTCCAGGTGCCTTGCGTTCAGGACTGAGTGGCTGTGTGGCTGAGTTATCAGGACCTCACCCTGATCACCTGAGGCTGGTCATGTGCAGCTCGTCAGGACTCACAGCTGTGGTGCATCTCTATGGATTGGGGCATGGTTGCATTTAAGGCTGGAGTACACAGTGTGTATTCGCCAGAGACTCGACCTTGTGACCAGACGGGTGAGATCGTCGTCTAGAGAGCCATCTCATCATCATGGATGCAGAGACCGTACCAGGTTTGATGCCATGGTCTGTGAAAGAGGAGGGGGTGAGGTCTCACGCTCGTCAGCACACTGACTGAGGTACTTTAGCTTTTGTGACTAACATGAGTACAGTCAGTAAATGTGGTGTCCCTCACACCTTATTATATTGAGCTGTTATGTTAGTCGTTTAATCAGCTTCCACTGCAGTGGAGAATTGAACTGGGTGTTTCATGCCTGCAGGGTGGGAAGCTGATTAGTGATTAAGCCAGGAAGTGTTGTTTGTGTACACCTTTGAGTGGTCTCTCTGTGTGTGGAGTGTGGACTCACATGATGGTTTCTTCTTTCACAGACTTGGTTGGTCGCGGCCACCTGGGGGGTGTCGGTGGGGTCCTTGGGTCCGAACTGTTCTGGCTCCGGACCGTTTGTGCTGCTGGGAGTGCACCGCTATTCCACCACGCCAGACCGCGCACTCATTTGTTATATTGTAGCACTCACTGTTATGTTATTAAATTCTGTTATCCTTTGTACCGTGCTCTGCTTATTTTATACTGGGTTCTATTTCAAACGCTGGTCGGTCCTCCGCCCGCGTCCGACACATAACATATATAAATAAAATTGATTGAATTGATTGATTGATAGAGGGGGAATAGTTGTCTTCTTCCAATTATCTGTTTCCTTCAGAAACTGAAGATTTTTACCAGGTGCACGCACAGGCTGCTGTGGGCCATTCACTATAATTCAATCCTATGACATCAGAATCAGAATCGAATTTACTGCCAAGTAAGTTCTAACATACAAGGGATTTCATCTGGTGTCATTGGTGCATAAACAACAATAAAAGAAAATACTTCTGCAAGACGTCATAGGTACATAAACAACAATAAAAAGAAATGGAAAAAAAATACTTCTGTAAGAAGTAAAGGAGTCAAATAGACAAATGGGCAAAACTGTGTTTACTGTCAAATAGATATAGTGGAATGGGGCTGTACATACATCATGCATGAAATGTTAGGCTTTTATGACATCTTAAAGCAAAAATGTGATGGTTTTCCTTGTGATATCACAAGAAAATGTTTTTTTTAATCATGGTCTTCATGACAACAATTGCTAGCAGTTACGTTTTGCCTTTATGACATCATAAGGTCACAGAGGAAGGAGGGTTGCAGACCCCAGCAGATAAGATGGGTTGCCATAAGAAATGGACTGCTAAGACACAGGAAGACAGTACAATCACACAACAGTGTCCATGAGGGGATACACAGGCAGAAGGTCCAAAAAACAGGGTACCAGTTCAAGGCACAGACAGCAAAGAGAATAACTAGCGACAGTGTCCAAAAAGTGGTAGACAATCTCAAAAATACACTAAGGAAACATCAGGTTCAACAAGAAGTCAATTACAAGGAAAAACTAGAAACTGAGGCAAGAAGAGGGCAAGAAGCACAACATTCAGGCAAGGCATGAGAGGAACACATAGGGGTATAAATAGACAGGGAGGTATCACACAAACGGGAAACAGGTGAGGGTAACCACTGACGGAAAACAGCTGAGGAGAAACACAGGAAGAAAGTTAACACACACAGGAAACTGTGACTGCTAAAATAAAGTGGGAAGTGTATGAGAAAGACTGTGAAGACACAGAGATGACGACGCACAGAGAAGCAAAACCAGGAACGGTCACATGAGGGAGACAGAGCACAAGGACAGACATGAATCATAACAATAATGTTAGGGTTTAATGATGACTTTCTAACAAACTTCTTCTTCTTTGTCTTTCGTCTGTTCCCGTTAGGGGTCGCCACAGCAGATCAATCGTTTCCATCTCACCCTGTCCTCTGTATCTTCCTCTGTCACACCAACCACCTGCATGTCCTCCTTCAGCACATCCATAAACCTCCTCTTTGGCCTCCCTCTTCTCCTCCTGCCTGGTGGCTCCATCCTCAGCATCCTTCTCCCTATATACCCTGGGTCCCTCCTCTGCACATGTCCAAACCATCTCAATCTCGCCTCTCTGACTTTGTCTCCAAACCGTCCCACCTGAGCTGTCCCTCTGATATGTTCATTCCTAATCTTGTCCATTCTTGTCACTCCCAAAGAGAATCTCAACATCTTCAGCTCTGCCACCTCCAGCTCTGCCTCCTGTCTTTTTGTTAGTGCCACTGTCTCTAAACCATACAACATAGCTGGTCTCACTACTGTTTTGTAAACTTTCCCCTTCACTCTTGCTGATATTCTTCGGTCACAATTCACTCCTGCCACCTTTCTCCACCCACTCCACCCTGCCTGCACTCTCTTCTTCACCTCTCTACCACACTCTCTATTACTTTGAACAGTTGACCCCAAATATTTAAACTCATCTACTTTCACCACTTCTACTCCTTGTAACTGCACTATTCCACTGGGCTCCCTCTCATTCACACACATGTACTCAGTCTTGCTTCTACTGATTTTCATTCCCCTTCTCTCCAAAGCATATCTCCACTTCTCCAGGCTAGACTCAACTTGCTCTCTACTCTCACTACAGATCACAATGTCATCTGCAAACATCATAGTCCATGGGGACTCCTGTCTGATCTCATCCGTCAACCTGTCCATCACCACTGCAAACAAGAAAGGACTCAGAGCTGATCCTTGGTGTAATCCCACCTCCACCTTGAATGAGTGTTATTCCGACTGCGCATCTCACCGCTGTCACACTATTTTTGTACATGTCCTGCACTACCCTAACATACTTCTCTGCCACTCCAGACTTCCTCGTACAATGCCACAACTCTTCTCTTGGCACCCTATCATAAGCTTTTTCTAAGTCCACAAACACACAATGTAACTCTTTCTAAATGGCAATAAAAACATAAAATCCCATTTTGATGTATTAAAAGAATCAGCAGATGGATGGTTGTTCTACTGTACCTTTAAGCTGCACACAAGCAGAATATGAACTCAACAGGATGAATGAACACATGAGGCACCATTTCTCTCTAACAGCCAAAGAGCGACAAGCCTTCTCACTCCAAGCCAGTTTTCCTTTATTATTCCCATTATTCCCTTTCAGATTTAAACTAAATGTCAGCTGTGAGTTGGCTTTTCCCCTCATTTCCCCAAAGCCGCTTCAGTGCCAGACATTCTGATGATTGACAGAGAAGTCAGCACACATTAATGACACCACACAAACACACACTATCCAGACGCAAAGCCATCAGAGGTCAGACACCGAATCCATCTACATGAAAGCTTGAGAGATCAATCAATCAATCAATTTTATTTATATAGCGCCAAATCACAACAAACAGTTGCCCCAAGGCGCCTTATATTGTAAGGCAAGGCCATACAATAATTACGTAAAAACCCCAACGGTCAAAACAACCCCCTGTGAGCAAGCACTTGGCGACAGTGGGAAGGAAAAACTCCCTTTTAACAGGAAGAAACCTCCAGCAGAACCAGGCTCAGGGAGGGGCAGTCTTCTGCTGGGACTGGTTGGGGCTGAGGGAGAGAACCAGGAAAAAGACATGCTGTGGAGGGGAGCAGAGATCTATCACTAATGATTAAATGCAGAGTGGTGCATACAGAGCAAAAAGAGAAAGAAACACTCAGTGCATCATGGGAACCCCCCAGCAGTCTAAGTCTATAGCAGCATAACTAAGGGATGGTTCAGGGTCACTTGATCCAGCCCTAACTATAAGCTTTAGCAAAAAGGAAAGTTTTAAGCCTAATCTTAAAAGTAGAGAGGGTGTCTGTCTCCCTGATCTGAATTGGGAGCTGGTTCCACAGGAGAGGAGCCTGAAAGCTGATAATAATGAATTACAATAGTCCAGCCTAGAGGAAATAAATGCATGAATTAGTTTTTCAGCATCACTCTGAGACAAGACCTTTCTAATTTTAGACATATTGCGTAAATGCAAAAAAGCAGTCCTACATATTTGTTTAATATGCGCATTGAATGACATATCCTGATCAAAAATGACTCCAAGATTTGTTTACAAAACAAAAGCAGAATAAGTTAGAAGAACATGCAGACGAAATAAAGTGTCACAGTTAAACACAGAAACAGTCACGACGGCAGAACAACGCTTCAGAAACAATCCCTCTCTCCTTCCTTCTTTTTTGATATATTTAGTTATGTCTGAATGGATATTCAACATTTTGGGGGTTAATGTTTTAAGTATCCATGATGTATGGAAGAACTGGACAGGGATCATA
The DNA here is from genome assembly GCF_902500255.1 of Thalassophryne amazonica. Classification (NCBI taxonomy): domain Eukaryota; kingdom Metazoa; phylum Chordata; class Actinopteri; order Batrachoidiformes; family Batrachoididae; genus Thalassophryne; species Thalassophryne amazonica. The sequence continues at coordinate 14,721,813 of NC_047115.1, read as the reverse complement.
GCAAAACCCTGCAGCAGGTTCTGAAAAATGACTACAGATGACTTTATAATGCAGATTATCAGGAAGCTGCAGCATCGTGCAGCAGCTCAGCAGGAACACACCTGTTCATTAACACAACTCCACAGAAGACAACGTTGGAAGGCAGCTGTAATGACTAAGAATTAGTAGCAGCTCCAAATGGTGTTATGGAAGCATCTTCCTGCAGCAGCCGTTCAATAAATCTGCCAGATGAATGACTGAGTCACAGAAGGAGGAAAGGCCAAAGCACGCTTAATCAGAGCACGGCCGCCCTGAGAGCGCTCACGTTTTACACAACAGGTCCACATACTTACAGCTTCATTGTGTTTCCTCGCATGACAGATGTGCATATGTTTATTTCTGTGCACTGTATTTCTGCAGAGAAAGAAAGAGACTCAAATATTGCAAAAAAAAAAAAAAAAAGGAAAGCTGAAGGCTGAGTCAGGCTTTTCAAGAATTACTCCAGGTGGTGAGCCTTTGCAGTTATTTTTTCCCCAAATATCCAACAGAAATGCATCATTGTGTTGACATAACGGTATAAAATTATTCCCATGTGGGTCTGCAGGTGATGCACATGAAAGGTCTAAGTCCAAACATCCTTAAACCTCACAGTTAACTTTTTAAAGTGTTTTTTTTTTTAAAGCTACTTGTGTATGGGAATATGGAACAATGAGAATATAGCATTCATAACCATCTGCGCATTAGTGTATAATTTCCGCCAACAATAAGTTAATGTGTCTTAGTTATCATGTTACAGGGTAGCATATGTCACATGTCATAGAATCCAATGGATGCCGATATTGTTTAACCTTTACTTTGCAAACCAAGCATGCAACACAGTCAGAACTATTCCATTTATTAATCCTATTAGCTCAACCAGTAATTTGCACCACTTTTTACCAAAATTGGAGCAACTTTAACTTTTGATCCCTGTACAAAATGACACTGACATTTGTCACCATTCTTGCTGTTTTTATCTCGTAACTCCATAGAATTCAGTCACAGATAGTCCAAACTATACATTTTGGAATCTTTATCATCAGACAAATAATGTGGAATATTTTTCAATATGATTGGAGCATCCTTTAATTTTGACCTCTGTGTAATTCTTCAATTGACCCCTACCCCTGAGGCAACTCTGTTGTGATTTGGCGCTATATAAAGGAAATAAATTGAAATTGTACCTGACCACCAATTGAAAAGTCAAGTGGCCATTCGGTTTTTTCAAAAGAGGATTGTCTGAGGAGTATTTCTGCCGAATTTGATGCTTTTATCACCATTTGCATGATTGTTTCAGTTATCTGCTGCACTATATACAAAATAAACATCATAAGGAAAAAAAATTCTAACAATAAAAGTACATCACAAATAACGCATTCAGAGCTGCCCATGTTGCTTTCAGACAACTGCAGGTTTGAGTCTTTCATTTCCATTCTGTTGGCCGCCTGTCAGCAGCTCACATGAAGAAAAGTTGACTGATGTTCACATCCCTCAGCACAACACAGTAACAGAGGGAGGAGGGGAAAGACAAGTGGGTCAGCCTGCAAATGTCAGAGGTACACATGAAGCCAGCTTCAACCCCATAACGCTCCCAAACAAGGGATGACTAATGCATGCATCTTGTTTTTTAAGGGGAAAGCTGTCAACATCATTTTCATCCTAAAAGGATTTAAAAAGCTGGTGAGCATGTGAAATGGGCTTCAAACAGGTGAAGATCACAATAAAATAAATTAATAATAATAAAGGCAAACTAATCCCATTAACTAAAAAAAAACTAAATTAAAGCCAGTTTACCTACAACTCATTTGGAAATATATTATCAGCATTCACTATAATGGTGCATTGACTGCTTGTACAGGGAAACTCATGTGATGCTAAATTTAATGTTATTTGTTTGTGGTCTGAGCACAAGTTATATATTACATATTACAGTAAATATGTACATACGGTGGCTCTTTCAAGCTGTTATAAAATGCATCGATTGACATACAGCATGTTAATAAAATTTTAATAAGTGCTCAAAACCTGCATCTAAAGCAGCTGTAATGTCTGTAATATTGAAACCAATTGGAAAAAAAAAGTAGTTATATTTTTTAAATTATGGCCTTCACAAACTTTCAAAAACTCAAATTTGTAAATTTGCATCACAACAGAATGTGAAACTTGTGGATTTTTAATGATTATCGTATATAACTGACCTGCAATTAACGGAAACAGTTAGAAGCATATAAGGAACAATGCTGCCCTCTAGTGCTGAGTAGTGAGCTTTTGCCTTTAGATATGAATGTGAACTAATTTTGAACATACATGTCACCTCAGATAATCACGGAGAGCCTGGTTCAGATTGACCAAGCTCGGGGGGGGGGGCTTATATAGCACTTTTCCATCTGCATCAGACGCTCAAACGCTTTACAATTATGTCTCACATTCACTCTGATGTTGAACCCATGATCTTCTGGACTCAAGCCCAGCACCTTAACCACTGGACTATGTGTGCGTATACACACACACACACACACACACACACACTTTTGTCAGTAATTAAGCTGCCCTCCCTGGACATGGTGGTTAAGGACAGAACACCAGCAAAATGTCCCCCATTGCCTGTACAAAAAAAAAAAAAAAAAAACTGACAAACTTTTAGCAAGACTCAGGAAATGTTTCCTGTCCAGTGCCATCAGACTAAAAACTCCTCTGCCCCCGTATGATACATGGCCTGACTGTGTTCACCTAATCATATAAAAGGTGTATAATGTATACAAGTGTGTGGACATTATACACAATAAGGTGTACAGTGAGGAAAATAAGTATTTTAACACCCTGCGATTTTGCAAGTTCTCCCACTTAGAAATCATGGAGGGGTCTGAAATTTTCATCTTAGGTACATGTCCACTGTGAGAGACATAATCAAAACAAAAAAAAAAAAAAAAACACTCCGGAAATCATAATGTACATTTTTTTTTTTATTTATTTGTATGTTACTGCTGCAAATAAGTATTTGAACACCTTTGAAAATCAATGTTAATATTTGATACAGTAGCCTTTGTTTGCAATTACAGAGGTCAAACTTTTCCTGTAGTATTTCACCAGGTTTTCACACACTGCAGCAGGGATTTTGGTCCACGCCTACAGATCTTCTCCAAATCTTTCAGGTTTGGAGTTTCAGCTCCCTACAAAGATTTTCTATTGAGTTCAGGTCTGGAGACTGGCCAGGCCACTCCAGGACCTTGAAATGCTTCTTACTGAGCCCCTCCTTAGTTGCCCTGGCTGTGTTTGGGGTCATTGTCATGCTGGAAGACCCAGCCACGATCCATCTTCAATGCTCTTACTGAGGGAAGGAGGTTGTCTGCAAAAATCTCGCAATACATGACCCCATCCATCCTCCCTTCAATACGGTGCAGTCGTCCTGTCCCCTTTGCAGAAGAGCACCCCCAGAGTATGATATTTCCACCCCCATGCTTCACGGTTGGGATGGTTTTCTTGGGGTTGTTCACATCCTCTAAACATGGTAAGTGGAGTTGATTCCAAAAAGCTCTATTCTGGTCTCATCTGACCACATAACCTTCTCCCATGCCTCCTCTGGATCATCCAGATGGTCACTGGTGAACTTCAAACGGGCCTGTACATGTGCTGGCTTGAGCAGGGGGACTTTGCTGCCCTGCAGGATTTTAAACCATGACAGCATGTGTTAATAATGTAATCTCTGTGACTGTGGTCCCAGCTCTCTTCAGGTCATTGACCAGGTCCTCCTGCATAGTTCTGAGCTTTCTCAGAATCCTTACCCCACAAAGTGAGATCTTGCATGGAATCCCAGACCGAGGGAGATTGACAGTCATCTTGTGTTTCTTCCACTTTCTGATAAATAAACATAACAGTTGTCTTCTACCAAGCTGCTTGCCTGTTGTCCTGTAATCCATCCCAGCCTTGTGCAGGTCTACAGTTTTGTCCCTGGTGTCCTTAGACAGCTCTTTGGTCTTGGCTATGGTGAACAGGTTGGAATGTGATTGAGTGTGTGAACAGGTGTCTTTTATACAGGTAAAAAGTTCAAACAGGTGCAATTAATAGAGGTAAAGTGCAGAATGTGAGTGTAGAATAAGAGGGCTTCTTAAAGAAAAATTAAGTCTGTGAGAGCCAGAATTCTTGCTGGTTGGTAGGTGTTCAAATACTTATTTGCAGCAGTAACAAATTATTAAAAAAGTCATATTGTGATTCCCGGATTTTTTTTTTTAGATTATGTCTCACAGTGGACATGTACCAAGATGAAAATTTCAGACCCCTCCATGATTTCTAAGTGGGAGAACTTGCAAAACTGCAGGGTGTTCAAATACTTATTTTCCTCACTGTACATATATACATGGGTGATTCTTAGACTACGGGCACTTATGTCCTTTGATTATATTGTATGAAAAACAGAAAAAAGGGGAAATTTCAAACTTTTAGTTATCTTTACAATGAAAGTGTGTTAAATTTGTTCTAGTAGTCTATGATGACTTTCACCTTTTTTCAGCATCATTATATGCAAATATTGCTGTTTTGTGCTTGTCCCACACCCAGACTTTTGATCTTCAATGATAAAAATGAATGGTAAAGAAATGTTTTTTCTAATGTTTTAAAATATCTCTGAATATCAATAAAATAATCAAAACATAATTGGGGTATTCAATGTCATACAACTGTTGTGATTTTTTTAAACAAAATGTAGTTGTCCCACACTATTGCCGTAATTTCTACCACAACACTAATGTCCCTTTAAACAGTTTGAATGAAAGATTGTTTGGGTAGTTTCTATGGATATAAACAGTGACAGAGCACATGTATATAGCCCCAAATCACAACAAACAGTTGCCCCTAGGTGCTTTATATTGTAAGGCAATGGTGTGGTGGAAATTACATTTACAAGGCCAATAGTGCCCGTAGTTAAAGAATCACCCACATATTACATCTAGTTTTGGCTCTTCCCTTGTTTTCACTCTGGGTCCTCACAGCAGGTCCACCTTAAATTTGGCACAAGTTTTACACCGAATGCCTTTCGTGATGCAACTCCACATTACATGGAGAAATGCGGCAGGGGTGGGGTTTGAACCCAGAACCTTCTGCAATAAAACCAAGCACACCAACCACTTGTCCACCACCCCAGACCATCCATAAATATTCCATCTATTCATCTCTCACCATGTGGACAAGGTTTATCACGTATGCGTATTTTCCTACATAAATTCCACCTTGTCAATTTGCAACATCCACTTATTTACTGACATCACCTTCAAAATAAGGTCTTATATCCTCTTTTGAACATATTTGTAAAATTGTACTGTCTTTAATGTACTAGGCTACTAAGACAACTTTATTTCCCACCAGGGGTTAACAAGTTCATCTAATATTTTTCTCTCGCTATTATATCCCCTAGCCAATCCAAAAGCCAAAATATCCTCAGTGATAGTTAAAACCAGAATTTATCCACACTACACAAAGGACACATGCACAAACACCAGTTGGTCTGACATCCACAAAAAAAAAAAAAAAAATTGGGAGGGGTAAATGACAATTATACATGTATTTTATAGAAATACTTAAAAAAAAAATCTATAATGTTAAAGTAATGTAAAGCGCACCCCCCCCCCCCCCCCAAGCATCTCATGTCTTGTAAGACAACCAAGCTTAAATGTTACATGCATGAATATTGTTGAGTGGGTCTGTGTGTGTTAATGCTGAAATTGTGTTGACTGGAGGAAGCAAAGACTGTACTGTTTGAATCAATACTGTTGCAAATTAGCATCCATTTAGATACTTAGTCCCATTTTTTTAAGATATCGATTAGTTTGAGCATCACTGTTTTGTACAATCCAGCTGTGCATCAATGGAAAAACCACAAAAAACAGTTAAATTTTTAGGAAATATTTATGAAACACTTACATAAAAATACAGTTATATAGATAATATTTCTAAGGATCACTGTTTATTTAAAAGTATATGAAACTATTTAAAAACTAATATAATTTATTTACAAACATTTCATTTTAAAATACTGTAAAATTGCTGTTTTGTTGTTACCTGCTTGATTGCTCCAGCAGTGATTCTAAGGTGTTTGGTCCATTTGTGCAACAGCAGGTAACAGTTAAAATATTACCCAAATTAAACCTTTTCCAGAGGAGTCTCTGCTGTCCATATTTTAAAAACCATCACTGAGTGCAATCAAACACTCCTCCCTCACAAGCGCCTGATGTTCCTCCTGCTGTGTGCGCTTCCTGGTATGATTGAGTCTGTTTTCACAGTGTGGAAATGTGAGCGTGGCTGCACCACTCTGCACGGGGACGAACCATGGAAAGCTTCCTGACAGCATGTGCAGAAGTCAAACAAACAGCTCTGGCGTGTGCACGTGGCCCTCTGAACCACTGGCAACTCTATAGCGGGTGAACCGCAACGTCTGCAGCGACGTAGGGATTGGCCCCTCTTCAGCGTACCGGCGACCTGGACAGAAGAACAAAAATGGTGTTAATGCAGCAGTGTGACAAGTGCAACACAGGAGAAACCAGATTTAATCAGCAGCTTTGACTGAATTTTGATCCAATCCCACTTACTGATGAATATGTATCACCATCTATAACAGTGGTAAAAAAACAAAAAAAAAAAATCTCTCTGAACTATAGCACATTACATCTGCAAACTGCACACATCCTGTGTACATCAAAGTGTGTATTTTACAGTAGTGTTCAGAATAATAGTGCTATGTGACTAAAAAGATTAATCTAGGTTTTGAGTATATTTCTTGTTACATGAGAAACAAGGTACCAGTAGATTCAGTAGATTCCCACAAATCCAACAAGACCAAGCATTCATGATATGCACACTCTCAAGGCTATGAAATCGGGCTATTAGTTAAAAGTAGAAAAGGGGGTGTTCACAATAATAGTAGCATCTGCTGTTGACGCTACAAACTCAAAACTATTACGTTCAAACTGCTTTTTTAGCAATCCTGTGAATCACTAAACTAGTATTTAGTTGTATAACCACAGCTTTTCATGATTTCTTCACATCTGCGAGGCATTAATTTTGTTGGTTAGAACCAAGATTTTGCTGGTTTACTAGTGTGCTTGGGGTCATTGTCTTGTTGAAACACCCATTTCAAGGGCATATCCTCTTCAGCATAAAGCAAGCAGCTGGTGGCCAAGTGGTTAATGCGCTTAGTTTCAGTTCAGAAGGTTCCGGGTTCAAATCCCACCCCTGCCACATTTCTCCATGTAATGTGGAGTTGCGTCAGGAAGGGCATCCGGTGTAAAAGTTGTGCCAATTCAACATGCAGATCCACCTTGGATTTGCTGTGGTGACCCCAAGTGCAAACAAGGGAGCAGCCGAAGGGACTTACTATCCTCTTCAGCATAAAGCAACATGACCTCTTCAAGTATGTTGACATAGCCAAACTGATCCATGATACCTGGTATGTGATATATAGGCCCAACACCATAGTAGGAGAAACATGCCCATATCATGATGCTTGCACCACCATGCTTCACTGTCTTCACTGTGAACTGTGGCTTGAATTCAGAGTTTGGGGGTTGTCTCACAAACTGTCTGCAGCCCTTGGACCCAAAAAGAACAATTTTACTCATCAGTCCACAAAATATTCCTCCATTTCTCTTTAGGCCAGTTGATGTGTGCCAGTTCTGCACATGTCTTATTTAACAGAGGGACTTTGCAGGGGATTCTTGCAAATAAATTAGCTTCACACAGGCGTCTGTCACAGCACTTAGAGGTAACTCCAGACTGTCTTTGATCATCCTGGAGGTTATCAATGGGTGAGCCTTTGCCATTCTGGTTATTCTTCTATCCATTTTGATGGTTTTCTGTTTTCTTCCACGTGTCTTTTTTTTGTCCATTTTAAAGCATTGCAGATCATTGTAGATGAACAACCTATAATTTTTTGCACCTGCGTATAAGTTTTCCCTTCTCCAATCAACTTTTTAATGAAACTACGCTGTTCTTCTGAACAATGTCTTGAACGTCCCATTTTCCTCAGGCTTTCAAAGAGAAAAGCATGTTCAACAGGTGCTGGCTTCATCCTTACATAGGGGACACCTGATTCACACCTGTTTGTTCAACAAAATTGACGAACTCACTGACTGAATGCCACGCTACTATTATTGTGAACACCCCCTTTTCTACATTTTTTTTTTTTTTTTACTAATAGCCCAATTTCATAGCCTTAAGAGTGTGCATATCATGAATGCTTGGTCTTGTTGGATTTGTGAGAATCTACTGGTACCTTGTTTCCCATGTAACAAGAAATATACTCAAAACCTGGATTAATCTTTTTAGTCACATAGCACTATTATTCTGAACACTACTGTACCTGATGAGATCCATGTCTCCTAGGAGAGTCAGAACACAGGGTCAGGATGCATCTCATGTTCATTGAGAGCAGAGACGAAAAATCTTTTGGAATCTGCATGGTCCATATTTATGTATTACGCAAAAGTTGCTTATGATTGTGCACAAAAGCAGTTTTTAAACCAGGTTTGTGAATTGTAAACAAGAGCCGTAATACAGTTTATGGCACCAAAGAGGTGTGAAACTGCAGCTCTGCTTCACTCCTTGATGTTACATTTTATTATGTTATTATTTATTATGTTACAATAATTATTACATAATTATTGTATGGCCTGCCTTACAATATAAAGCGCCTTGGGGCAACTGTTTGTTGTGATTTGGCGCTATATAAAAAAATTGATTGATTGATTGATTGATGTGAGAAATAGGCTTTTCATGCCTCAAATCATGTGATTGGCAAGAACTACGGCCAGATTCGGATTCAGCCCCCCCACACCCATGACCCAAAACCTGTTGGAAAAACTCCAGGCAAGAAAAATTGTGTTGACCAGTGTTATATTTTTTTCTATCAATTTCCCCCACTTCAGACCATAAGTAAAGTCCTCTCTTTCAAAACAGAAGGTTTTCAGTTCAAGACCACCCATGTACTTGGACGACATACACCAACTAGGAGGCAAGGCTCAATACCTTCCACCTTCGTTGCCTGAGACGCATCATGGGTATATCTTGGAGGGACAAGATCATCAATACCGAAGTCCTCCTGAGAGCCAAAACTCCAAGCACGAATACCATACTGTCCCAGCGCCCCCCCCCCGCTGGCTTGGCCATGTAACGAGGCTTGAGGATGGTCGAATACCAAAGGACAATGTATGGCGAATTAGCTCATGGATCAAGACCCAGAGGTCGTCCAAGACTCAGATACAAGGAAGTGTGTAAGAGAGACATGAAACTGTAACACTGATGCTGGAAAGCGGGAAGAGATGGCTGAGGATAGAGTAGCCCGGAGAGGTGTAGTGAGAGAGGGAGTAAAGCTGGCAGAGAAAACCAGGTCCTGATGCCACAACATAGGAGATCAAACCGACACGCAAACCACAATCAAAATTGAAGTCCTTCCATATTCCTCTGTCAAGATTGTGGACGCGACTGCCATCCTAGAATTGGCCTCCACAGTTATAGAAGACACTGTAAAGCCCAGAGCGTCGACTTGTGATAATCCATCGTCTCCTTAGACGGCCGGATGCCATGATGACGGAGCTGTGTCAGGAAGAGCATCCATGTGTAAAACTTGTGGTAAAACCAACATACACATCCATACTAGATCCACTATGTTGACCCTGAACTAAAAGGGACAAGTTTAAAGAACTTACTAGAACATGAGCAGGGGTGTGAAATGAAAATTGTGAAATCAGAGGAAAATTTACAGGGGGTCGGGGCTCCACAGGAGCTGGGGTCTAGGGCCCTGCGGGGCCCCAGAATTAAATTTTTATCCAATAATACTTTTTCAGCATCTCCTGGAAGATGAAATCTCAAAGTTAGTGGATATTTAAATGAGCCTATATTCAACCTTTTATTTGACCTGTCGATGATGTTGAAATAACAGAATATGACGTGGAAGTAGGACCTGGAATGATTTTCCTTTTAATTGTAAGCCAAATTATGCATTAACTCAGAACAATTAAACTACATGACATTTATGAAGACTGAAAAGACTGTTACAGCATTTCAAAAACCACAACTAAAGCTTGTAGAATATTTGGAAAATCATGGTAAAATATCAACATACCATATAGTAAAAAGTCACTTTATTTTTGTGTAAATTCATGCAGCCTAAATCCATTCAAAGCCACAATGTCTTTTTTAAAATGAAAAAGTCTCGATTAGTGAAAAAAGTCACATAATCTTGTCTAAAATCCTGTTTGAACATCAGAATGTTTATTTTCCCAGAGAGAAAAATTCTTATCGCGTTTCCTGAGAAAGCACAGTTCACTTTTCCCGTTTCATTTAGCTTTCAGGTGTGTTGATGAAGCCAGCAACGATTCCACAGATTCTTGTTCTTATAAGACTTTGTCAAACAGTCTTTCTCGCCATCTTCTCTCTGTGCGACATCGGTCCGTGACAGACATGCTGCACAAATCTTTTAAAAACTTGAAAACTCTAAAAGTTTGGGATGTCCACATGCTAAGTTTAGCTTAAGCGTCGCACAGGAGTCAGTGTTGCCGTAGCAACCAACCAGTCCTGCTTTACAACAACTATCATAACAGCTACACTTTGAGTGGCATTTTTCTTTCGTGAACCTCTGTGGAACGGAAGAAACTTATTTGTATCTGTAACACACAGATCAGTGTCCGCGGACATATAAAACTTAGACGGTATCGTAAAAAAAAGAAAAAAAAAAAAAAAGAGAACACTTTGCGATAAGCATTTTAAAAACTCAGTGATGTTCACGATTAAAGAGTACGTCACTAACACCCCCCCCCCCCCCCCCATGATGAAATCCACGGAATCCTGCGGATCCGGAGTTTCCACAGCCCTGCATGAGAGGTTCACTTTTGTGGCCCTGTGACTGCATGCACCACTCCCCTTTTCAAAAGGTCAGGATAGATTGGCAGTTGCCATTCAGGGACCAAGACTGTCCTGTAGTGTGGTGGATGAGGTGACACGCAGCACCAGAGCACCCTACCGGACTTAAATTTAGTTTAGACAAATTGTTAAAGAAAAATATCCAAATCTTTTTCTGGCTTGAGCTTTTTAAACAAGGACTAATGCAGACAACCTCCAAAATTAACCAAAAGTTGTAATACTCAAACAGGTTAGGAAGAGGCCTGCAAACCGCCACACTTACCTGCACAAACTGATCAAAGCGTGAATTCGGGGCGTTCGGCGTGTTGCTTTTTTGTGAGGAAGTGGCTCGTCTGTTGACCCTGCAGCTCACGATGGACGATGATGAGGGTGCGGACGAAGATGATGTTGACTTGCTCGTGGAGGCCAGGGTCTGCATGCTTGATAGCACGACCCTCGACACGGCCACATCTCTCGTCAGTGTACAACCCGCCGGCCTCCGCGTGCTACCCGACTCCTGAAGGCAGGGAAGGGAGACATTTGGCATCAGTTTCTTTCATTTTGTTTACAAGTCCAGTCTAAGTTCACACCTCTCAACACTGGATTTTCTCATTCCACAGTGTATGTTAGTGTATGACACAATGAGGACCACAAATATTTGGACTGAGTCTTTGGTTGAATGGAAATTACACAACATGCATTTAAATATCAGGTTGTTGTGCAGTGAAGTTCTCTGAACTGTTTCAGTAGAGGCTGCAGTTTCAGGTACATATACAACCCCTGGCAAAAATTATGGAATCACCGGCCTCGGAGGATGCTCATTCTGTTTAATTTTGTAGAAAAAAAAGCAGATCACAGACATGACACAAAACTAAAATCATTTCAAATGGCAACTTTCTGGCTTTAAGAAACACTATAAGAAATCAAGAAAAAAAGATTGTGGCAGTCAGTAACGGTTACTTTTTTAGACCAAGCAGAGGAAAAAAAAATATGGACTCACTCAATTCTGAGGAATAAATTATGGAATCACCCTGTAAATTTCCATCCCCAAAACTAACACCTGCATCAAATCACATCTGCTCATTGACATTGACCCTATGTCATGAAATTGACCCTATGTCTTTTTGCAAGGAATGTTTTCAGTTTTTGCTCTATGGCAAGATGCATTATCTTCTTGAAAAATGATTTCATCATCCTCAAACATCAGAAAAGTGTCCAAAATATCAACGTAAACTTGTGCATTTATTGATGATGTAATGACAGCCATCTCCCCAGTGCCTTTACCTGACATGCAGCCCCATATCATCAGTGACTCTGGAAATTTACATGTTCTCTTCAGGCAGTCATCTTTATAAATCTCATTGGAACGGCACCAAACAAAAGTTCCAGCATCATCACCTTGCCCAATGCAGATTCGAGATTCATCACTGAATATGACTTTCATCCAGTCATCCCCAGTCCACTTTTCTTTAGCCCATTGTAACCTTGTTTTTTTCTGTTTAGGTGTTAATGATGGCTTTCGTTTAGCTTTTCTGTATGTAAATCCCATTTCCTTTAGGCAGTTTCTTACAGTTCGGTCACAGAAGTTGACTCCAGTTTCCTCCCATTCGTTCCTTATTTGTTTTGTTGTGCATTTCCGATTTTTGAGACATATTGCTTTAAGTTTTCTGTCTTGATGCTTTGATGTCTTCTTTGGTCTACCAGTATGTTTGCCTTTAACAACCTTCCCATGTTGTTTGTATTTGGTCCAGAGTTTAGACACAGCTGACTGAACAACCAACATCTTTTGCAACATTGCATGATGATTTACTCTCTTTTAAGAGTTTGATAATCCTCTCCTTTGTTTCAATTGACATCTCTCGTGTTGGAGCCATGATTCATGTCAGTCCACTTGGTGCAACAGCTCTCCAAGGTGTGATCACTCCTTTTTAGATGCAGACTAACAAGCAGATGTGATTTGATGCAGGTGTTAGTTTTGGGGATGAAAATTTACAGGGTGATTCCATAATTTATTCCTCAGAATTGAGTGAGTCCATATTTTTTTCCTCTGCTTGGTCTAAAAAAGTAACCGTTACTGACTGCCACAATCTTTTTTTCTTGATTTCTTATAGTGTTTCTTAAAACCAGAAAGTTGCCATTTGAAATGACTTTAGTTTTGTGTCATGTCTGTGATCTGCTTTTTTTCTACAAAATTAAACAACTGAATGAACATCCTCCGAGGCCGGTGATTCCATAATTTTTGCCAGGGGTTGTAGACTTGAGATCGTCCACTCCCTCATGTGCATGCAGGGTGTGGTTGTTATTAACAAGTTAAGTGGGTGGGGGAGAAGAATCCCAGGAATGCCCAGAAACACTAAGTTACAATCATACACAGCACATGCTATTTCTTAAAATGACTATTTTATGCGATTACATGTATGCGTTTGCATGTTTTCTCACCGCGAGTGCCTGCTCAGCCTGCTCACACCTCCTCAGAGCTGCTCTGTCTTCACAGATGATCTTCCGCCATGTTCTGCTCACTTTCTTGCAGCTGGGAGGCCACAAATTATCACACCATGAATACAGACAAAACAAATAGTCAGGTCTGCATCACCCCAATGAAACATCAATTCACACTGACAAACGCATCGCAGGTGAAAAAAAGCCTGATTATTATTACCTTGTGCACACAAAAGTCAAGTAAGAACTTCAATATTTGTGTTCCCCTTCCAGGCGTTTCAAATAGTCTTTGGTTCAATATCAGGAGGTCCTGATCCAATAGGAACCCACCCAATCAAGGGACTTCATTTATTTTAATTGCTGATTGGTTTCAGCTAAATTTCCTCTGGCTTCATGTCGTACACACAGTGCCACAAACAGGCAGTCAGCGCTGTGGTCAAGTTCAGCACAGTGCCACATTTTAAAAAGTAGATCAACACTCTGCCACACTTTAACTATGCAACACGACTAAAACCCTTAGAAACAGCCTTTAAAACTTCTTAGAATGAAAATACCCACAGATACAGGGTGCATCAGTTGTGCACCATTTCAAAGAAAGGTTTTAAAAAGAAATTTAACTTCCTTTGCGTCACACTGCACAAAGCTTTTTTTTTTTTTTTTTAAACAGTCAGACATGTTCTGCTTTCCACATAAGCTTTTCCCTTCTTGCTGTATTGCTTGTCCTCTTGTTCACAGACTATGAAAACTCATATGGGGGACAGCATTTGCACCTCCCTTAGAGTAAAAAGTCAACATTTACACTCTTCCCATTTGGGGTCACAGCTCCTAGTGCTCCCATTATTGCTTTGAGCTTTAACTCCATGTCTGCCCCAGTTGGTCCTTCAAACCTTGGTAATACTCAATAAGTACACTTTTTTTTTTTAAATCGAGAATAAATAAACACACACAATGTCTCAAAGAGGAGGTTAGATTGGAGAAGTGTCCATTTTTACATGCAAGTGCAATATCTAGGAAAACAGAAGTTGACTGGGACTCAGTATCAGTAGATACGCAACATTAGGTGATTTGGACTGGGGACAAAGTACAATCAAACACCCTGATCCGGATACCGCTAGTTTTATAGTTTATTCTCTGAACTATAGCACATTACATCTGCAAAGTGCACACCTGTGTACATCAAAGTGTGTATTTCACCTGATGAGATCCATGTCTCCTAGGAGAGCCAGAACGCGGGTCAGGATGTGTCTCATGTTCATTGAGAGCAGAGACGAAAACATGTCTATGTACTCCAGGCCCATCTGGCGTCCAATCACACGCTCCAAATGAAAATCCTCTGCCAGCTTTGAAACAATGCTCCAGTCATATCTGAGACACAAAATGAGTCATTTATTTTCATACCAATTTGTGATCCTTAGAGCACAAAAGAAAAAATTTGGGGCCTAAAACACACTGGACACTGAGGTGAAACGGTCATTAAAAAACTATATTTAACTAAACTGCAATGATCTCTTAATTTTGAATTAGTCAATTTTGTCAACAATTTTAGTCAACATTGTCAAGAAATGGTAAAAAAAAATTGTCTGAAAATGGAAGCAAAAAGTCAGTCTGTACTAGTGAAGACTCTGAGGTGTGCAGAGTGCTTGGACCAGGCTTAATCCAACCCTGCAAATCCAGATGATAATGACATTATGTGTGAACCTACTGTGTGTACCTTTTGTTCTTTTGGAAGCTTTTAGCAAGTTCCTTACAAACAATCTGTTCAAACTTCAGCATGGGCAGGTTTGAGTCATCGTGATGTGACGAGGGAGTGGAGGACTGCGAGGGTTTCAAAGTTCTCCCCCCTAGACAAGTTGTGGGAGTGGATGGTGCAACAATGGCAAGGCTGGACCTCTTCTTCTGGGACCTCCTTGGTGACTTCTCTTGCGGCGTAGCAGCATCAGACAGCGGTAAAGCAAACGACAGTCGCCTGTGGTTGTGCTCATCCTCTTCTTCCCCTTGGAGGTCAGTCTGGCTGTTGCGCAGAGACAGGTAGCCACTGTCCTCGAGGTGTTCATCCAGTGTTCTGTCAAGTTCCCAATTTGTGCCATTTTCTTTGTTGCCGACTCTGGTGTCATTACACGGAAGGAAGAGCACCGTCGTCACACTTTCAGGTGGATTCAGGGGTTTGATGGGGGTCAACTCTTTCAGTGGAGAGGTTTTATGGTCAAACACCTTGGATTCTGCACAGACAACACGACTTTTCTCCATGATGTTGGCTCCAGCAGCCTCATAAAGTGCGTGTTTCATCTTTAGATTCTTATTATGTGACATACAGAGTGTACAATTTACAATCCTGCAGAAAGAAACAAATAAAGGGGCCATTAGGCTGCAAGCCAAACGTGTTGAGCAACAAGGCATTTCTCCTACAAAATCATCAGTTTACACTTTTAATACAGCAGTGATTTGACATGAAATAGGTAGGCTTACGAGGCTACATTGTCGTTAAAGTAATTTCTAGAGTCTGGAGACAATTAGATCTTCCGTCTACATTTTTTAAAACAAATGGCGCGTTTTGGCGCGACGCGGATTTGGCGGAAACGTAAAGGACGCATATTTACACAGAAAAAACGACAAATATTCATGATTTTAACACTACGTGTGCACTGGTCATTCCACAGAACAAACTGACCCTTCTGATGAAGAACAGGGGAAAATACAAACTGATATTTGCCTGTAGAAGCATATCGATAAGCGAAAATTTACGCGCGCGCAATGAGAAACGCAAGTAAATTGGATTTTCTCGTCTGATAAAACACCAACGACGACTCTGAAATCCTGTACGGCTCCCCTCTTGTATCATAGCTAAATGTGACATTAACTTTATTTCTTAAAATTAAAGCAGAGCACGAACACTGAATTAGCAAACACGCGGCTACATAACATACAGAGAATATAAAACAAAACGTCTTACTTTTCTGAATGTATTTTTTTCTCTTCACTTCATGTAGAGCTGCTGAACAAACTCTTCTTGTAGAAGTTGTGCTTAAAATTAAAGTGAGAAATGGAAAAATCCGCCACTTGCGGACGCCCCGTTTAAAATCCGTGCTCAAACAGCGTAAACCAATCAGAGCTCAGCTTTGGTGACGTCATCACGCAGACGTGATGTCACGACGTAAACTGAACCAAGTCCAACACAAAACTTATTTTTATGAAAAAAAAAAAAAACTTATTTTTATGCATTTTTTCTTACAATGTACAATTGCTATTGTTTAACAGTTTAATCATACCTTTGAATGAACAACTGAACACAGACCCACAGCAAACAAATCAAATAAAGTGTCATAAAGCATAATAACTTTAAATAATAGGCGGTTTTTCAGTTTTTCCCCAGTGCTTTTGCATGTAAATCCAGCTCCCTATCGCTCTGTGTACCTGAACTGAACCACTGCACATTAACGGTTAGTCCAACAACCGGTGTCGCAGACCGAACGTTCTGCCCCTGGGATGGAGTCTCTTCATACAAATCAATCAAATGGTTTAATGGGATTATTAACCATCAGATGTTAAAGGTAAAACCTCTTAAATCATTCTAAAGTCAGTTTTAAGCAGAAACAAGACCGTTTTAAGCAGAAACGAGTTGAAATTCAGTGACACTTTGAAATGTCTGACATGCAGTGAACGCATCAGCTAGCAGCTCATTTAGCTGCAGTGCTCTGATCACTTCTGCCGCCTTTTATGATGCAATAATGCTGAATTTATGTACAAATGATTGTTGTGCAAAAGCTTCAGATATCTGTTGCTGAGATAGGTGATGACTGTTGTGCAGTTTGAAGCAGAAACAATGCGTTAATCCGTGAACCGCATCAGTGGGGACCAGTTTTTAGGGGGACCTTTTGGTTAGCGACACTGGCCCTGAATTGGGCCACATACTGGCCACTCTCTGCAAGCCTGTGATTGGCTGGTGGCCGCGATGCTGCCGTTAGCCTCACTTTGATGGGGCGCGAGCGCTGCTCTCCCATTGGTCATTTAGGAGTGGGAAATCTCACTCCAAAATGGAGGCCAGTATCTAGCCCAATTGGTTGTCTGGCTAATTAACAGTATGATCCTTGCTTGTCTTTGCATGTGATTGGGCGCATGGTGTGCCTATCAAAATAAAGTCCCGCCCACAGCTGAGCAGGAGCAGCTGAAGATTTGGCTTTCCCAGACAGGAGTCGCTCCTCTTGTTCTCATCTAGCTTCCAGAGTCTATTAGGACGCTACATCTCACCCTCGCTTCTCCGTGTTTGCATCCTACACACACGTCACTCACTCCCAGTTCTATTTCTAGTTGCCTGCAGGGGTGACTCTGTGGGACACCTGGTCTCGGATCCCTCTATTTGCACCCCACTCCCCATCCTGGAAATGTTATGTGCCGACGCGGGTTGAGGAGCGGACCTGCGTCTGACTGAACCCAGCACTAAATAACCAGAAAGCGGTTCCAGAAAAAACAAAATTTTATTTTCCCCCTTTTGTGCAATACTCTGTGTACAAACATAAAAGTGCGTTTATCTGGCGGAGTGAAGGACGGCGCGCTCTCCAGCGCCCAAAGGGATCGAAGCCCGGGGCTTCTGGACTCACGTTCACTGCCAAACACCCCCCAGGTGGACACGACAAACCGATTCTGTGAAGGATAGAAAAGGTGAGGTAAGTCAGCAGCTATAACTAATATCCTTCAAAGGCACACACTATCAGCAACACATTCAGGTCTGAATTTAAGCTTTATGTAAATGAGCAGCTTCTCACAACAGGTGGAGGATCATCTGTCCACACGCCACGGCAGTGAGAAGCGAGCTGCACAATTCTCATCAATGTTCAAATATACTGCGTAACAAAATACCACATTACGATTAATATTTATTCAGACAATCAATCACCTCTGATGTGTGCTGACAGCATGTGTCCCTCACCCGTCCTCCTTCACAGGCACGATGTGTCAAACCCAGGCGCGGTCCTCAGCGTCTCACAAACGAACATCACAAGGTCGAGTTCCCGGCAATTCTGCTTGAATCACACATGGCTTAAATGCAGAACGCCATCTCATTATCTGCTTCAGCTGAAAGTCTTTAAGGTTGCACATGAGCACCATCCACAGGTGCTGCATATCACGTTGATGAGGGTGAAGGACTCTTCTGCCAGCACCTTCTCCACAGACAATAAATCAGTTTGCATACCACCTGGGGAGCAAAGAAAAGAAAAGAACACCAAAATGTCCAGCCAAACCCCCCCAACACACAACAGGAAAACTTCAAAACTCTGTAGTCTTTCTCATGCATTCTAAAGTAATCTGGGAAGCTAAATACCGACTCTCTACTTGTCATTTTAATGCACAATTTTATTTTTATTTTTTGAGCACTGGAAATCTTCTGAGGACAGTAACTTCAGTCACATGAGCTGAGGTGTGCATTGCAGTCATTAATTCTGCGTGCAGCAATGATCATCAATCAGCCTTTACTTATCCAAAACCTTTCCTGTATTTTATCACGCCTTTGGTCAGCAGTTAAAGGAGTGGGCTTTTGCAGCTCCCTCAATCCCACATCTAGATACACCACTGTAAAGGAGCACATAGCGTCTATAATGGTGCATAGTGACATAAGAGACACACTTGCACAGCTTGTTTGCATCACGTTGTGCAGAAACAAAATGTTCCATCGACATTTGTGCACCAGTGAGGAATCACATGTTCCTGCACTGGGAACATGCAAAGTGGTTTGTTGAAACCAAACAGTCACTTTGCACATGCATGGGGTTTATTTTCTACCCCAGACAGAAACAAAGGACACAAAGACTGAACATGCATGATACTCTGTGGAGTCTTCTGTACCTCACAGACTGAAATTCATATGCAAATAAACGAATGATGCAAGTGTCAGTGAGCTCTTCCAAACCAATTCAAAGCTCATTCCAGTCACAGGAGGTCAAAACTCACATGAGCTGCACAAAAAAACAGAATAGCAGTTTTTAAGCATTTTTCAGGTTTCATAAAATACTATAACAACCATATTACACAAAATACTTTTTTGTATCACTGTCTTGTGCCGTTTGTTTCTTGTTTTATGGTTGTTGTTTTTTTAAGTTATGGTTCCACATAATGCATCTAAAATATGCTTGTAAACCTGAAGAAAAGGCTGGTGGTGACAAACGTGTCGTTCCATGGTGACCACCAGAGGGCGCTGTAGTCGCGGAGGAGCGTGGCATTTTTACAGGGTTGTTGAATGCACCGTTTTACTCTCCAGAATGTTTCAAAATGACGGGATGTTGTGCATATGGCTGTGAAAAAGATGATCTGAAAATGGACATAAAATATATACATTTCCTGCAAGTAAATATGTGAAAATAAAGTAACACAAAGCCTGTTGATTAGCGACTGAAAGTCTTTTTTTCGTGTTGTGTACTGAGGTTTGCTTTAGAGCACAGAAAAACAAACTGGTGCTTGACTGTTCCCAAACCTGTCATATAAGTTAATTAAATAACTCTACCTCATTAACTCAGCTGATTTTGGGCTTCAGAAATTAAAGGTCAAGATCCTTTGAAGTTTTTTGTTAAACACCTACAAATTGTCAAATTATCACCTTTGATAGAGAAACTTGTCACAAAACGTTCTCTGTATGTTCACTAACATGATTCAAACAGCTCCACTGATTTGGGGCTTTTGAGGTCAAACATCTGGAAGCATTTTTATTACTAAAAATTGACTGGTAGTAACTGGAAGCAGTAGAAGATGAATGAATGGATGAATGAATGATTGGTAATTAATCAAGGTATAAAACATTTAGCTGAGACTTTGATGTTAATATCACAACCGCAAAGGTTGTGGTTTCATCTGTTATATATATAGATATATATATATATCTATATATATATGATTGATTGTCAGTAAAACTGCTGAAAAAAATTTCCAATTGATTTTTAGAAAATTTCATGGAAGAGGACCTGGGAGGCTAAAAAAATAACCCATTAAATTTAAAATGTATACAGATCAAGAGGAAAAATGTGTTTTTAAATTATAGAATTTTTCCAATCAGGCCACTTTGGTCAACAGATTTTTTTTTTTTTTTAATCAAATTTTGTCATCATTTTCTGGAAATATTCTACAGGTTTCTTTTGTCAAAAGGCTGGAATTCAGGTTGCAGTTAATGTCACTGCTCTGCACTCCAATCAGGTGTTTTCTTTGGCAAACATCCCATCAGCCACTGTTATTGAATCTCATGACGACCGAGTGTAGAAAATGTCATGGAGCTATTTATGCTGCTGTTTGGAGCAAATGGCGGTTACAAAGACGAGAAACCACGTGAGTAAACATAAATCTGAGTCATCAGCTGTCTTCAGGAGAGACGAGGCATGTAGCACAGTATTGTGCACACTGACCTTTTCCGTCAATGAATGACTCATAATTTTGAAAGTAATGGGACCATCTTGATGATCTATGTGTCCTTTGAAACTTCTAGGTCTCTAATATTTATAAATTATGCAATTAAGAGTGAAATATTATGTGGTTTAAAATCCAGTTTAAATATATAATACAGGGCTTTTGGCGTTTTCCATGTTTCATTTATTTTTAAAGTCATTTTTAACTTTGGTCCAGGTCACAACTTAATGCAGCCACCATAACAAACTATATGATAGTTTGATCAGCTTGGACTTGAGAAGTACAGAGAAGGCCAGAAAGAGTTACACTGTGTGTTTGTGGACTTAGAAAAGCTTATGACAGGGTGCCAAGAGAAGAGCTGTGGTATTGTATGAGGAAGTCTGGAGTGGCAGAGAAGTATGTTAGGGTAGTGCAGGATATGTACAAGAATAGTGTGACAGCGGTGAGATGCGCAGTCGGAATGACAGACTCATTCAAGGTGGAGGTGGGATTACACCAAGGATCTGTTCTGAGTCCTTTCTTGTTTGCAGTGGTTATGGACAGGTTGACGGATGAGATCAGACAGGAGTTTCCATGGACTATGATGTTTGCAGATGACATTGTGATCTGTAGTGAGAGTAGAGAGCAAGTTGAGTCTAGCCTGGAGAAGTGGAGATATGCTTTGGAGAGAAGGGGAATGAAAGTCAGTAGAAGCAAGACTGAGTACATGTGTGTGAATGAGAGGGAGCCCAGTGGAATAGTGCAGTTACAAGGAGTAGAAGTGGTGAAACTAGATGAATTTAAATATTTGGGGTCAACTGTTCAAAGTAATGGAGAGTGTGGTAGAGAGGTGAAGAAGAGAGTGCAGGCAGGGTGGAGTGGGTGGAGAAAGGTGGCAGGAGTGATTTGTGACCCAAGAATATCAGCAAGAGTGAAGTGGAAAGTTTACAAGACAGTAGTGAGACCAGCTATGTTGTACGGTTTAGAGACAGTGGCACTAACAAAAAGACAGGAGGCAGAGCTGAAGATGTTGAGATTCTCTTTGGGAGTAACAAGAATGGACAAGATTAGGAATGAACATATCAGAGGGACAGCTCAGGTGGGACGGTTTGGAGACAAAGTCAGAGAGGTGCGATTGAGATGGTTTGGACGTGCAGAGGAGGGACCCAGGGTATATAGGGAGAAGGATCCTGAGGATGGAGGTTTATGGATGTGCTGAAGGAGGACATGCAGGTGGTTGGTGTGACAGAGGAAGATACAGAGGACAGGGTGAGATGAAAACGATTGATCTGCTGTGGCGACCCCTAACGGGAACAGCTGAAACACAAAGAAGAAGATCAGCTTGGACTTGTGGCCATGAAAAATCATGAGCTTAAAATATTGCAACTTTTTTTGGTATTCAAGCAATGTTATGTAAACATGTCTTTTGTCCTCAAGGTCATGCGGTGGACCAATTGTCTCCATGGTGATAGAGAGGAAATACTTGCTGACATCAGCTTTCTTGAGCAGCATGTGCTGGACTTTAGCTAAATTCTTGTAACATATTTATGGACTAATGCACATATCAGCAGAGACTGGAGATTTGTTTATGACAAAGGTGAGTGTACAAAGTCTCTGTAACCAACTATCACTGATCATTCTTTTTTAATTTTCAGAAATTGTGAAAATCAGTAGCCGTTTTTGAATTTGTACAATGAGAAGCTATGCATAGGGCAGTTGCACAATACTTAAATTTTTACCATGACCATCATGAGTGTGGGAACATAGACTAACAAAGTTTGTCCGAAGACTCCGTAACCCAAATATGTACAAAATGAGCGAGTTAGTCATATTCTAGTTTTAATTTCTGAAGAACCCTGGGACTCTCAATGGCACAAATTGTTTTCAACAAAGCTTGTTATGTATTTACCTGAAAATAACTTTTGAATAATGCAATAGAATTCAGATTTTTATATTTCTGGTGTCTTTAGATTTATCAAACAGCAAAAACGTCCATATTTTAAGGTGCATTATGCAGCAGTGTTTTCACTAAAAATGATCTCGAACAGGCAGATCTGCTACTACGTGTTGTTATTCTGAAAGCTGTTGGACACCTGTTGGCATCCTGCTCCAAAAATTTAGGCTGATTTTCATTTTCAGGCATGAGTTCCGCCAATGAAGATATTCCTTTGAGTGAAGCTGAACAATGCTCTTAAAGCAAAAAGAAAGCATACTGGACAAAAAAAAGAAGAAAAAAAAAGGCCAAATTCAGAGGGAAGTTGAAGTGAAATGTTAAAGCCTATGCAGAAGAACTAAAGAAGGATAGAGAGAGGAAAAGAAGAGTATTCTGAATGCTCAAAGGAAAAACTGGCTGAAGTTAAAGTTACAGATGTTTACATAGTGGAAATTCTCATTATGGCCCACGCCACTTAACGAAGGGCAGCGAAGCCCAAACAAAACAAGAAATCTGGACTTTCGTTGGTATCGTTTAACCTTCACTCCTGCAGCTGGCGCTTCGTCGGGATTTTTAAACTGTTGAAAAAATTTGAACAAATGCCACCGAAAACCTCAATTCATCCGTATTTTGTTTTGCTGTAGTTCTTGACGGGTTTTTTTTTTAAATCATTTTAGTTTTTGTAACGTTAGTGTTGAGTTTTGACTTTGTTCAACCAGCTGAATGTTTTCACACAGTGCAGAAGCCGGTTTGTGAGCGCTGCTGCTGCTGCGTTCATGGGGAGTCAGTGCACGTTCACACGGACTGATCAATTTACTGCTCTGATATATTCAATTATCTTTACACATATTTATTCCCCCTTTTGACAGTCTTCTGTTATAAATCAATATACAGTTGTGCTCAAAAGTTTACATACCCTGGCAGAATTTTTGCTTTTTTGGCCATTTTTAAGAGAATATTAATAACAAAACTTTTTTTACACTCATGGTTAGTGGTTGGGTGAAGCCATCTATTGTCGAACTGTTTCCTCTTTTTAAATCAAAATGACAACAGAAACTACCCAAACGACCCTGATCCAAAGTTTACATACCCCTGTTCTTAATACTGTGTTGCCCCCTTTAACATCGACAGCTTGGAGTCTTTTGTGGTAGTTTGTGGAAGAGGCTCTCTGATGGTAAAGCTGGCACTGAATATGTTTGACTTTATTTACATCAATTATGAAGAAATACAAACAATATGGCACTCTATGGTAGATCTGCAAAGCTTGCACTGCGCATAATTTCTCCAGTCACAGCCACATAAGCCTATAACTTCTGGGTTATCTGGGTGTCTTTCTTCCCTCTTCTCCTCCTTGCACAGTCACTCAGTTTTTGAGAACTGTCTACTCCATGCACATTTACCAAAAGTCAGGTGGGCGTTTAGAAGCTTTTGCTTCTGCATACAGCCTTTTGGGCACATGGGTACATTGCTGGATTGTTTTCTTTGAGTTTTCTTTTCTATTTTGGGTCTGTGCGTGCTGAAAAAAATTCAACTTCATTAACAAAATATTAACTTGCTGTCTAATCTGTTCCACCCACTGTTGGTGCCACTGTAAAAAGATCATCTGTGTTATTCGCATTACCAGTCAGTAGTCTAATGTTATGGCTGATCTGTGTTAAAACAGCCCAAAAATATACCCAAGATACCTCAAGGTCATCAGAAACCAAAATAACAGACACTCAAAGGACAGGACATGAAAAGTTCACTTAACACTTTAATACACTGCTTTCTATTTTTTAAAGTTTTGTTTGGGGGGGCGCTGTTGTAGGTTTTTACAACACATCAACACACAGGTCAGTCTGCAAACTTTTTTTTTTTTTTTAAGCAAAACTAAAAGATGAGGCCCATTGGTGCCAGCTCTTAGCCTTGCATAACGCAGCGTGGGACATGGATGGGAGTCCACAGCCGCCACCCCCAGATGGAACGCCAGTTAATTGCAGGTTACTTCTCCAGCCAAGGTGCCCACTTATAGCTGTGTGCACTGGGACAATGCAGAGATATTGTTTTGTCCAAGAACACAGTTCGTATAGTAGAGAAGCTTGAATCTTCGACTGGACTGGGTTGCTTGACGCGAGGACGTTTCGCTTCAAATCTCAGAAGCTTCCTCAGCTAAAATTCTTGCTCTGGTACTCTGACTTCTGTCTTGACTCTTAAGAAAATACTACTACCCAGTCCAGTCGAAGATTCAAGCTTCTCTACTATGGAAACCACCTGGACAACTGAGAGCTTACACAGAAACAACAGTTTGTAGTGTAAAATCAAACTTTGACCTCCATGTTGTATCCTGCTGCTGTGGGTCCCGTCTTTGACAGGATGCTGAGACTTACATCATACATCACAGTTACTGTAAGACATCGTGAAGAAATACAGAGAGCTGACTGTTCTCAGCATTCCACCCAACACTCACAAGACACCTCCTGTCAGAAAAATCAGGCAGCTCAGGAACACATTTGTTTCCGTTGCAGCAACACATCTGACCACAGATGTAGTACCACAATGGCCACATGATTTATTTCAGACATAAAATCCTGATTTCATCAGACAGAGACTGGCAGTTTTAATTTGCACACAGTGACATGGAAAATACCAATAAGTTAGCATTTAGGGTTTAACATAAAATCAAATAAAAAGGTTTTCCACTACTTTCAGTAAAAAAAAAAAAAAAAAAAAAAAAAAAATTCAACATGACATCAAGCAAAAAAAAAATAGAATGCACATATACAGGCATCCTTTAGCATTAAGACTAAATCACTTTTCCAGTTTGCTTCGTGGCAATCGATGCACAGATGAATATGTCTGTTAATTTACATCAACCGTTCAGAAATACACACAATACATTAAATCTGAAAAGTTCTCAAAAAACAGATTTAAAATGATTCAAATGTTCAAGTTTTGTTCTCCAGCACATCAGTTTGATTCTTTCTTGTTTTTGGTGCTCAAACATTGTATAAGGTACCTTTTATGGGTTTTTTTCTTCCCTCCTCATTGTTTTCAACTTACTTTCATGTTACTTTCACTGGGAATAGTGCAACATTTTTATTTTTATCTTCATTTTACATACAGTCCTTTTTGTTGAGCTGCGAGCAAAATAATAGCACCAAGAACATTAATGGCTGCAAACGATTTATCGAGGTGTTCATCCAGCTACCACATAAACGCACGTCTAAAATCTCTAAAAATGCCTTCCCTCTGTGCTCAGAGCTGCTTGTAAAGACGGCAGCAACAAGTTGCTCAGGAGGTCACCTATGCTGACATGCCACAACTGATAAAATTCAGGTTAAAGTTATTTTACTTCATTTCCTGAGATATTCAAGTTTCTTTGACAATAAAAAAAATGAGGCTGGAAGATTGTTGGAGTTTATGTGCCATATAACTTCAGAGATAACAGGTCACTCCACAAGGTCGCTCCACAGCTTCAGCTCTTTTGAAGACTGAATGTGGGGAAAGTACCTATATTACTACTTTGAACACAGAAAAAGGAACTATTTCTTGGTTCTGGTGGATTATTTTGAGCACTAACATATCCAAGTTCATTTTTATGTTATTGTAGTGACATGTAATTTTTCTGTATGTATTGTATTTTGTAATTTCTGTAATAATGTATTTTTCTGTGGAATGATCTCCCTGCATCAATAAAACAGTCAGATTCTGTGGAGACTTTCAAGTCCAGACTTAAGACGCACTTATTTTCCCTTTCACATGGCTAGCATACTGGTACAGTTTTGTTTTACGCTTTTTACTCTTAATTCATTTTATTAGTAATTGGAGCGGGCCACGGCCTCAACTTTACCTAAATTCTGGGTCTTTTAGTGAAGCTTAGGGCTAGCGGCCGGCGATCACCTTAGTATTTCTTCTGTTTTTCTTGTTGATTAATGTGGGCAGATTTTACAGTATTTTTTGTCTTTCTGATGCCTGATTCAGTTTTTTTCCTCTCTGTTTAAGGTGCAGCTCCATCCAGAGATGGGAGTTGTATTTGTGTTGGCGACCCTCCTGTCCTGTGCACAAACAGCATTTCTTGTATATTTGTCTGTGAATTGTTCTGTAATTTATGTCTGTAGCATGGCCCAAGCAGAGGGTCACCCTTTTGAGTGTGGTCTGCTTGAGGTTTCTTCCTCAGACGGAGTTTTTCCTTACTACTGCTACTCTGGGGGTTAGTAAGGTTAGTCCTTACCTGTGTGAAGCACCTTGAGGCAACTCTGTTGTGATTTGGCGCTATATACCACTTTAATCATATCTTAGATCTTGTTCTGACTTATGGTATGGAAATTGAAGACTTAACAGTATTCCCTGAAAACTCCCTTCTGTCTGATCATTTCTTAATAACATTTACATTTACTCTGATGGACTACCCAGCAGTGGGGAATAAGTTTCATTACACTAGAAGTCTTTCAGAAAGCGCTGTAACTAGGTTTAAGGATATGATTCCTTCTTTATTTTCTCTAATGCCATATACCAACACAGTGCAGAGTAGCTACCTAAACTCTGTAAGTGAGATAGAGTATCTTGTCAATAGTTTTACATCCTCATTGAAGACAACTTTGGATGCTGTAGCTCCTCTGAAAAAGAGAGCTTTAAATCAGAAGTGCCTGACTCCGTGGTGCTTAAAGCAGATAACCCGTAAGTTGGAGAGGAAATGGCGTCTCACTAATTTAGAAGATCTTCACTTAGCCTGGAAAAAGAGTCTGTTGCTCTATAAAAAAGCAATCCGTAAAGCTAGGACATCTTACTACTCATCACTAATTGAAGAAAATAAGAACCCCAGGTTTCTTTTCAGCACTGTAGCCAGGCTGACAAAGAGTCAGAGCTCTATTGAGCCGAGTATTCCTTTAACTTTAACTAGTAATGACTTCATGACTTTCTTTGCTAATAAAATTTTAACTATTAGAGAAAAAATTACTCATAACCATCCCAAAGACGTATCCTTATCTTTGGCTGCTTTCAGTGATGCCGGTATTTGGTTAGACTCTTTCTCTCCGACTGTTCTGTCTGAGTTATTTTCATTAGTTACTTCCTCCAAACCATCAACATGTCTATTAGACCCCATTCCTACCAGGCTGCTCAAGGAAGCCCTACCATTATTTAATGCTTCGATCTTAAATATGATCAATCTATCTTTATTAGTTGGCTATGTACCACAGGCTTTTAAGGTGGCAGTAATTAAACCATTACTTAAAAAGTCATCACTTGACCCAGCTATCTTAGCTAATTATAGGCCAATCTCCAACCTTCCTTTTCTCTCAAAAATTCTTGAAAGGGTAGTTGTAAAACAGCTAACTGATCATCTGCAGAGGAATGGTCTATTTGAAGAGTTTCAGTCAGGTTTTAGAATTCATCATAGTACAGAAACAGCATTAGTGAAGGTTACAAATGATCTTATGGCCTCAGACAGTGGACTCATCTCTGTGCTTGTTTTGTTAGACCTCAGTGCTGCTTTTGATACTGTTGACCATAAAATTTTATTACAGAGATTAGAGCATGCCATAGGTATTAAAGGCACTGCGCTGTGGTGGTTTGAATCATATTTATCTAATAGATTACAATTTGTTCATGTAAATGGGGAATCTTCTTCACAGACTAAGGTTAATTATGGAGTTCCATAAGGTTCTGTGCTAGGACCAATTTTATTCACTTTATACATGCTTCCCTTAGGCAGTATTATTAGACGGCATTGCTTAAATTTTCATTGTTACGCAGATGATACCCAGCTATATCTATCCATGAAGCTAGAGGACACACACCAATTAGCTAAACTGCAGGATTGTCTTACAGATATAAGACATGGATGACCTCTAATTTCCTGCTTTTAAACTCAGATAAAACTGAAGTTATTGTACTTGGCCCCACAAATCTTAGAAACATGGTGTCTAACCAGATCCTTACTCTGGATGGCATTACCCTGACCTCTAGTAATACTGTGAGAAATCTTGCAGTCATTTTTGATCAGGATGTGTCATTCAATGCACATATTAAACAAATATGTAGGACTGCTTTTTTGCATTTACGCAATATCTCTAAAATTAGAAAGGTCTTGTCTCAGAGTGATGCTGAAAAACTAATTCATGCATTTATTTCCTCTAGGCTGGACTATTGTAATTCATTATTATCAGGTTGTCCTAAAAGTTCCCTGAAAAGCCTTCAGTTAATTCAAAATGCTGCAGCTAGAGTACTAACGGGGACTAGAAGGAGAGAGCATATCTCACCCATATTGGCCTCTCTTCATTGGCTTCCTGTTAATTCTAGAATAGAATTTAAAATTCTTCTTCTTACTTATAAGGTTTTGAATAATCAGGTCCCATCTTATCTTAGGGACCTCATAGTACCATATCACCCCAATAGAGCGCTTCGCTCTCAGACTGCAGGCTTACTTGTAGTTCCTAGGGTTTGTAAGAGTAGAATGGGAGGCAGAGCCTTCAGCTTTCAGGCTCCTCTCCTGTGGAACCAGCTCCCAATTTGGATCAGGGAGACAGACACCCTCTCTACTTTTAAGATTAGGCTTAAAACTTTCCTTTTTGCTAAAGCTTATAGTTAGGGCTGGATCAGGTGACCCTGAACCATCCCTTAGTTATGCTGCTATAGACTTAGACTGCTGGGGGGTTCCCATGATGCACTGAGTGTTTCTTTCTCTTTTTGCTCTGTATGCACCACTCTATATTTAATCATTAGTGATTGATCTCTGCTCCCCTCCACAGCATGTCTTTTTCCTGGTTCTCTCCCTCAGCCCTAACCAGTCCCAGCAGAAGACTGCCCCTCCCTGAGCCTGGTTCTGCTGGAGGTTTCTTCCTGTTAAAAGGGAGTTTTTCCTTCCCACTGTCACCAAGTGCTTGCTCACAGGGGGTCGTTTTGACCGTTGGGGTTTTTACGTAATTATTGTATGGCCTTGCCTTACAATATAAAGCGCCTTGGGGCAACTGTTTGTTGTGATTTGGCGCTATATAAATAAAATTGATTGATTGATATAAATTAAAATTGATTGATTGATTATTCAAACAATCCCAAACAACAAAGGTTTTATATATATATATATATATATATATATATATATATATATATACATACATACATACACACACACACAAACCTTGGAAGTGGCGATTAGGAGTAAATTCCCAAAGTTGCTGGTGGTATCACAGTTGTTAAATGAGTTTCTGAAACTTCCTGGACTACATAATGTGGTAACCACAATTTGTGCAGTATATTAGCTGCCGTGTGCGATGTGACATCTGGAGACAAGGTGTGGTTTTGGTTTGTGGTTAGAAGCAAGGAAACTAAAGTCTGAAACAACCAATTCACTGGCTACATTTACATGCTGTTAATATTCGGGATAAGGTCAATATTCCAGTTTCTGAATCATTAGGAATAAACCGTTTACATGCTTAAGCAGAGTTACTCCTGTATACATGGTCATTGGTATCATTTGGAATATCCCCATCTATCCCCATCAGCAATACACGTCTTCCACCGGTGCTTGATTTAGTCCAGCGTTCGTGCAAATCCTGCTTCGCGTAACTTTTCGGCCACCTTCTTGTAAATGTCGCTATCTCAGTACTTTCTACCATCAATAAAAGACATTATATTCACGTCTTTCACGATACTAATGAAGTACAGTGGTCCCTCGTTTACTGCAGGAGTTACGTTCTAAAAATAACCCGCAATAGGCGAAATCCGTGAAGTTGTCAGCGTTAGTTTTTACAATTATTATAGATGTTTTAAGGCTGTAAAACACCTCACTACACACTCTGTACACTTTTCTCAAACAGGCATGAACATTTTCTCACTTTTCTCTCCTGTGTAAACACTCTTTTTCTTCTGGGCAAGAAGATTTTAAACAGACACATGCAGAACACAATGCGCATGCTCTCCCTTCACTCACTGCCTCTGTGGGTACGGATGCGGGACCCGTAAAGAATCCAAGTCATGGCTACGGAGCTCTACGGCTGCGGTATACTGAGAACCTGCGGCGCTGTGGATTTTTCCGCAAGAAATCTATCCTTGCGGGCTGCCGGAGCGCTCCACATCAAAACAGCGAGCATAGTCTCTGGACCTGTTGCCAGAGTTGGCGCAGCTCCACACAGCAGAGAGGGGGCGGTGTGAGTGGCCCGCTGCAGTGTTTACGGAGCCCACTGACTCAGTAAGCGCATTGGAGGCAGTGAGAGCAATCGTAGTGATGCCGACCGGTGCCGCGACCGGCCCGCCTGATAAGGACGCAGAACACAATGCGCTGTTAACCTCTGCTTCTGTGGTGTCCGGTGGGCTGTGCGCGCCGCATACAAGTAGTTGCCGTACTCAAAAGACCAAGATTCCTTGCGGATAGGAAATGCGCAGAACACAAAATAATGTTCCTTTCTATGGGGATATCCCGCTGCGCGTTCATATGACCTGATATTCGGGTTAGAAAAGGAGTAACCCAGAGGTCTTATTTGGGTTTTTAAAAACCTGAATATGAGCATATTCGGGTTTTTGCGGGTGTTTACATGGCCGTGCGCAACCAGGTTATTGCTAATATTCCGGTTATGAAAGGGTTATTGGCTGCATGTAAACGTAGTCACCGTCTCATATTCTGGAGACTTGTACGTTCAGTTTAACAGCTGAAGCTTGAGGCTGAATTCATCTGTGAATTTCATCAGTAGCTTCTCCACAGATTGTATCAGTTAATTTTCAGAACAGATTCCGCTCAGATGGACTTATAGGCTCATACATGCACATGTACTGGGAATGTAAAGACGTGAGGCTTTTTTGGGGGTGAGGTCTGTGCTGCTCTTTCCGTTGTACTGGATGTTCTCCCACTGTGTTACTTTTGAATGAAACCACTTCACTAGAGTTGTCATGTTTGAAGAGATGTACACTCATAACAGGAATCACTGCTGCCAAAAAGATGCTGTCCTTACGCTTGAAACCTCCGCATACAGTTCACAAGCCCCACTGCATTAACATGTACATTGACATCACAAATATGGAACTGTCAGTGGCAAGAATGCATGGTGCTGAGCACAACTGTATATAAATGCTAAAGTACTGCATTAATTAAGGGGTTTTGGATGGTACCAAAGTTACATCAAGAGCTGATAACGACTTCATTTCGGAAATTCTCTCCCACATTTTGTTCCTGCTCATTCTGATGAGCTACCTTGTATCTAACCATCGGATTTTGTTTGACGTTCATCATCCTGGTGCAGCATCTACAAGACAATTGACACCAGCAAATTTGAAAACAAATATAATATCTCTTGATGGGGTATAGCACAGTTTTATAAATGTGAAACAATCGATTATTACCTGCATATCTTCTTTCTCCAGATCAGACCACAAAGCACCAAGAGTACCAGCAGCACTGACAGCACAATCCAAACAGGTGTCAGGTCACCATCTCTTGTGGAAACAGTAGGTATGACAGCAGTGGTGGAATTCATCATGTATGGTTGCACTGTGAATTACAAAGCAATGTTCCATTACTTTGGAAATAAAAATACTAAATGCTGGAACATCTCCTTTCCTCATCAAAACGGTTTACATGAGACAGCCCTGGAGTTTCTTAAAAAAAAAAAAAAAAAAATCTAGCAGCCAAAATATTTGAGTTTTTGATGCTACACGTGCCATTTCATAGCACTGACGGTGTTACATCAGTATGTGTTTGAATCACATGACTGTGCATTACGCAAGATGCCCTTCCTGATGAAACTCCACGTTACATAAAGAAATGTAGCGGGGGGTGAGGTTTGAACCGGGAACCTTTCACACTGAAGCCAAGCACACAAACCACTTGGTATGTCCAAATTTACTGACAAATATTTTATGTCAGCATGTTTTATTTCATGATATGTATAATATATTCCGATTATCACATTTATTATTAAAACATTTTAAGTTGTGGACTTAGAAAAATCAGGTACTTCAATAATTCTGATTGCAGAGTGTACTTTTTTTTGATGAATTCACTGCATGTCCTCAGAAAGCCTTTATCTCCTCACTTAACTTGTCTTGTGCAACTCGCTCTTTTTCTGGCTTGAGTGCTCGGTAACTTCCAATGACATGAGTCATACACTAAATACAGTTAGGTGATCAAATGTTGCAGTGTCTTTTTGTTGAGTTGACAGACAAAAGAACCAATCTCACTGTCACACACAACTCAAGGTACTTCTATTTACAAACATATTAATAAACACTTCAGCAAATTAAGTTTTGTTTATGCACATAAAGTTACGTAAAGGATCCAGATCAGTATTTTAAATTTTACAGAGAAAACTCTTTTCATACACAGTGGACCAACCCACTTTAATCTAGTTGAACTTCCTTCAAATAAAAATACTTAAAATCTTTATTTTAGCAAATTTATTAAATTGAATTTACGCCACAACCCAGATAAGTGGCAGAAAATAATGAATGAATAAATTAGTGGCAACATGGAAGCTTCGAAACAACTCTCAAATTACCTGAAAACAAAGACTGTTCAACATCATGGTTTAGGGGAAGGATACAAAAAGCTATCTCAGAGATTTCAGCTGTTAGTTTCCACTGTGAGGAACATAGTGAGGATATGGAAGACCACAGGCACAGTACTAGTTGAGGCACAAAGTGGCAGGCCAATAAAAAAAAAAAAACACCATAAACACAGTCGCTTGAGGTATGCTAAAGCACATTTGGACAAGCCAGCTTCATTTTGGAATAAGGTGCTGTGGACTGATGAAACTAAAACTGAGTTATTTGGACATAAAAAGGGGCGGTATGCATGGCAGAAAAAGAAGACAGCATTCAAAGAAAAACACTTGCTACCTACAGTCAAATTTGGAGGTGGTTCCATCATGCTGTGGGGCTGTGTGGCCAGTGCAGGTACTGGGAATCTTGTTAAAGTTGAAGGTCACATGGATTCCAGTCAATATCAGCAGATTCTTGAGAACAATGTTCAAGAATCACTGAAAGTTGAAGCTGCGCCGGGGCTGGATCTTTCAACAAGACAACGACCCTAAACACTGCTCAACATTCTGGAATGGCCATCTCAGTCCCAAGACTTGAATATTACTGAAAATCTGTGATGTGATTTTAAGCGGGCTGTTCATGCTCAGAAACAAACCTGAGATGTTTTGTAAAGAAGAATGGCCCAAAATACCTTCAACCACAATCCAGACTCTCACTGGAAGCTAACGGAAGCATTTAGAAGCTGTTATTTCTGAAAAAGGAGGATCTACTAAATATTGATGTATTTTTTTCTGTTGGGGTGCCCAAATTCATGCACCTGCCTAATTTTGTTCAAAGAATTATTGCACACCTTCTGTAAATCCTATAAACTTCATTTCACTTCCCAAATATCACTGTTTGTCTGCTATATGATATATTTAACTGAAATTGCTGATCCAAACAACAACTGTTTTATAAAGGAAAATCATGGAAGTCATCAGGGGTGCCCAAACTTTTACATACAACTGTACTGTGCAACGGGAGAGGCAGTCCCTATAAGTGGTCAAATCGCATGATATCATGCAAGATTCAAATGACACTGTGCTGCCCTATTATTGGGGAAAAAAAAAACTGAGAAACATGTTCCAAGGTCATTCGAAATGATACATATTTAATCCAGCTGCAGTTCATAATTTGTATTGTGCATAATTATCTTGGTGCTAGCTTGACATTTGGTGGTATGTCAAGGTGCTGACATTGTACCAAATGTTGCATGAGCTGAGTGCCTCCATTGTGAACAATGGGATTTATAATGCGCTTCATATAAATAAATAAAATCCAGGCTGAAAACCTGAGCGAGGAAAGCATCTTAATGCAGTGTTTCATGACTGATTTAATCTTTCATGTGTCTTGAAAAGCGCTGGCGTCACATCAACACGATGCCAGCATACATCCCATAATGCAATGCTAAACAGCTAACTTTAGCATGAAAACTCACTAATGTCACATAATGCGACGCTGACAGGTTAACGTTAGCATGAGCAGAGTGTCTACATTGTGGCAAATGGGATTTTCTATGAGCTAAAATAAAAGTAGTTAAATTGGTTGGTTATCAGTTTTTGTCAGATTTTTACATTTAATTTTTTTTGGTTTGACATATGTTCTTATTACAAGCCTTCAGAGTGCTTTGCTTCTGTGAAAAGCTGGATGTCCAGCAATTTCCTACTTATAAAATTGGAGAAGACTGAAATGATGGTCCTTGGTCCAGTAAAACATTTTTACTGTGGCCAGCCTAAGGCACACCTGTGCAATAATCAAGCTCCTAATCAGGATCTTGATATGCCACACCTGTGAGGGGGGATGGAATATCTCGGCAAAGGAGAAGTGCTCACTGGTTCAAACGGCAAGATGATTAGGACGATATCGCACCCGATCTTCCCTTTCTGACAATCTTAAGGACGCCCATATTTAGGGATGGGTATTGATAAGGTTTTATCGATTCTGCTTATTGATCGGATTCCTTATCGATTCCCTTATCGATACCTCGTGAATTTTGTACTAAAAGTAGACTTTACAGGTTTTCTATGCATTTCCTTGAGTCTTAAAGTAAATAAATATTAAATTAGTCACTGTAACCTTGATCTCTGGACATAAATAAAAATAAACAAAACTGTGTTTCACTTTGAAGTTATTAATTCAGACTGAATTCTATCGTTCTATCTTGACTTGTCAGAGAGCCGTGCAACGTTTGGAGCTGTGTGAACAGAACGGAGGATGATTCTCGCTTCTTTCTCGCAAGGAGACAGGAGTCCCAGTTAGTAACTTTAATCCGCACAAAAGTGAATCAACTCATATTCAGGGATGAAAGTGGTGAAAAACAAAAAAAAGCTGAAACCCAAAATTACCCCCCAACACCACCTGCATGAAAATGTTTGAATTCTAGAAGCTCTGAAATGCAATCTTGGACTATTCCAGACAAACTGGAGTGAGTGCAGCATCCATTTAGGTGAGAAAAAAAAATACAACTTTCCTTATTCAAATTCATTCCAGTAGTATTCTGCTCTTACTAGGATGCAGCAGTTTGGCAGATAGTTCTGGAGGAAATCACTGAAGAAATTAACAAACTGAAAATATGGTTTGACCGAAACAAACTGTCATTAAACTTAAATAAGACAGGGATGAAATGGAGGTGTGAGAGTCACTAGGTAACATTTATTTCTGTATGTATTTATGTTCATTGCTATTATATATTTTCTGTTGTGTTTCTATTCAGGTTCTTTTTGTCTCTTTCTCTAAAATTGTATATAATAATCATTAGATTATTAATATACTCGTATAAGCAAAAATAAATTTAAGGAATATTACAATTTGAAAACAAATGCACCCGAACGTGATGACGGCTGCAATTGCTAAATGCTAACTTTTAACATTGAAAATGCCATAGACATGCTAACGCGTTAGAATCTCTCCTGTTTTTAAGTTATAAAATACATCTATCAACTGTTTCAGAAGACCATAACAGGTCAGTTTAACATAGAAAAAGTAAATAATACTCAGACGTATGCTCTTTGGGGTTTTAGCAGGGGAAAATTAAGCGAAAGAAAGAAATCAACGAAGCAATCAAATTCTGCGAACCACACTTCGATTGGTTCAAGGTTCAAAGCAAAGCCGCGCTGCAGAAAAGTTGATTAAGGACCCGCTGCAGGGTCTGTAATCAATGTAGAGAAATGATCATTTTCCTGACAAACACCCGCCAAAACAACGGCCACTCTGAAGGACCGATAACAGAATCGTTAAGCACAAAGCTTATTGATGTCGGTGGATTGAATCATTTCTTAACGATACCCGAAAGGAACCGGTTCTCGATACCCATCCCTACCCATATTATTGTGATGATGCTAAAGATAATCTTATCAAATATTCCTGTCATGTGTGGTGTGTTAACAGCACTCATCTGCTCGGAAGAACGTCGGGACAGCTCAGACCGCAAATTGTGGATAATCAACATGCTGGTTTGTCTTGGCCCAATATCGCAACGTGTGTGGTGTCCCCCAACCACAAACGGGCACAGAGTCTGCTGAATGTGACGTGTAGCCAATCAGAAAGCGATGTGACGGATGCGCGGCAAGGAACCCAAAATCAAAACGGCTGTTACAGCGCACCAGAAAGTCCGATGGTCACACTGTCTCCACTCTTAACCAACGCCTTTTCTTTTTGTGTCAATTTTATTTCTCTGTTAGAAATAGTCCACAAACATATCTCCGTTGTGTCTTCCTCGTCCACCATGTTTGTTTACTCTGAAGTCACATTTAATCTCAAGAGACTTTGCGATATTTCCCGTCTGACCTGGGAATGTTCGTGTGTGAAATCTGTTTATGTGTGGCATGTTGTCTTTACCATATGACTGCAAACCACACACTGTACTGACCAAAACTGTTAGATCTATGACTTTTTTCATTTCAGAGCTCAGCAGCTCGTCTGAGACAGAGTCTCTTCACCCAAAGCGATCAAATGGATTAATGGGATTATTAACCATCAGATGGCAAGTTAAAACCTCATAATGAATCATTCTCAAGTCAGTTTTAAACAGAACCGAGGTGATAATTCGTGAACTGTGGCTAATAACGCATGCACAGTGAAGGCAGGGCGGACCGATTTTTAGGGGGGACCGTTCGGTCGGCAACACCGGTATGTAGAGCTTGATGAGGTCAGCTAAGTAGCGTGGATTGCTTTTGTCAAAACTGTTCATGCCAAAGCAGCAGGTCTCACATACGAAACGATCCCATGAGAAAGGGCCATCTGTCCCAATTCCAGGATCGCTACAGAAATCTGCACATGGCCATCCTTGCTAATCTCATGGAGCAGATTCCTCTGTGTTTTTCAAATTTGGGAAGTTTGCGCTTCTTAAAATTAGTCAATCCGGGTACGTTTGATGACATGAGACACGTTTCCAGAGGAGGCATTCCAGAGTGTCCTGAAAGGTTATAGCCAATACTTTGATCCCGGGAGACTGAGGTCTGAACGTCAAGTCCTGTATTCAAATCAGGACTCACAGGGGAAAGCTGTGTGATTTCTTGTTTTTTCTAAAAGACACGGAGTTGGACAGTGCAATGCTTCAATTGTACAAACTGTTATCGTAAGTGGGAACAATTGGAGCATCTGCAGGTGTAGAAGGAGCTTCTCCTGTTTAAAAAGGCTTATTATATCTTACGCCCACAGCAGCCGAGCTCTGCTGGCCATTGAGAGGACACTGGTCAGGTCCCTGGAAAAAAAAGACGCCTACTTGGTACGATCTGGTCACAGACCATTTTCTTGAAAAGGAATGGAGGGCAGAATTTACGTATAAATAAATTTACGAGTTTTGTGATGCAAGCCGACAATGAGCTTCCCCTCTTTGAAAGACCAGCAGCCGCCACTGGAAGTGATCCCACGACCCTCTTGCTGTGAGGCAACAGTGCCGCTAAGCCACCGTGCAGTTAAACAGCATGTTTTAATAAAAACAGAATGATTTTGCTCACCTGTAAGGTCCTGAGAGTCAGCAGCACAGTCAGCTAAAACAATAATAAAAAAATGTTTTCAGCCAAGACAAACACTGTTAGAAAGCACAACTGTCTTAATTTAACCTTTTAAAAACACTGGATAATAGACACGTTTTACTTCAAGATAAACAGCCTACAGGAGGAAACAACAAAAATGCATGCAAACATAGTGATTAAAAAAAAAAAGGTAGGAAGTTGAATCTAAACTAAGGGGCACTTGGAGTCCATGTGTCTGACACACCCCAAAAATCTGTTCATTAGCAGGATGTCTCAAAAAATATTTGGCAGATTCTGAAGCAGGTTGAATGCAGAATTATTCTGGATTAACAATATGAAACCATCTCTGGATCCACCTAAATTCTTACGACCTCTTCTTAGACATGAGGCCCACTCCTTCTCTAAATTTTATTAAAATGCATAGTTTTGTAATATTTTGAGGCAACGTGCTAAACAAAACAAAACACACGCACGATCATTGGTGATGACAACAAAAGTGATATCACTTACTGAAGCAGGAGGCCATCTTCTGTACCCCCTTTATATATATATATAAAAAAAAGCACAATAAATTGATAACTATTGTCTGGAACAAAGCAAAATCACAACACAAATACATCATGCATCATCAGTGTACAGTTAGTTTTACCTCAGAGACACAATTTCGTGTGTACTTGATGACGTTGATGCAATCAGTGGTCCTGAGGCTGTGGTCAGTGTGTTCTTGTACCACATCGGGCAACTGTTCCAATTTGTTCGCCAGCACATGATCCTAAAATGAACAGTCAGTAAAAAACATTAAATGAGGTTTTAAAAACAGGTAACATGAACTCTACCTGTGTCTGTTTCATCAAATACAACACATAAAACAAGCTAAAAGGCCCTGTCACACCATGACGATGTCGCCAGTGTATGCTGACCATGTTAAAAAAAATGCTGGCATACGTCACACACATGCGGGACATAAATTTTAGGTAAGTTATGTGATTGACATGTTTCTTGCAATTAACTCATAAGTCTAAATACGGCCGTTAATGCTGGCCATTGATTGGCTGAAAACTGCAGTCCTCATGCGGAGAGACTGTTTCATTCACAGAAGGAGTGATATGAGCTTACCTGTTCGTTTCAGTGGGATTCATCATCACAGTCTGAAGAACACGTATCCACATAAAAACTCCTGAGTTTGGAAAACGATGTCTGAAAATACTTTAATTCCGTGTCATGGCTGGAATCATAGTGTTTTAAAGCAAGTCCCGCTGGGGTTTTTCCTGTTACAGGTGCGTTTCTCGGCAGATGCCAGTGTCGTGGTCTGATCGCCGATCAGATTGCGACCGCCGCTTTGATTAGTTCCTCAGACTGATCAACCCGGTCCCCCAGTCTGCTGTGAATTAATGAAGCAACTTGCGATCTTTAACTTTCTGGGGTCCGAGGGTATTTTTTTTTTTGGACAGTTCACTTGCCTGGCATAAATGTTTTATTACTGCTGTTAAAAGCTCACCCTGCATCCCACAATCAACTAGTATATCTCTTTTTTCAGGACAACCTGTACTTTCAGAATATATACGAGGTCTGTGAGAAAAGAATCTGACCTTTTTATTTTATGCAAAAAATATATGGATTTGATTCATATGTTTTTACGTCAGCCAAGCTTGAACCTTCGTGCGCATGCGTGAGTTTTTCCACGCCTGTCTGTTGCGTCATTCGCCTGTGGGCAGGCTTTGAGTGAGCACTGCTCCACCCCTCTCGTCGTCGTTTCATTGCGAGGAAATGGCGGAATGATTTGGGCTTTTTTTCTCCATCAGAATTTTTTCAGAAACTGTTAGAGACAGGCAGCTGGAAACCATTCGAAAAATTTATCTGGCTTTCGGTGAAAATTTTACGGGCTTCACAGAGAATAAGGAGTGTTACTACAGCTTTACTGTTTTACTGCCAGCTTGACTGCCCACAATGGCGCACGGCGTGTTGCGCTCCGAGCCGCCATCGAGAGGCAGAAACCACCACATCATTTCTAAACGAATCGCTGTGTGGAGCCGGGACCGTCGTGTGCAATTTCTCTGGTTATCACAAGAGCTGGACATCAGCCATTTTCCAGCAGATTTCACTTTTAACAAGAGATTTTGTCATGGAAAGCCGCGCGGAGGCTTCGCTGATGAAGCGAGACAAAGGAACACCTCCATTTCGTAGTGTTAAAGGACAAGTTGGGACATGCCTATCTTGGCTTTCAGTGCTTACCAGTCGAGTGAGTATAAGAGAAATTGTGGAGAGCTGGGCTTGTCCCAACTTGTCCTTCGTGGCGCTGCGACCGGCTGCTTGATGAGGACACAGAACACAATGCGCTGCAAAAAAAAAAAAGAAAAAAAAAAAAAAGCATGCAAAATTGGACTAAAATCCGCAAAACTGCAAGGCCTTAAAAGGTGAACCGCGTTATAGCGAGGGACCACTGTATTGGAAGCTGAAAGACTACACAGTTACCTCCCTTACACTACATGCTCATTGTGCACCTACTTCATACTGGTCACTGTCAGCACAGCGTTACTTCCGCGTTCGGCTGACTGACGGACTGATCGAACTTTCTGCGTCGGCGATAACAAACAAAGACCACTCAGTGTTCTATATAGACGACAATTTTATTAAACAAAAAGTACTCCTGGCATTAATTTTGTTTTGCATTCTTACCCCCCCCCCTAAAATTTTCTCAACATATTTGGACGTTTCACAAAATCGACCCCTGGGACTGTCAAATCCGCAGAAAAATCTCATCCCTAAGTACAAAGATGGTGGCTGGCTGGCTTGAAAGTCAGTGGAGTTAACTTTTCAGCAAAAAAAAAAAAAAAAAAAAAAGTACATTTCTATCTCATATCAATAAAAAGTTATTTATAATTTAGTAAAACTTGGTCTTAGCCATTGTATACAACGGCATCAGCCCCAGAGGGTTAAACTCAAAGTGCTGATCGCAATCAGACTGCAAGTTTAAAGAGTCACAGCGTTTCATTCATTCATGGCAGCATTTACCACAGCCATTAATCGACTCATCAGCATTCTGGTCACGATGAAAATGATCCACCAAGACTAAATAAATAAAGTTAAATTACTCAATTTCTGATCTGCACCATACAGTGCCGTCATGACCCCAACCATGTGGTGGTCTGCATACGCTGGTTAATTGTCAAGGTGTGACAGCTTCATTAATTGATTAGACGTATGCCAGTGTTTTTCATACAGTCAGCACAGGCAGGCAGCCTGTCACACCTTGATGCACCTGGAACAGAAATAGCACAGAGGGACTTCTTTTAAAATGCTACGATTCCAGCCACAAGAAGAAATTAAAGTATTTTCAGATGTCGTTTTCCAAAACCAGGAGGCTTTATGTGGATACGTGTTAGTCAGACCGTGATGATGAATCCCACTGAAACAAACAGCTAAGATTATATTACTTACAAAACTCAAAACTTATAAAAAAAATTAAAAATAAATAAAAAAAAACTGACCCATAACATTAGATGTGCGCCAGCATTTTATCATTTTGCCAGCATACACTGGCTAAATAGTCAAGGTGTGACAGAGCTCAACTACGGTGTATCTGGAAAGTATTCAGAGCACTGAATTCCACATTTTATGTTTCAGCCTTATTCCAAAATGGATGAAAATATTTTTCCCCTCAAAATTCTACACCCAATACCCCCCATAATGACAATGTGGAAAAAAAAGCTTTTGAGATTTTTGTAAATTTATAATAAAAAACACAAGTATTCATAGCCTTTGCAATGAAGCTAAAGATTGACCTTAGGTGCATACTGTTTCCACTGATCATCCTTGAGATGTTTCTAAATCTTAATTGGAGTCCACCTGGGGGTAAATTCAGTTGATTGGACAATATTTGGAAAGCCACACACCTGTCTACATACAAGTTCCCACCAGGGTTCTAGCTCGGACCATTTTTGTGCCGGGTAATTTACATGAACATGAGTCATGGCCTGGAGTACAGTGGACCCCAGCAGGGGTCGAAGGGGTGGAGATCCCTAAAGCTATCATGTTTTATATCTCTAAAATGTTACTGGCAAGCCCTATTTGAACTCATTTTTAATAGTTTTAGATTCATTGAAAGCAAGAATAATAGACAAAAATGACTTAAATGCATCCGTAAATGGACGAAATTTGGATCCACCAGGACTCTTCCGAGAACTGGCCGCTCGTCTAAACCAAGCAATTAGGGGAAAAGGGCCTTAGTCAGGGAGGTGACCAAGAACCCAATGGTCACTCTGTCAGAGCTCCAAGAGTCCTCTGTAGAGAGAGGAGAACCTTCCAGAAAGACAACCATCTCTGCAGAAATCAGGCCTGTATGGTAGAGGACCAGACCGAAGCCACTCCTTAAGGCTGGTTTACACACAGACGGTTTTATCGGCGAGTAGTACGCAGACCGAAGTTCGCGGTAGTTCCGGCTGTTTTCGCGGAGGAAAGGGGCGGAGCTCGCCGGCTCCGGTTGTCAGTCAAAATTAACATGACGGACCTTGATCACACGGAGCGAGTTGCTGTGGAAAGCTCCCAATACAGAAA
Source organism: Thalassophryne amazonica (assembly GCF_902500255.1). NCBI lineage: Eukaryota > Metazoa > Chordata > Actinopteri > Batrachoidiformes > Batrachoididae > Thalassophryne > Thalassophryne amazonica. The sequence continues at coordinate 14,679,159 of NC_047115.1, read as the reverse complement.
GTATCATTATTATTATTTGCTCCAGGAGCTGTCTGGATGACGGCTGCTTTCAGCGGTCCTTCCGCCTCTGCAGGAGCCAGTTTGAGGATCAACACGCGCACATGTAAACAATTAAAAAAATAAAAAATAAACTCCGTTGCTTGCTGAAGCTCGCTCTTTCCCCCAAAAAACTCTGTCTTACTTGTGTTTAGAAGGCAGTCACATTTGTTTTATTATACATCTGTGTAGTTAATTAATAAAATATTCTCTACAGACGATTCGCTCACGCGCGCACGTAAACAAAAGAAAAAGGAAAAAAGAAAGTCCGCTCCCGGCTGCTGTTTGCTGTTTGGGGCTGCTCCTCCGCTCTATCCCCCAAAAAACTCTGTCATAATTGTGTTTAGAAGCCAGTCACCATTTCCTTCATTATACAGCTGTGTAGCTAATAAGTAAAATAATCTCCAGGACGATTTGCGCGCACGCACGTAAAATAAAATTTAAAAGAACCTCCGCTCCACGCTGCTGTGGTGCTGCTGCTCGCTCCAAAAACTCTGTCATGATTGTAAAATAAAGGACAAAAGAGAGTCCTGCTCACAGGCTGCTACCAGATACAGGACATGTTCACATCTTGAAACTCCAGACATCTCCACGTCACTACATATTCAGTCCCTGATTGGTCATCGCGGCGCAACGAGAACTGCGGCACTACAGGAAGCGGCAGGATGAAACGGCGATTATAAAGTATCACACGCCGTTGTTCGTCATCACGGTCTCCGGGAGCGCTCCCGGAATTATTCGACATGTTGAATAACTCCGGGAGCGATTCCGGGTAAAGCCGGAACTAAACCACGCCCCCTAGTGCCAGCGTTAACAACGGCGTGTGATTCTTAAGACGGCCAAAAACTCTTCCGGAACGCTTCCGGGAGCTCTTACCGTCTGTGTGTAAACGGGGCTTTAGTAAAACACACATGACAGCCCACCTGGAGTTTGCCAAAAGGCACCTGAAGGACTCTCAGACCATAAGAATTGATTGAACTCTTTGGCGTGAATGGCAGGTGTCATGTTTGGAGGAAACCAGGCTCCATCCCTACCCTGAAGCATGGTGGTAGCAGCATCGTGCTGTGAGGATGTTTTTCAGTGGCAGGAACTGGGAGACTAGTCAGGATTGAAGCAAAGGTGAATACAGCAACGTACAGAGACATCCTGGATGAAAACCTGCTCCAGAGCGCTCGTGACCTCAGACTGGGGCTATGGTTCATCTAGCAACAAGACAATGACCCAAACCACACAGCCAAGATATCAGAGGAGTGGCTTCAGGACAACTCCGTGAATGTCCTTGAGTGGCCCAACCAGAGCCCAGACCTGTGTCTGATTGAACATCTCTGGAGAGATCTGAATATATCTGTGCACTACCGCTCCCCAGCCAACCTGATGGAGCTTGAGAAGTGCTGCAAAGAGAAATGGGCAAACCTGCACAAAGATAGGTGCACCAAGCTTGTGGCATCATATTCAAGAAGAGTTGAGGCTGTAATTGCTGCCAAAGGTGCATTAAAGTTTTGATGAAAGGGCGTGAATACTTATGTACGAATGATTTCTTAGTTTTTGTTGTTGTTAATAAATCCGCAAAAAAAAAAAAATTTTCATGTCGTCATGAATACTTTCCAGGTGCACTGCACCTCTAAACAATACTGAATTTATAAACCATATGACTCATTTGTCCAGTTGTATGAGACAATTGGGGAAAAAAAAAAAAAAAAAAAAAAAAAACTGCTTGGCCAATGGGGATACTCAAAAACCCTGATCAAATTTGTAATTTAAGACTAACTTTCTCCACATCACTAACAAGAACTTCATCCATCCAGATGACACCATTGCAACAAAACTGTGTTGGGCTTTGCTTTGGCACTCTTCCAGTATTCAGAGACAGAAAAAAAAAAAAAAAAAACTACTGCTGCATACTTCTGAAACCACTTATGGAGTGTGCGCTTGTATCTTTTCTTAAGCCCCTTTCACACCGGCGCAAATGTAGTACTGCACATTGTGGCGTAACTACTACGTTGAGTTATGCAGCTCTACGCAGCTCAGCACCGAGTTTTTGCTCCCCAACGCAGCAGTAAGTGGAAGAAATTAAACGTGTAATTTTTTTTCTGCGTAGAGCACTGGATGATTAAAGCACACCATTTTAAGCAAGTCTGCGCTTCTGCATGTAAGTCTTTGCTACACTGAGCTACTGCATGCAAGTCTACACAGCTGCACACTGTAGAAACTGAGTCAGTGGCTCTGAACATTTTGTGGTAGAAAAAAGAATCTGGTTTGTGAGCGCTGCTGTGTAGAGAGGCTTTGCAAGAGCGTGATCACCCTTGTTGCTGTGGCACTGCTAAATGGCGACACGATTGTTGATGGCTGTGTATATGTTCACAGCAGGGAGGCTTTGCAGAAGCACGAATACCCTTGTTGTGTTGGTGCTGCTGAGGACCGACACGGTGATCTCTCAAAGCAAACTGCGCTTCGGTTTGTGTAAACCAGGCAGCAGTTTACAGAAGCGTGACAAGGTTTCAGATTCGCATGTGAACAGGTTTGATTCATGCAGCACGTGTGATCCAACGTGCACAAGTCTGACAGGCGTGCATAAGCCGGCAGGGATCCATCCATTAAAATGCAAATCAGAAAACATGGTTACATTGTTTCAATTTATAAAATGGATTTCTTTCAAAAGCCTGAGAACACAAACAGCAGGTCTCCAGAGCGGGAAAAAAAGAGCAGACACTCAGGGACGCAAAAGGGTTTGTAAAATAGATGGAACAAAATTAAACCGATTTCATTTTTTCAGACATTTGGCATAGAGCACTGTTCAGGGCTCTACACAAGTCTATGCAACAATCCGCTACTGCATTCAAGTCTACGTATCATTGTGCTACTGTACATTATTTATTTTACGTTTATTTGAATAGGGACAAGTATGTTCCATGAGTCATGTTACATACTACAACATTTTAGCAAGTGCTAATTGGCAATGTCCGTCCCTAGATGGGTCTTGCATAAAACAAAAACACAATAAAAGACATTACAACACAAAGTTAATAAGCGGTCAGTGATGGTCACACTTCTGACCTCTGATTAAAAAGTCCTGGAGTTTATGTTTGAAGAGGACCCAGTTAATCTCTCCCTTCAGATCAGTGGGCAGAGTTCCAGGCTTTAGCAGCCTGCACCAGTTACCCAAGACCAGTATGGCTAAAAATCCTATTAGGTTTTTTTGTTTTGTTTTAAATCAGTACATACCTGCATGCTAAATTTTACTCATCTCGCTGGACTCTGCTGAACTTTGCCGGCAGTGAAGCTTTAAAAGCACAGAAGAGGAAGGCCAAACCCACAGAAGAAAAAGAGGAAGGCCAAAGCGCCCCCTGCCCCCCCACGCGCAACATACACAGCCATTCCAGTGTAATAGATACGTAGCACAATGCAAATCAACACAGACCCGTGGTGACTTCCGGTATGGTGCTCTACTAGTTAGGTGTGTGTTTGGAGCGCCGGTGTGAAATATTTTGAAAAATACGCAGACAGCCTCTTCCAATTGATTTAAACACCAGAATGATCAACTAAACGCAGGTAACAGCCAAGATGCCAGCAAACTGAACCCCAAATTGAAATTATCCAAGGCAGCGGAGGAATCTGGGTCAGTTTTGCCCTCGGAGCTAGCATGCTACGAAGCTAGCAATGAGGATGCTAATGACAGCTCACGTCAATCTTAGCCGCTATTAACTCTCTAACGGGTGATTTTTACAACAATAAATGAAGATTTTGCTTCCAGATTTGACAGTAATATGAGTGCAGTCAATAAAGTGCAAAGCGATTTGGTCACTTTGAAGACTCGAATGTCCGTGGCTGAAAGAAGAATAGGTGACAATGAGGACGAGGTATCACTTCTGAAGGCGCAAATAACTTCCACAAGTACCTGTGTGGAAGAGCTGATGCGTAAAGTGGATAGCCTTGAAAATAGTGGACGACGCTCTAATCTACGGCTGGTCGGTCTGCCAGAATCCAAAGGGGGAAGTGATATGTGTGCTTTCCTGGAAAAGTGGATTCCAAGTGTACTTGGTGAACAAATCTTCCCTCAACCTTTGATTATTGAGAGGGCATACCGTGTTGGCAGAGTGGATGGCGGTGGAGCGGAGACTGCTGCTCGCCCCAGGGCAGTGATGATGACGTTTCTAAACTACGCCGACAAGGGTACGTGTGATGAGAGCAGCCAGGAGTACGGGTGACATACTCGTTGATGGAAAGAAAGTGATGTTTTTTCCCGCTGTATCTGCGGGCTTATTAAAACGGAGGAAAGTTTTTGATCCTGTCAAGAAGGAGCTGGCTGCTCTCAATATTCGAGAATTACGCTACGGAATAATCTACCCGGCTTCACTACTTGTGACCATCGGAGGAAGACACCACATCTTTGACAAGGCAACAGCAGCGGAACTGTTTGTGCGGAGGCTGAAGTCAGAGAGGGATGGAGCATCACCTGGAGCTGATTGAAGTTCTGTCGTCATGCCATGGATCTGTGTAATCAGGTGACTGTCCTCGTTTTGTACCACTATTATTTTTGGACATAAGACTAGATGGTCAATAATACTTCAGTTACGTTTGGTTGCTAATTATATTTGAAGAGAGAACAAAAGAGGTCTGTTCTGTTTGTAACACTTATTTATTTATTTTTTACACAGAGCCCTGCTCAGTCTCACTAAGCATGCCGTTCCTCAAGCGTGTGGACCAGCTCAGCTTCATACTCAGACTTCACGTAGGGAAGGTCTTTTGAAGTGTACACGGGGGAAGGGGGTTGGGCATTTCATTTGGGGAAATGCACCTTGTTTTGTTCTAGTTGTAGGCACTGTTTTTTGTCGTGATTTTATGGTGGTATTTTTTTGTTTTGATAATATCAAGCTCACTCAATTTTCTGGCATTCTGTTATGGCTTCTGAATTACAATTTACATCTTGGAATGTGAGAGGACTGAACAAGCTTGTCAAGCTCAAACAAGTAATGAACAGAATTAAAGATTTAAAAGCTAAGATAGTGTTTTTACAAGAAACACATTTGACACCAGAAAATATAGTGAAAGTGAGACGGAGATGGCCTGGACAGGTTTTTTCAGCCTCTTTTGGTGGCCTCTACTGGTGGTTGGCTCTCACTGTGGTATTGTATCACTTCCTGTTCCGGAGCACAGCGGTGCTTTGCTGTATCTGTTAGCTGTTTAATCTGCGTAGTTAGATTGATCTAGATAACGATTTGTTTCACAGTGTAATCTTCACGTGCCTTAACTAAAGCACTCCCTCTGCTGAATCACCTCTAAATTATTTACACATTATTCACTTTGTGTGTTTTTAGGAATCCGCTAGCTTAGCGCAGCTACTAGCCCTTAGCCGGTTTAGCTAAGGGCTAGTAATAATAATTTTTTTTCTGTGTGCCAAGTAAAATAATGTAAAGATCTAAAATAAAATGATGTTTGGAATGCTGTGATGAAAATTTCCTGCTCTGTTAAAAACGCACTTGGGAAAATTCTGAATAAAATGTTGAATTTCACAGGGGAGCTAATACTTTGTCCTCTTCTATATAAAACAGGAAGCGAAGAACTTTTTTGTGCCACTTACAGTGCTGTTGGCCCAAAAGTATTCACAATCAAGTGCGTGAAACTCAGGGATGCTGTACAGAGTATGTCCGTCCGTCTGAGTGACATTGCAGGGTAGTCTGTCCTCTGCGTTGCTCAATGAGTGACAACCTGAAAGACATCAACAACAAACTTACAATAAAAAGCTCTTAATAGTGCCACCGAGGAGGCAGCGCCACCATTACTGTGTGAGCCAACACAAACCAACTCAGCTGCTTTGTTTACCTGTTTATTGTTTAACTACACTGAGTGTACTTATTTATCTGATCTATCTTAGCCTCTGTGTTTATGTGGAAATGCCTTGGAACTCTGCATGTTACAGAATAATACAGAATAAAGATTTGCTGCATACGAATATTCATTGCTATGTTACCTCGCCTCTCGCCTAATGACCCCTGGGATAGGCTCCACCTCCCTTGTGACTCTGAACTGAAATAAGTGGTATAGAACATGAGTGAATCATTTAAGAGAATAAGCAAGAACTTCATTAATCCAAAAGGACATTTTGCCAGGATGCCAAAACAATAAACACTGCTTTTTTTTTGGTCAAGATTTTTGCTTGCACAGGAATGAGAAACCCTGTCCCTATTTAGTATAATTTCAAAGCATTCACAATCAAATAGTCAAATTCATATTGTTGTAATTACTCTGTCGTGATTACAACAATAACAGTCGACAAGGACAGTAATTAAATTTTTAAATAACTACAAAAAAAAAAAAAAATTTCATTGTGGCTTTTATTAACACATGACTACATGTGTGCTCACAAATAACTATTATGAATTGTACCATCCCCGGTTAACTGACGACTCTCAAACGGATGGTTCACAGTGTAGCTTGACTGAAAGATGCAGGAGGCCTAAAAAAAAAAACTGTTGGGATGCAGCCTTCGTGGCTACTATGTTGATGTATTACATTACTAATCCACATGTATTGATTTCTAACACAAAACCGTCAAAAGGGGGAATGAATACAAGTATAAAGACAAAGAATATAATCAAGAGCAGTAAAATGATCAATCCGCGTGAATGCCGCAGTGACACCTCACTAGTGCTGACCCTGTTATTATGTGCGGTTACTCCCACCAGGTGCTGCTGCAAATCCATATGGAAGAAGTACTGGATTGTCATTCCTACACTTATATTGCTATGTGTAACAAAAATAATAAATGCACTTTTATTTGTAATTAGGACATTGAAATTCACTTTTTTTTTTTTTCCAGAAATTTAAATAGAATTAATGCTTAAATAAACAAAATTTGCAAATATTATGAGTTATATAGTATTCTGATATCATATAAAATCAATTTTATACATGTTAAATTCTGGATCGACGGCAGCGATCCAGAAGTTGAAGTAGATGAAAATTTCAAAGGTAAATTCAGCAGTTAAAGACTTAAGTGCTAATCACAGCTTTGGCATTTTTTAAAATATAATTTCCAAGAGCCCAAACCATCAGTAATATTAATAATATTTAAAACCCTTTCAAACCAGAAATTCCACATCCGGCACTTTTTCAGGGTTCCTACGCATTCCGGCAATTGTTTTGGCCTCCTGCACCCCTCAGTCAAGCCCTTCACAGTGTTTAACAGAAAAACATATTCTTGTCTGTAACACATCATAAGAGCGAAAATAAATGAATAAACTATCAGAAAACAAAGCCTTAACTACAATCTATTGGGCAGCGCAGTCTCGTTTGAGGGCAGGCGCTAAAGGGTTAAAATATGCCGCAATCAGCCTAAGTCCGGGGACAGCCCTCATGTCGCCATCAGAAACATGACACTTTCTCTGCATTTTTGGGCAAATTACATAAAGTGAAAATGCAAAGAAAAAGTGATGATGCGGTGGAAAGTGTACGTGTTGCAGTTTGTTTATGACCCAATGTCGCAGTCTGATCGGTACCCCTGCCTTCACTACGCATGTGTCATTTCAGGGCATCAGCAGTGATTCACTGATTATTGCCTCGTTTCTGCTTAAAACTGCACTCCAGTCATCATCAATCTCAGCGAAAGATTGCTGAAGTTTTTGTACAACAATCATTTCCACATACACTAAACAAAAATATAAACGTCCCATGTCAAATTTATGAATTTTTATTAACATTAGGATTATGCAATATATGAACCAAATCAAAATTCATTTTGTTAATGAATAATCTTTAGATCACCGTCCATTACATCTTGACATTGGCATCTGCAAAGGATTGAAAACCCATTGAACATGGGGTCAGTTCGAACAAATTGAATGTTCAATATCTCATGTCCACCATGTGCGTCTCTCAGAGCAACACACTGCCTTCGCATAGAGTTGATCAGGTTGTCTATCGTGACCTGTGGAATGTGTTATTCCATTCTTCCCGGAGGGCCACACGGAGCTGGCGCACATTATCCACAACTGGAACACGGTCACGTCGATCTAGAACATCCCAAAGATGCTCTCAAACAGCCTATCGTCCAATAATTGACATCCAGCTATACAGCGACTGCTCTGGTGGACATCTCTGCATCCAGCATGCCAATGGCATGTTCACACATGACCTAAGACATTTGAGGCATTATGACTTTTGACAAAATTGGACATTCTGTGGTGGCCTTTTCTTGTCCCCAGTATAGGGAGTGTCTGGGTACTGCTCATTCTGTCTGATCACCGTCTGGATATGCCACACCCATGTAATGAGTGAAATCAGTGCATCACTGAGCAAATGCTCACTAAGAGATGGATTAAAAATGGTACACAAATCAAGAGAAATATCCCTATTGTACAATCAAAACTCAGCATATGCTCACTTACAGTTGTTGACCCCATGTGACATCAATATTTCACAGTGGGCATTTCTATTTTTGCTCAGTGTAATTTCAGCATTATTTCACAATAAAAGACGGGGGACCAATCAGAACAGGACAGCAGCGCGTTTGTGCGCCGGACGCTGTGTGTGTGTACGAGGGCTGTCAAAGTATAGGTCCTTTTTATTTTTTTCAAAAACTATATGGATTTCATTCATATGTTTTTACGTCAGACATGCTTGAACCCTCGTGCGCATGCGTGAGTTTTTCCACGCCTGTCGGTGACGTCATTCGCCTGTGAGCACTCCTTGTGGGAGGAGTCGTCCAGCCCCTCGTCGGAATTCCTTTGTCTGAGAAGTTGCTGAGAGACTGGCGCTTTGTTTGATCAAATTTTTTCTAAACCTGTGAGGCACATCGAAGTGGACACGGTTCAAAAAATTAAGCTGGTTTTCGGTGAAAATTTTAACAGCTGATGAGAGATTTTGAGGTGATACTGTCGCTTTAAGGACTTCCCACAGAGCGGGACGTCGCGCAGCGCTCCCAGGCGCCGTCGTCAGCCTGTTTCAAGCTGAAAACCTCCACATTTCAGGCTCTATTGATCCAGGACGTCATGAGAGAACAGAGAAGTTTCAGAAGAAGTCGGTTTCAGCATTTTATCCGGATATTCCACTGTTAAAGGAGATTTTTTTTAATGAAAGACGTGCGGACGGGTCCACGCGTCGGGACGCAGCCGGCGTAAAAACATATGAATGAAATCCATACAGTTTTTGAAAAAAATAAAAAGGACCTATACTTTGACACACCTCGTATATATAAAAACAAAGAATCATTTTGTAGCGGATTATGCATTTTGTGTCAGAGCTTGGATGTTGAAAACATCTCTCTCACACACACACAAATAGCAGCCTGGTGCACAGATGCGTGACACCGGCTGGACTGTACTGGAGTGCCTATTTTTGGACAGCGTTTAAAAAAAAAAAAGTGACATCTTAAATGGATGTTGTGAATTGAAAAGTCACCCTTTAAAAAAGGGACCAAGTGTGGGAGGGCTGAAGGTTTGGACCAAAACCATGCCTAAACGTGCACCAACGTCACATTACATGGATCATATGTGGCTTGACATGGATCATATGCGGCGACACGAGCCACTGGAGGCTGGACGGAGCTCAGATGACAGGTCGGTCGTGGCTCACTAGAGGCTGATACGTGGCACATGTGAGGCACATAGAGGCGCCTTAGTTTCGGATAAGTGATAGCTTAAAACGTGGCTCATTCTTTGAATAATCGCTGACACACCCATGCGTGGCTCATTATTCGGTGGGTCTGAGGCTTTCAGCTTTATCCGCCCTA